>NW_006913050.1:2374571-2714919 GCF_000585515.1 Cladophialophora yegresii CBS 114405 | reverse complement strand
ACGAAGACTCAAAGCATGCGGAACGAGGAGGGTTCGCATGCGAGGAGCAAGCTATATAGGCCTAGAGCGCTAAGCCCATCTAGGCGTTCCTGACAGTATCCGAGAGGTCTCCGAGAAGTATTGTAATGGGGCTGATGAAGTTGTGGTTGATGAGGCTTACTTTTCCTGTACATGTGTACAGAGAAACAATCTGGCGTTCTGATTGGTGGAGCTTTAGCGCAAGCCTGCGATAGTAATTCAAGTATTAAGCGTCCCTCGACATACAGTCACTATAGGACTCAAAGTATGAGAGAAGGATGCTTCTATCATACGAGTTTCAGCTTATCTTCCTGGGTCTTAGTGTAGCTTGGTGTTCTTGACACTAATCGTAAGTTCGCTTGTTTAAGCCCTGGTGATAAATCGGCCCAACCACGACTGACAGATCATGGACCCCTGGCCGACCAACTGAGGATATCTCTAGAGCACACAATTCAGAATAAACAAACACACAAAACCACAGACGATATCGAAACCTGCCTGTCGCATGAATTCTGTTCTTTGTTCGCTCACTCAATTGCACGGGACAAAGACACCTGGGGCGGTTTTCATTCTTATTTCATCTGAGTTACAGTGGCCGCCGAGATCCAGGATGCCGTCCCGAACTCAACTGTGGGGTATCGAAACTGCCACTTTTGCCATCCATACGACTATTGGATAATGTACAACTTGGATACATTCTGCTGTCCCGTCCCACCTAGCCCGCAGTCAAAGTGGTGATAACTCCTTCTCCATTGACAGAGACGAGGCTCTGCGCATCCTTGCCCCACGCAATCCGGGTTGCAGGTGTCGCTCGCTTCAGAATCTCCGACCACTCTTTCGATGCTTTAGCGTAATGCTGGACGGTAATTCCTTGCTCGCCAGCGGCAGCCAAAAATTGCCCCGTATAGTCCCAGCTGATGGAATTGATGGTGCTTCCGGTGTCGATGGCTGCGATTTCCGTGGCCTTCCTCAAGTCCCATATCGATATTGCCGATGACCCCTTGACGACTCCTGCGACCCATATACCATTCTCAGAGAAGAAGATGCTCTCGACGGGACCTTCCAGCTCGAAAGTGGCCGCTTCTGCGCCAGACTTAAGCTCAAAGATTTTGATCTGGCCATCTGAGCCGCCAGCGGCTAGCAAGTGACCGTCTGGGTGGAATTGGGCGCATTTTAAGGCTAGAGAGTGTAAGCAAGCGGATTCAATCAAACACGTGCCTCGACATACCTGAATTGCTGTGAACATGGGTAAGCTGTTTGTCCGATTCGAGATCATAAAGAGCATATGATCGGTCTTCGCCAACGGAGGCCAGAATGGTACCACTCGGGTGGAGAGCAACTGCCGTCACACTTCCTGTGTGCGCTGAAAACGACGATTCCTCTCGATCCTTCTCGAACACCTTGATCAACCCAGTGGAAGTTGCAACAACTGCTCTGTCGTGGGCCCAAACCCCGCTGGTCGCGGACCCTTTCCCGAGGTTGAGAGAGTGAATGAGTCTGTTTTCTGAAAGCGAAACGATACCTCCAGCACCGTTGCTGCCTGCCACAAGCGCCGTATCCCCTGACCCGTGTACAGCAAGCACAGTTCCGCCAGGGAAGAATGGTTCTGACGTCAACGTTGGAGAATACGTCGATACCGCATCCGCAGTTGCCCATTCCTCCGGGACCGGTCGCTTCCGACGAGTTTTGGATAAACTGGCCTGTGTCGTTTCGATCTTCTCCACGATAGGCTGCGGTAAGGGTGCGCTGTCCACTTGCATAGCATCTCCGTTCGTCGTCGCAGAGGCTCCTCTTCCAATGTCGATCTGTGCCAATGCAGCCCGAGCTTCATCCCTTTCCTTAGTGACTTGAGCAATGACTCGAACCGCCGCATCATTCTCATAGAGTGCAGTACTAAGCTCTTGCCGGGCTTGGTGGAGATTCTGCTGTAGGGTGTATGTCTGAAGAGCGAGCGCATCCCACTCGTTCTGGAAGAATGATAGCATAGCCGGTATCGAAGTCATCTGTGGAGGACGTGGGTAAACGACGTGAGGGCTCTTGAGGTCGATCAAGTCCTCTGCGGAAAGTGTCTCTCCGGTCGTGGGTTCTGTGCCGTTCTCGCTGATATATGCCTCGATGAGCCGCTTTTCGTAGACATTTCCTGTAAACAGTGAGAACTGATGAATGCATCCTCTTCGAGCCTGCACTCACCACTCTTACGCGAGGCCACTGGCACTTGGGGTGCCTCGCCCGAAACTGCCATATGGTTAGTCCTCTTCTGAGATTGCGGATTGAGCCAGAGCACTTACTTGCGCACAACATTGTCGCAGAGCTGCTTCCAATCGCCTGAAGCACTCTCTCTCCTCAAAGAAACGACGGGAGTAAAGAACAGCCTCTAGAGTGTCCGGCGTACACACGACCATACAAAGAGTCGCTACAAAAATTCACTGCTCCTGCCTGCGACTGGCGACTTCGGAGCTCAGCCAATGATATCGCCGGTCTCGGCTGACCTTCCCTCGATTTGAAACACCCTTCCTGCGGTATACCAGCTGCACAGATTTCAACGACCGTGGCATCTGGGAAGATCGCTATTATCGCTTCACCATTGTCCTCTGATCTCCATGGAGCAACTTCTGTGCCGCGCCTTCAGCGAATTGCTGCCTGCTGATAAAGCCAGACGCCGCTCTGGCATACCGTGATCCCGATATTGCCACGGTCCTGATCCAGTCAGCGTTTCTATTGGTCCTGGACATTCTGGGTTCCATCCGCGGCCATGTTTTCTACTGTGGACTTGTGGGTCAAGCCCTCATGGGTATGGCCTGTGGTGCGCCCGGCGCCAGGATGTTACCACAGTCGTTCGAGGAAACAGAGATTCACCTGGGATACCCGGTCTTCTCAAGATCGTCTTCGAGGGAGGTAGCGATCTCGGCCACATCCTCCGGAAGCTCCGTGCTGCTGTCAATCTCTGTGGCACTGACCGGCATCGCGGTCCCAATGGCGCTTTCATTTTCTCATATAGGCGTCTCGAAAGGTACAAGGCTGCAAGGAATGAGATGAAGCAGAAGCTACATGTTCCCAAACCCTTGCACGTTCTTCTGTTGAAATTTATTCAAGCAAAGGCCCCCTAAACCAGGAAACGATCTGACATTGCTACGGAAACTATGTGGAGCAAACGCCTGCAATGCACATGCGAGTTCTGCTGGTGCCTATTCAATGCGTCAAACATTTCACTTCAGGAAGTGGTTCACCATGTCCCTTCCTTTCCCATCGTTCGAATTACCCGTGTTTTGCATCGAAGTGTCCAAGAGCGTGGCGCTCCCATTTGCATCCACTTCCACCGCGCCCTCCTCGGTGCCATCAAAACTCGACTCCGAGACATTCTCGTCTGCCTCACCAAAACCTTGTGCTCGGTGTTGACCATAGTTATGATGTTGTAGAGGGGATGAGCCCTCAGTGTTAGCGGGATGATGTCTGCAGCCCCGACGCGAACTCTGCGCGAGGTTCGGTCTCATTCTAGTAGCCGCCATTGGGTTCATATCTGTACGCCGGCACATTCACAGGCACGTTGGGATCATTCGTCAGTTGATATTGAGGTCGGGCGCCCTGCTGCTCCTGCGATTGCTGGCTGCGACGATCCGTAAACTCCAGAGGAATGACCTTCCGCTGCTGCTGTTGTTGTTGGCCGCCCAGCTTGGGCCCCGTGTAATAGTGGTCTTGCTCGGGGACGCCGTTGTCGAAGTATTGCTGTGATTTGCGCGTATGGTCGTTCGGATCTTGCTGGAGATGCCCCTTCCGCCGGGATTGTGTGTACTTGTCTACTGCGTACATTCCGGCTCCGGCAAGCATTGCGAGTTTAATGAGACCCATTGTGCAGTGTTGGGTCGAGGAAGGTGTGTAAAAGGCGAAACACTTGGCGCGGGAGAGTCGAATGTGTTCGGACCAACAAGGGCTTCCTGAGGGTTGGAGCACGTTCTTCTATGGATATGGCTTCAGATCGATTGTTGTGAGTAACCTGTGATTGCTAGAAGGTAATGCGGTTTTATACTCATCTTCAGTAATGTGACAATTCAGCGCTGGCAACGGACAGGGTTCCTGACCGATGATCTCGAACAGGAAAGCATAATTATCGCAACATACCACGTGAACGGGGTAGCGCGGACGAAACATCAGCGAGGACCGAGTCCGCGAGGAACATAGCCCCGGAGAGCGAAGGCTTCTAGAAAGTGTATATACAGTACTCGTTCTATATGTGCCTGATGAGGCTGTGCTTCTGTAGCTTTTGGGGAGAGATCGACGTTTGGGGGCCGGGCTGATGCAGGCAGACGCGAAACCATCGGAAATCATGGGCCTGCTCGGTCCGGCGATATTGTGCATGCATACCTAGGTAGTGAGAATTGGTATGCATGCGTGTATAGTTATTGCAATGTCATGCCTGATGACGACCTCTATGCGAAGCGACCAATTCTTTTGGTGAGCTACAAGTACACGCGGACTCGTCAACGGAGGGCTGAAGCGATCTTGGGGCTGGCTTCGTCGGACCCGGCACCCAACCCGGCACGGAAGAATCTGTCTGCCGCGATGACTAATCCTACGCTAATCTGTTTGGATTGCGGCTCGTTTGGCTCTTTTCAACTTTACACATTTTCGCTGATGGCTTTCCACAAGTCGCTTCCTTCTCCAAGTACCCAATAATGGCGCCATGCCCCAAAGTGTGGTTTGCCATTCGGGCGCGTCGGTCAGGGCTCTCCTACTTCATTGAGCTCGAGCGACAACACCACGGGGTCGATACAAGACACGAGGTATTGCTACTCCGAGACATCCGCTTGTTTGTCGAGATCTGTCCCATTGCCGGCACTGTGCCTTTGTCTTCATGCTTTACTCCACATACAATTAGGTTTCTTGCAGAGACCCCATCATGAAGGCAACCGAAATGTGGGGTGCGTAGGTGAGGCCGAGGCACGCGGGGAAGCCAGCATATGGGTTGGGGAAGGCTGAGTGGCTGACAGTAGGGAAATCGATGAAAGTGCTCTGAGCACACAGATGTGATCGTTGATATCGCTCGTCTCTGTCAAGAAATTTATCACTCCCTCTCCACCGGGAAGCCACCTGCTTTTAGCTAACTTGAACCAAAAGAACATCCATACAGGCTAAACAGATTACCACGGAATGCAATGATTCTCCCTGGAGACGTTGCAGCCTTCCCAGGCTATACTTTCCTCTTAGCTACAGCTTCATTGACAGCACTGTCATTGGTGATATGGACTGTCCTTTCCATCCGGGGACCTTCCGTGCCAAAAGGCCTCCGCCGCCCACCTTCGCCGCCAGGAGCACGGCTGTTCAGTGGCCACAGCCATATATGGTCCGGAAATGCCACGAGTAATCCGAGTCAGAGCCAGCTCGTCAAATGGGCACACGAGTATGGCGAGATCTATGAGATCAGGCTCGGTGTCGAACGCTGGGTTGTTCTCAGCTCGCCAGAAGCTGTGAAAGTGGGTTGATTTGCCGCAGACATCTCTTGTCCGTCTAGCTTGCTGACTCCTGTCTCTCTTCTTCATGCAGGAGGTCTTTGACAAAAATGGCGCCCTCACCTCTAGCAGACCACGTATGCGTGTGGCCATGGATGTCCTTTCTGGTGGTTACCGCATGCTCTTTATGGTATGGCCACCCCTACCTCTCCTCGTAGCTGGGATACGCGCTAACCACCTTCACAGCCTTATGGTAAACAGTGGCGTTCCATCCGAGCCATTGCCCACCGCTGTCTAAGTGTCAAGGCCGCGGACGTCATGAAACCGTCGCAGAGTCTTGAATCTCATCACTACCTGTACGACATCCTCAACGACCCGGAGAACTTTCTCGACCATGTGAAACGATACACCTCCAGTGTCATCATGTACTCGATCTACGGCCGCCGTGTCCTAAACCTCGACGACCCGGTCTTGAAAGCGATCTATCAAGAGACCAGCGTGTTCGGGAAGGTGGTCGGCAGCCGGTTTCTGGTAGATCAGTATCCTGTACTGGCAAAACTGCCAAAGTCACTCCAGTGGTGGCGCAGAAAGTACGAACCCTGTCACCAATTCGAAGCAAATCTCTGGATGGGGCTATGGAAGGATCTCAAGGACCGGCTTGACGCTGGCGTCCGCACTGGTTGCTTCGCCGAGAAATTCATGGAAGAAGACTACCTTGCAATGGGTATCTCCGAGCTGCAGGCTGCATACGTGGCGGGCAGTATGATTGAAGCCGGCAGCGGTAGGTGACTTTTCCACCCTTTTGTGGACTACCCACTGACTGCGGCCAATATTGCAGACACCACTCAGCTCTCGATGAACAGTCTCATCCTAGGTCTAGTGGCATTCCCAGAGGTGGTGTCGAAAGCACACAAAGAACTTGATGCTGTTGTGGGCGACAGAATGCCACAATTCTCAGACATTCCGAATCTGCCATATATTCGAGCGATGGTCAAGGAAGTCCTTCGATGGCGGAGTGTCTCGAACGACCATATCCGCCATGATACCACGGTAAGATCCCTCAGCTTGCATCATCACTATGTGATCTGACTCTATCCAGGGCGATGTTGTGTACAAGGACTACTTTATCCCCGCGGGTTCGACAGTAGTCATAAATCAATGGTAAGTCAACGACCCTTATTCCTAACGCCAAGAAGCGACACAGCCTTTATCAAGAAATGAGGTCCTGACAACAAGCAGGGCATTACATTACGACCCGAATCTGTTCCCCGACCCGCAGCGGTTCAACCCAGACCGTTATCTCGACCACCCTTCGAATGACTTAACCGCCGGTGAATGCATACACACCAGCGATCTTCGTCTTCGAGACCATTGGTCCTTCGGTGCAGGAAGGCGCGTGTGCGCCGGCTACAATCTGGCAGAGAATTCCCTTCTCATCCTAACCGCGCGACTCCTCTGGGCGTTTGATGTACGCCCTGCCGTTGACCCGAGCACCGGGCAGGAGGTCAAGTACGATCTGTGGAATTATGCCCCAATCAGGCTTTTCGGTCCTAGGCCGTTTCCGGTCAGCTTCAAGGTAAGGAGTAACATGAAGAAGGAGATGATTTTAAAGGCCCAAGTGTTATAGTCTCGAGGCTGGCAGGATCAACTTGACGCTTTCGTACTTGAACAAGATCTACTCGTACCTGAGCCGGAGCTGCTAAGTGGCAGGTCAATATGGGTCATGAATTATGCATGTTGCCACTCATGGTGGCCGCTCCGCTATGTGCCGATAGATACATTCAACTGGCAATGAACTGCTAATTAGAGATGGTTCCGTATCGGGCTTTGGATCCAGGCCTAGTGACAGCCCCGCCATACGCACGGCTGCAAGGCTGTGCTGGGGCAAGGCTGAGTCGCTGCGTCATTCGAGTCACCCCAAATTTTTGTTACTTCGACCCCACAGTCCTGAACATTGTACAAGCCTCGCCTAGTCTGGCTGCGCCCTGCTAGAAGTACTCGCGCACTTTCACGAAGCGACGACGAAGGCTTGTGATCTCCTACCCTGGCGCTATTGGTGGAAGTTCTACAAACATGCCCGCGATACCCCCGTCGCGCTTGATTGCGCTGCAATCCAAAGCAGAAAACATCCGCAACATCTGCATTCTGGCGCACGTCGACCATGGGAAAACGTCGCTATCAGACTCACTTATTGCCACGAACGGCATCATTGCCCCCAAGATGGCGGGCAAGATCCGCTACCTGGACTCGAGACCGGACGAACAGTTACGAGGAATCACCATGGAGAGCAGCGCCATAAGCCTGTACTTCAGCATGATGAGAAGGCAAAACAGCGACGAGGAGCCGAAACAGGAGGAATACTTGATAAACCTGATCGATAGCCCGGGCCACATCGATTTCTCGTCAGAAGTGAGCACTGCTTCAAGACTGTGCGATGCTGCAGTCGTCCTCGTGGATGCTGTCGAAGGCGTGTGCTCACAGACCGTCACAGTGCTAAGGCAGGTATGGATAGAAAAGTTGAAACCACTGCTCGTCATCAACAAGATTGACAGACTCGTGACCGAACTGAAAATGACGCCGGCCGAGGCATACTCACACCTTGGGAGGGTCCTTGAAGGTGTGAATGCCGTTATTGGCGGCTTCTTTCAGGGTGAGCGTGCACAAGAAGACCTCGAGTGGAGGGAAAAGCTGGACCAGAGAAGAGCGGCGCGCGACCAACAAAAACAGGATGCCTTGAATGAATCTGCGACTGAGGCGGATCTGGACCAGTCATACGAAGAACGAGATGATGAAGATTTGTACTTTGCCCCAGAGAAGAACAACGTCATCTTCGGAAGTGCAATAGACGGCTGGGCTTTCACTGTGCGCCAATTCGCCGGCATATATGAGAAGAAGCTAGGTATCAGGAAGTCTGCGCTTGAGAATGTTCTCTGGGGTGATTTCTATCTGGACCCCAAGACCAAGAAGGTACTGGGTCAAAAGCACCTGAAGGGACGGAACCTTAAGCCTATCTTCGTTCAGCTTGTACTGGAACCCATCTGGCAAGCCTACGATGCTACAGTGGGTATCAACGGCGACCGTGGCGACTCTGCATTATTGGAGAAGATAACAAAGTCATTGTCTATCAATATTCCCGCTCACATCGTCAGATCTAGGGACACCAAAGTCATATTGCAGGCTGTCATGTCTTCATGGCTGCCACTCTCAACCGCTCTGCTCGTCTCCGTCATTGAATACTTACCTAGCCCTCCTGATGCCCAGGCCTCTCGGTTCCCCGAGATGATCCAAGATTTGGTTTCTTCAAAAAACATAGACCAATCCCTCAAAGATTCAATAATCAACTTCAATACATCTCCTTCGGCGCCAATTGTTGCCTACGTCAGCAAAATGGTAGCCATATCCGAAAGCGAGCTGCCTTCGAAGAGAAGGAAACTCGGGACAACCTTGACAGCAGACGAAGCCAGGGACTTAGCCAGGAAAAAACGGGCAGAAATAGCAAAAGCACAGGCCGAAGCAAATGGAACATCCGATATGGACAGCGTAACCAATGGGTTGAGCACCGCGAGGATAGGGGAAGACACGGACGAGGGCGTTGGCCCAGAACAGCCAGAAGACCCAGAGCACCTAATTGGCTTTGCCAGGTTATATTCAGGCACCCTCTCTGTAGGCGATGAGGTGTACGTTCTACCACCGAAGTTCAATCCGGCGTTTCCGCATGCCTTCCCAGGACCGAAGAAGGTGCCGATCACTGCCCTTTATCTCTTAATGGGTCGAGCATTGGAACCGCTCGAAAAAGTGCCTGCCGGGGTAGTGTTTGGTATTGAAGGTCTCGAGGGAAACATTCTGAAGACTGGCACATTATGCTCCCAAGTAGAAGGAGCAATAAACCTGGCGGGTGTATCGTCACTCAGCCAGCCAATCGTGAGAGTCGCACTGGAACCGACGAACCCGTTGGACCTAAACAAGATGATCAAGGGCTTGAAGTTGTTGGAGCAGAGCGACCCGTGCGCTGTCTACGAGCAGATGGAAAGCGGTGAACATGTCATCTTGACTGCTGGAGAACTGCACCTCGAAAGATGTCTGAAAGATCTGCGTGAACGGTATGCAAAATGTGACATTCAACCTGGCGAACCGATCGTGCCGTACCGGGAGACAATCGTCAAGGCGGAAGAAATGGAGCCGCCAAAGAACAAGGACCTCCCAAGAGGAACCGCGGTGGCCGTAACAGCGTCGAAAATGGTGTCTGTGCGGCTAAGAGTTCGCCCGCTGCCACAAAATGTTACAGATTTCCTGATAAGGAATGGCCCGTCAATCAGACGCCTCTATGCCGAGAAGCAGGCCCAGGAAGAAAATGAATCAGGAACCCTCGACGACGCCGACGGCGTTGAAAAAGACGAGGCGGCCGACCTAGGCAATGACACCGGCGGAGACCACAGAAGCAATCTCTCACTCCTGCAGTTCCGGCAGCAACTCCAGGAAGTCTTTGACGAGGTGACTGAGGACAAGGAAGTCTGGGTGAAAGTCGTGTCCAGGATCTGCGGCTTTGGCCCTCGCCGGGTCGGGCCAAATCTGTTCATCGACGCCACCGGACAACATACCTGCAAGCGGTTCTTGTTCGAGCAGCATGAAATCAAGGAGAACGGAGCCCAAAGCGGCAGCACTCAAAGCGCAGAATCGGACGCCGCCATCGCCCCGACACAAGACTTTTCCGACACAATCGCCTACGCCTTCCAGCTCGCGACATCTCAAGGCCCGCTCTGCCGTGAACCCATGCAAGGCGTGGCTGTTTTCCTCGAAGACATCGCGCAACAGTCACACCCCCCAGAAATCGGGGATTCGTCCACGTCCACGGCAACCGAGACGGGTCGTCTGACAGGCGAACTCATCACCTCGGTGCGCGAGACCATCCGCGCCGCCTTCCTCGACTGGTCCCCCCGCATCCTGCTTGCCATGTACAGCTGCACCATCCAAGCCACGCCCGAAGTGCTGGGCCGGGTGTATTCGGTGCTGACGCGGCGGCGGGGGTCCATCCTCTCCGAGGCCCTGCTGGAAGGCACGCCCTATTTTACTATCAGCGCGACCCTGCCCGTGGCCGAATCGTTCGGCTTCAGCGAAGAGATCCGCAAGCGCACAAGCGGGCTGGCGCAACCGATGCTCAAGTTCACGGGCTTCGAGATGCTCGATGACGTGGACCCCTTCTGGGTGCCCAAGACGGAGGAGGAGTTGGAGGATCTGGGCGTGCACGGCGAACGGGAGAATGTGGCGAAGAGGTACGTCGACGGCGTCAGGCGGCGGAAGGGCTTGCTGGTCAAAGGGTCCAGAGGAGGGAGGGATGCAGAGAAGCAGAAGACATTGAAGACGAATTAGATGCGGGAGAAGAAGGAGGAGGGGGCCGCCGATAGAGACGAGGATTTTGAACAGGAATTAATCGATGTCCGTGGTATCCATGATCTACCAGCCTATCTTCCTACCTACCTACCGATCTATCTATGATGATTCTTCTGAACTCCCAAAAGGTACCAATCGGGAAACCCCTTGGACAAGGTTGCTTTCGTGTCGAGAATTAGACGTAATGACTTGGTTGCCTAGTTCCCTTGGTAGTATCAAGGTTGAACCTTCAGATGGTAGAAATAATAGAAAGACCGAGAGAGGATATCGGACCAAAAGGGACGACGTCTACCAGGGAGAGAGACATTTTGTCTATCTGAGAGACAGTCATCTGCAGGGGGACAACGAATCGTCTACTTGGATAGAGACAGAGGGCTGCGGGAAGCTGTATCCTTTCTATAAGCCCCACTGGTGGACAATTCAAGAGACGATCCATCCTCTTGACTACACTTGCTTGAATATTAGAGCTCTGCACGGAGGACAGGGAAGGTCAATTGAGACGCGGTCTTGAATGTTCCGCCTCAGTAGCCTGGATCACCGTGGCTTGTGTCGGACTTACCGGTCAATATGATATATGCCTTGGTTTGCTATTGGACTAGTACACGATATTCGAGCACCACGCATCTCGGGGGGGGAGGGGGGGGGGGGGGGGGGGGGGGTGGTAGTGAGATGCTAGTGAGATGCTCTGATTCGATTGCTGCTATATACTAGTTATACAGGAGCTGAGCGACGAAATTGCTCCACTGCATGATCATCCCAAATTCTACCAAGTGGCGGTCAAGCCGATGATTGATCCGAGTGATTTGCAGATTCTCTTGTCAGGAGGAGATCCGGGTCTGCAAGTCCACATCCGGTCGTGACCCCTTGCACTGCTTTATTCAGCAGTTCGGGTGATTCGAGTCTCGCATCCATGGAGCTTGTGTCTGCATGTACATGTGGTTGTGAGCCCTTCGAGCCCTCAACCCTCTGTCCGAATGATGCGCAGTCTTCCACAATGCGGAGGGGTCCGGTCGAATGCACAAACTCAGTGGTGATACTTGAACCACTCTCGTCGAGTCGCCGTCTTGGTCGGCAATGTCTGAGGCGAGAGGGCTGGCGCGGTGAGCATCTGATCTTTGCAGGACCTTTTTCCGCGTCCTACGCAGATTTCCCCTTGCCCTTCAAGACCTTCCGCCGCTGAGCCATCATGTGAGTATAGAGGATGTAGCTTCCGGGAACGTAGATGAGAAGAACGGCCTTGAGCAGCAGATCGACTTGCTTTCCTTGCTTTGCTGCCGGCCCAAGCGCAAGATACATGAGCATACACTCGCTGGAGATGCCGATGGGATAGAGGACGAAGAACGTGTTGTACCGCAGCCATGTGAGAGCAGCGGGGACCTTCTCACTGATCGCTGCTTTCCACACGAAGAATCCGTAGCGGATGACCTCTGTGGTTCCCCAAGCCGTCAATATCCCGGCAAAGGCAACTGGACCCATGGTCGACCCTGCCACCGATCTTCCCAAGCTGTTTGTGACCGACACGATTTGTGGGAACATCTCCAAAACCACCCACACGACCAATATCCGGGAGGCGACTTGCATGGCGGTCGTGACAGGGCTAGCTCGGACGAGGCCAGCGGCCGCGTGGACGATCTCGAGAAGGGCTATCGTCTGCGTCCATTTGAGGAAGGTAAAGAGCGCTTCGAGGAGCTGATGGGGCTTCCCAAGGGCAAATAGTGTCGGGATGAGAAAGAACGCCCGGAGCGTGATGATCGACCATAGTGCCAGGCAGACTGCATTGTAAGCTATCAGGTAATTCTGCGTAGGGGAGGCTGCGCGACGAGGTGTTTGGTTCTCCATGACTGGGACCGCTGGCTGGAAGATACAGTATGATGAAAGAGGCACGGCGCTTGCCCTGGTCGGTAGGATGCGCTATGGTATTCGGCTCGGGCCTAGGCTTCACAAGCGAAGGCATTGGGAGAACGCGTTGTTTTGAGGGTGAGGACCGCGCACAAATTGTGCTCCTGATTTGGACTAGACTCTCATGTCTCGGTGCACGGAGTTGCCGAGTGACCAGTAAAGAGAAGACATGTCAAATCCACCACACCCCCTGCGCCACCTGCGCCGCTTTCACGCCACTCGCTGCTTTTTGAAGTCTTAGACTAGATCTACCCCACAAATTCCAGCCCGATCGGACCAGCGCGGACGAAGTGGGTCGTGACAGAATTCGGACTGATCAAAGATGCCCGTGATGTTGGTCGTGAAACTTGAATCATTGTTCACTCGGTCTTCCTGAACGATATGGTGAGTGACGATATGAGACCAGCTCTCTTGGGCACTCCCAGTGGTCGAACTTCTGTGGCCGTTCACCCGATAACCTCGGTGATGCCGAAGCGGAAGGTGACCAGCCATTTTAGGAAACTGGAACAGTGTCAGTGATGCACAATTTGGGATTGAGTCATGCCATGAGTCTTGCGCAAGGCACATGGGCTATTCTAGCCTTCTGGGCGCTTGCAACGCCTCTAATACTTCTTTACAAACCACTTACACAGTATCCGCAGCATATAGACCACCATCAAGACAAGTTTGCTCTCGCCACCAGAAGAATCTCTGCCATTCCGACGCAACCGTCGTTCCTCCCAGTATCCGAGACTTTATACCCTGCAGATTCCCTTCGTTGATGCTATTTGCTTGTGGCTCTACCACTACCGTTACAACTGTCACCGCCATGGATCCCAGATTAGGTCGAAGCGACTTCATTGCTGCATCAATTCAAGACCACACCTCCGATAATATAGAGGACGACTTCACCAATTCGTCGACTCCCAGCAGCGACTACCACTCCGACACCGACTATGATTTCGATGAATCACAATGTCTATTCTGCAACCAGACCAATCGAGACCTGGACCAGAATTTGACCCACATGTTACGAGCCCATGGGCTATATGTGGATCCGGCAAATCTCTTGGTGGACGTTGGAACCCTCCTCGCCTACTTCCATCTCATAATATCCGGGCGGTATGAGTGTCTCTACTGTGGGACACAACGAAATACCCGCGAAGCGGTGCAGCAGCACATGATGGCGAAAGGGCATTGCAAATATGACATTTCCGATGAGGATTCTGAGCTCCGAGACTTTTATGAACTTCCATCGGAAAATGCAAAAGAGGAACTACAACAAGCCCTTTCCGCCATGAGCTTCTCGGACGATCCCCATCTTCCATCACAAGCGAGATGGAGGAAAAGACGACCATCGAAGCGTTCAGTCACACACGGGCCCAACATCACGGCTCCTCCGCTCGACCAAGTACTACCTACCCCAACTGCGGCTCCACTGTCTCACACCGATGCCGGGCCAAGCTCGAATGCTGCCGAGACGCCTTCTCATTCCCGTGGCGAACTGAGCACAAGAGCGATGAAACAAGAACACGTCCTCAACAACCAACTAGCACAGCTTCGTGCCGGTGATCGGAGAAGCCTTTTGCATTTCCCGACTTCACAGCAGAGAGCTTTGCTTGCAACCCACCACAAACAGATGCAGAAGGCGACGAGGGCAGATCAGACATACCAAAGCAACTTGGAGAGCGCAGGGAACAGCTTCAATTGTCTGGGCAAAATCAGGTTGGTGCGACAACCTCCCCATACAGGGAATATACACAGTTTGAAACGGTGATCCGTTTGTACTCCCAAATCATAATTTGTGGAAATCACCATCTCAGATGCCCTGAGCTGTAACGGTCAGGAGAGGCTCGGCGTGCTGAATCTGGAGGACCTATTCACATTGGATGGAGTCTAAGAGAGTTGAAAATCAGTGGTCAGGGATTCGGAAGGTCGACAGGTCAGCGGATTGTCGACCCACTCATCTACCATCCAACATATCCTCGTCAAGCGAGTCTTCGAATAAAGCTCCAGCAGTGATGACGGCCTTCCTCCATCAGACCTCGGGAAGAGGGGAATACCATGGCGATGTCGCTAATTATGCCGAGGTGGAGAACGCGGCGGGCCGATGGCCGCCATGGGTTGTCGACGGCGCAGCTTCAGCTACGGCATCTGTGCCCCAACTGCAGAGTCTCTGGCCACAATCAACTCTTCTCGCAAGCCTCTGGCCTGGTGTAGTCAAGACTACGACGAGGCTGGACCAAATCGATGTATTGTTCTGCATGGACTTTGAACTGTCCTTCAACACTGAATGCTGGCCCTTACAGTACCACATGCGTGCCCGTGGGGCAACCCCGCCTGTGCGCGGTCAGACCAGAGCCTGCCATTTTGGTAGCGGATGAAGACCACGTCGACAATGCAAGATGTCCATGGAGGGAAAGTTCGTACGAGAAGCGCCGGAGGGAGACATGAAATGTAGATTTATACACAAACACCCCAGGGAATAATGTACACTACCCACATAGTCAACGAGAATTCCTCAAAAACAAGAAACTTATCTTAGTGACACGAAAGTCGTGGTGATCAACGACGAATCGCAGTTTTCCAACTTAGGTTAAGCGCGACATAGAGGATAAGGCAGCGTCATCTTTTTGCTGAAGAGGGGCCCGCTGGGTGGGGATGGCTGGCCGTCAAATCACCTCTGTCGGCTCAAACTCTAAAATAATTATTTTTGAGGGCCGAACTCGACCGCAACTTACACTATTTTTGCAGACACCACGGTCACTCTATCTTCTCGCATCTGTACGCTCACAGTTTTGCATCATGCCTTCGTCCAAGCGAAACCGCATCGTCCCGACCTCCAGAGTCCGCAAAAACCACAAAGAGCTCGTTCGCCGACTTGCGGCCAATGCACAAGATGCCGCCGAGAAATACTCGTACATTTGGGTCTTCGAAGTGGAAAACACCCGCAACAACTTTCTGAAACAGGTCAGAACAGACTTCAATGATTCCAGGATAATGATGGGCAAGAACAAAGTCCTCCTGGTTGGACTGGGACAGACGCAAGAGACGGAAGTTGTACCTGGCGTCAGTGCTTTAGGACCGTATGTGAAAGGCGAAGTCGGACTGCTCTTCACGAACCGAGAGCCATCCGAGGTGGAGGCATACTTTGCCGACTGGCTGAACCTGGACTTTGCTCGGAGCGGCAGTACTGCCACCCACGAGGTCAGAATACCGCCCGGCGAAATCCACACACAGTATGGTGTTGACGGAGGCGAGGACGATCCGCTCCCTGTCCAGATCGAACCAACACTGCGGAAATTAGGGGTACCGACGCGGCTCGTCAAGGGCAAAGTGGCTCTGGAGGAGCGGCCGGAAGAGTCAATGGACAATGAGGAGGGTTATCTTGTGTGTAGGGAAGGAGATACCCTTGACTCGAGACAAACTTCTATTCTGAAGATCTTAGGAGTGCGCATGTCCGAGTTCAGGATTGGCTTGAGAGCTGTCTTTGACAAAAACACCTCAAGTGTGCGGCAAATAGGAGCCATGGATGTCGATGAGTGAGTTCTCTCGTGAGCTCGTCTTACTCTTACTCTTATCCCCGGGAGCTCTCCTCTTGGAGAATCTAAATCAGCAATGCACGAGACATTGCAAAAAGCGCTAAATGCACGCTTTACCCGGGCCATATTCACCAACGCTGCAAGAGCGCCGACCTTGTTATCAGCCATCAGGACTATCACTCGACGGGAACAAGCAGCGCGTCAAAACCCGCACTTCTGGCAGCTGAAACAGGGCAGTCCTGCTCGAGGCCTGTTTGGCCATCAAACTCGAGTTACTACGCCCTGCGAATGACTCGGGCCCGTCGCGGATCCGAGCAATTGACGCGCCAAGTCCGACATGCCTGCGAGCCAAGAGAATGGGTGGAAGCGGTTCATGGTCGGCGAGCTGTTAGCATCTAGCAGCCGCGAGGGTACAGAGACAATCGCCCTGCGACGTTGCACGCAAGCATTGCCATTTGCAGACTCTTGCTGCACGCGCGGCCGCTCAGCTAGCAGGTATCTCTGCCGATCTCCACGCTCGACGTGCATGACCAAGATACGACACCAACTTCATCAAGTACCCCTTTAGGACTCTGCTTTCAGCAGAATAGGACAATGCGGGCACCGATAGAGAACTACATTTACGATTGTCAACTTTTTCCGTTCTGTTCTGCCAACTTCTCTCCTATATACCCTTGCACATTTCCAGCATCTCCATTGACAATCAGTTTATTGGGGAAAGCTTATCGACATAAGCAAAAACCCGCCCTGTCCATTTCCTTCAGCTTTCACCAGAACCTGCATCGCAAATCCGTCTTCGCTGCTTATGGCCACTTCAACGCTGCACCCCCTTGATGACTCAACCAATGTAATGCCCGGCAATATAGGTCGTGTCCTGGTGAGCATTTCTAGCGACCTGGAACAATATCGGGCCGATGAGTCTCCCACTGTATTTGCCGCACGCAGAAGAGCCTCCAGGAGTCAAAGAGTCTCCAAGCGCTGGCACAGTCCTACCGGATAGATCTTTGATGTCAATGCCCGACCTGACGTCCATGTCATAGCTCAGGCACAGGTCACTCGTGGTAGCTCGCCTAGAGAAGGGTGCGATCGAGTACACTTGGTGCACGCTGATTGGATAGCCGTGGAAAGATTCATTGCCATTAGCAGCTGTTGACTTTCGACCTTATCAAAAGCAACAGCATTCTGCACCGAGAACTTTGACTCGGTTCGGCTGGTTTCCTTGGTAGATTTCAGTCAAACATGCGATAGTACACTGGAGTTTCGTCGAACGCACCATGCGCGATAGGAGTCTAGCGCATTCGGGAGAACGGAGTGCTATAGCAACTCAGTACATACGCCGCCCCTGCATTCAGGATGCGTCTCATCGATGCTCTCACGCGGCAATTGAAATGGTTTGACGATGACAAGATCCCCAAGTATGCGATCCTATCGCACAGATGGGAAGATGAAGAGGTGCTGTACGAAGATATGCGGAGCGGCAATGCCCCGCGCATGAAAGGCTATGCGAAGCTTCAAAACGCCTGTGAACAAGCGCGGCGAGATGACTGCCAATACATATGGATCGACACCTGTTGCATCAACAAGGATAGCAGCTCGGAGCTGTCGGAGGCGATCAACTCCATGTACGCGTGGTACCAGAATTCCGAAAGATGCTACGCCTTTCTGTCAGACGTCCAGCTACGCTCGGGTGAAAGCGTGGTCGGTGACGATTTCGAACGCAGCGTGTGGTGGGAACGCGCGTGGACACTGCAGGAATTGATCGCGCCTGGGCAGATCGACTTCTTCGAACACTCCTGGCGCCACATCGGAACTAGGTCGACCTTACTGGACCGGATCAGCAAGACTACAGGCATCCACAAGAACGCGTTGCTCGAAAGAAGGCCACACGACTTCTCGATCGCGCAACGGATGTCTTGGGCTTCGAGAAGGAAATCTACGCGGAGAGAGGATGTTGCCTACAGTCTACTGGGAATCTTCGATGTCAACATGCCAATGCTCTACGGGGAAGGAATGAAAGCCTTTGTACGCCTGCAGGAGGAGATCATCAAGCGGTCCGACGACCAGTCGATCTTTGCATGGGAAGCGTCGACGGAGCAACCACAGCTGCTGGCCGAGTCGCCTTGGGCGTTTCGAAACTGCCGGGATATCGTGCCATGTCCCATTCCTCACCACAGGCCAAGCCCCTACTCGCTCACCAACATGGGGTTGGAGATCCAAATCCCGCACATCCTCTGGTCGTTGAACACATATCTTGCGCTGTTGCTCTGCCACGATCAAACCACCAAGCATCACGTTGGGATCTTCCTGGGCGTCAACGCGGGACCAGGACAACACGCGCGAATATTCCTCGACAAAGCCTCGATCCAGTACATCCGGCCAGAGCGATTCATCGAACTTGAGCTCCGACAATCGGCGCAGCTCACCTACGGCACCAACGTCCCTACCCACGTGCAGCAAGAGGAACTTCTTAGGGCGTCACCGCACTCGGGCAAACTTCTGATCCGCCAGATTGGATGGCACTGGACCGGCAGCCTGTACGGCTTCCGCCTGGGCGCCTGTTACGCGTGGCCCCGCGAACTCGAAGGCTCGGAACAGTTGACCGTCTACGCCCGCCGGTGGGATCCGCGGACCATGACCATGGAGCTGCCGGACGGCTCGTACGGCACGGCCGGCGTGGTCGTCTTCCGCCACCCCGCGCGCTCACGCAACCCCTGTGTGGCCATCAAACTTGGCTTCGACGTCGAATTCCGCCCCGTCTGCCTCATCTGGTACCACTTCCCGCCGCCCAAGACGGTCGACTATCGCCCGCTCGAGACCCTTGTAGCCGAAGAACCACAATCACCTCAAGAACTGGACAGGTTCCTCGATTCGCGCTGGGTCGGCGGCGACGGCCAAGAATATGGCTCGCTTGGCGTATCCGCGACCGAGTTTCCCGGCGTGACCTTTGACGGCATGAAGCCCGAGTCTGAAATGTGTTATTTTACCGGCACGGACAGGCGGCTTTTGAAACAGCGAAACTCCCTGTTGGAAAGGACGGGTCTTTCGGTCCAGTTCAGTTATGAGATGATACCCGCCCTGCGAGGCCGTCACGGGTGGGTGTTCAAACTGCTCTTCGAGAAGGACTTTCATCCTATACGAAACTAGTTATCGTTGAGGGCATCCGCGTTCCCTGCTGAAGCGATGTCCCCGGTCTTGATAACGGGGATGTTGAACATTTGAGCAGCTGAACACACGCCATTATGCAGACCTCGGGCATTCGGTACTGCTGCGGATGTGGCAGCTGTTTGTGTCGTCCACTTAGAATCGACTCTTGCTGCACCCTTGGGCGAGTGTGCGGACTTCGCCAAAAATACGGATACGGCTGTACCCGGTGAGAATGCCACCAGCGCCGCCAAGATGATGCGGACATGATGACCATTGCATGTGTTCAGGATCAATGACCTATGATTGGAAATGGAAAAGAAACGCGCCGCCATGACTGGTCAAAGCCATTGCTTGAGCATATTGCTTTCCTTTGTGCAACACGCAGCTGCGACCGATGTCACTAATACCGAAGCAAAGACCGCGTTGGTGCAGATTCATGCTCCGACGCAGCCGTTTGTGCTTGGCAAAGGGAAGGCCGATTGGACCTTGGAAGAGCCGTAAGGCGGCACAGGGTTACGTAGAGATGCCAGCAAAAGATTGTGAAGAGGAATGCGTGGCGTGGCGAGATCATCTTACATGGATTGCGTCTGGGCTTTGTCTGTCCTCGCCAGACTATGTCCCCCAGTCAGTATGCTATCGAGTCCGAGTCCGAGTCCTTAACCGTGGGCCATGTATCGGACGGTGTAGGGAACAAATCTCTGGCGGCGCGGATAGAAGAAGACTGGAATGGAACAAGCAGATCACACGACGTGTCTCCCACGAATTATGAAGCCCAAAGTCGTCTGCAGACGTGATGATCGCTGTGGCTAGCAAAGACGGTGAACCACTGACCGCAGAGCCCGATATACGGAGCAACATACAGGATGTACGCTGTATGTTCGGGACACTGTCACGGGGTGCGGACAAATCAGCATGGCTGAGCCATCTGACTGGCAGGGTCTAATTAGCCCAATGAGGCTATGACAGTGGCAGCGCATACATTGTCTACTGGACAGTTCTCTGTGTCCAGCGCAGCGTCTCACGGCCGTGGAATCCTGCAGACCGTGCTGGCTGCGTACACTTTCTGCAAGCGGCTACCGCATCTGATGCATGCGCTGGGCGATCTGAAAACCAGTCCATGACGAGTGGTCAAACCCTCCCCGCATGACGATGTTATGCTGATACACTGACGGCCACGGGACCTTTGGTACATAGCTCTGAACATGCGTCCTGGGTTCGACATTGGGGTGGCTTCACTTGCTTAAGGCTGATACGAGCTGCAGGACCCGTGCATCTCTTCCCGAGTAGGAGTCCACCTTCGCGTATTACTGTTTGCGCGTCTTCGAGGGTGAGGAGAAAAGAACCGTTGCAACGCGAGCTACGCTTTCGAACTAACAGATTGCGGCTTAGGCAGCTAGGGCTGGCGACTGGCGGCTGACGACTGGCGACGTGCAGCTGAGCTTCGCCATGCCTTGCCAACCAGTGAAGTGAGCTTTCTGCAGCCCTAGCCACTCTTCGTGGGGAGAGCTGTAGCTGCAGCTGCAATCCGCTGGAGCTCGGAAAGGGGTGCAAGCAAGCCACATCAGCCCCCATCCCAGATCGAGGTATTCGTACGAGAATACTCCCTACGGAGTACCAACAGAATGGATGAGCCCCCTCCATTCCAGGCCCCCATTAGGCATCCCCACGCAAGCGAACTTCCTGGAAGTGGGTACGAGATACATACCCCGTACCCTTGCCGCGGAGACTCTCGAGCACTGGGCTACGTAATCAGGCAGATTACCGTGTATACTTAGAGCAGCACATGTACACCATTTCCTCGACCTTTACCATTTACGGCGGCGCCTGGCAGTCGATCTGATGCGCCGTCCCAAGCTGCCGTGGCTCGTGGCTGCAGGGGGCGAAGGCTGAAATCTGGGGTCGTCGACCACGGAGTACTAAGACGATACGATGATCGACACGAGGTTTGACCGTGGCCTTCCCTTCGTACGAGGGTAAACCTTCAGCGTCAAGCGGAGGCTGCGGCCACCGAGCGATCAACCAGCGCGAGGACCTTGCAAAGGCCCATATGACTGCCCGCACGGTGAGAAGTACGGGAGAACCACTGTATGTACTCCGCAGGGCTAATTATTGCGACCAGCAATCTGAATATGATCCCCAACCAAGGAAGGAGTATTGGGTGCATGTGCTTACCTACCTCATACCGGGGTGTTCGCGCAAGAGATACTACGATCGGTACAAGAGGAGGATCTCGAGGTCGAAACAGCAACACCTCACTCCCCGCCTCCGCTAAGAGCAGCGGTTCGTCCAACTGCCCATGGGGCCGGACACCGTAGTGCGGAACGGGGAGAACTGTACTCCGTATATTGTACTGTACTGGGATCGCATCCATCGTCCAATACAGTATCCATACTGCGTGGTCTTTGTGGACATCAGCGCCATTCACCAAAATCTAGACCTCGGGAGACTTGCGGCCGAAATGCAAGTGCCAGGTCTCCGAAATCTGGTGCTCAATACACACGCTCAACACGGGAAGATGTCCTCCGTACATTTCATATTCAAAACATGACCGGGCCAATCTGGGTGCCGAACAGGCCAGAGCATAATCATCGTGTATATCAAAACAATGCGAATCCTGGAATTACTCTAGACAACCAAAAGCCGCGGTCCGGCTCCCGCCAGGCGGACGAGGAGACGAGCCCAATAACGGCCGACGGTACCTGGACCGTATCACTTCGACTGAAGGGTTGTCCGTCGCGGATCTCTCCGGTCCGCCGGCGTCGGTGCCCTGCATGTCATTTACACAGGACGTACGGAGTAAGAGCTTAAGGTACCCAGTACTCTCTCTTCGAGCTTGTGCATGCGTGTCTTGTCTTGCGTACCTTACCTAGTACTGAGTACCGGGTAGGGTAAAATGCAACGTACTGAGGTTATCGAACGTGAGGTAAGGTGAGGAAAGCGAGGGACTGGCCCAGGTCGTGGTCCTTGACTTCCATGCCCGGAAAATGGGTAAATACACAGTGCAAGCATTACAACTGTAGATATATCCGGACATGGGTGCGAGTACACCGTGGATAGGGGCGTGGTAGTACCAAGTACGGTAAGAATAATCGGGGTAGGTGTCCACGCGCGGTTTGCGACGAAACGAGCCGCATATCGATGTCGGCCTCTGATGTGTCTAGAGCGTAAGGTGGGAGTCGGCAGGCGCGTTCAATTGTAGTCCTTGTACGTTGTGTGAAGACGAGTCGACAGGACAGGATGCCCAAGAGAGCTTTCAGATGGCATCACAGTACTGCCCGGTTCTCTACGGTTTATATTGCCGACTGCGTACGGAGTACGAGTTCTGGATACTTTGTCAACTGGCAGGCTTGTTCTGATAGGGATGGTGGGGCGACCGATTAGACAAGGAACCAGGCGAGGGGCACCAGAGGGGGGCACGGAGGGCCATACAGACACAGTACCTCGCAGGTAGGTACCTACCTAGGTACGTACGAGTAGGTGGGTGGTAGGAAACGCACTCCGTACCTTAGTGATCACCCGGTGTTCCGCACCTCCGGCCCGCGCGTTATCGATCGTTGACCTAGAGACGCAGCGATCTACTGCAGTAGGTGCCCTGCTCCATCAAGTCCGATACGGCCGTGTCTGCTGTGTCCAGTGTCGTGGTTCTATTATTCCAGCACGCAACTCCTTGCGCGTATCACGATGCCCGAATCCCTAACGCCTCTACTTTGCCGGGAAGAGGGGATCGCGAGCTGACACGCCTGCACTGGTAGCGCTCACCCTTCCGGAGTACACTTTCCGGAGTATACAGTGGACAACGGATTGCTCTCGCCCGCGGTCGGGCTTGACCAGGAACCGTATATTTCCCAGTCTGGGTGCTAGGAAAATATGTAGACAAGGACTCCGTAGGTATCTGACATGAAGTGCGTGGATCCCATCACTTCTGGGTGGTTGTTGTGGTTGTTAGGGCCCAAGCTAACGGCAGCCGTTATCTATCGAATCACAGTAAAAAGGACGTGGCGCCATAGGCGTAGTTAGGCGTTGGTGTGAGTGAGGCCAGGGTCCGTCTTGTTAACTAGGCAGCAGTTTCGGATGCCGAGTCCTCGTTAGCGCAATCGAGAAGCAGTGCAGTTGAAGCAACAGGATGAAATGCAAGCATTGTCCGACAGAGTGAAGCCCATGAGTCCTCTCCAGGACGTAGGAGCGAGGCAGTTGGCGGAATTGAGTCTTCTGAGTTTGCGTTCCATGGTCGACCACTCACTCGTATCTGGTAGTGCCCAGTTCGCAGTGAGGGAGCGGGTGAGCGGGTGCCTGCTGTCCAGGGATGTCATGATGATTTCGCATCTTGGCTTATCCGACAATCCGTAGTCGGAATCCACGCCCTGGCTCTTGCGACTCCCTCATACATTGAATCTTCAGAGTATATTCTCAAAATTGTGTCTGCTGAACAGTACTGTGTACTCCGCACCGCAGTCTAGACCGGCCGATCGCATCGACGTCACCAAAGCAAGCGGAATTCCGCATTGGGTGTTCAGGGCGTTGCACGGGATCCAAGAGACCTTTGGTAGTCTGTTGCTCCGTACCGCCTATCGGCTCTCCTGGTACGAATACCACCGGCTCCATAGGTATTGCATGCACTGCGCATCAATTTTTCTGCAGGTAGAGCTCACCGCGTCGGTGGCTGACTGTTCCCGGCTCTGAGTTCACACCCGGTACCAATCCTACCTAGCGTGTCGACCTCGCTGGCCGGCGTGATTAAAAGGGTAAGACGGGTTCGCGATTGCGCAATGGTGTGGAGTTGGTGGTTGGCCTGATGCGGAAAGTACATGCACGACCCTGCGAGCTACGAGCTGGTGGCCGTCGGTGTGGATACAGGTCGCGTTGTTGCGAGATGTCACTCAGATAGACGCCACAGAGTTGTGTGACTTTTTATTTTGGGCAATATGTCGGTCTGGATGTAGAAATCGATGTCTCGTGAGAATTTTGTACGTTGTCGTCGCATGTGCAGGAAAGATGGCCTCGTTGTCCGCTATCGCTGTAATGAGCAGTGTGGATATGTAAGAAAAATCCTCAGCCGGGCCATACAATACAGACCATGAGTAATGGATGTGCTGTAGTGTGACAACAGGGAGGCATGATCAATAAATGGCATAACATGGATGACGCAAAGATCCTTATCAGTGGCTGGTAGATCAACTTGTTTCTCATTGATCGTCGAGTTACTATCTGGTGTACATGTCCCAATGGGTATCATTCTCAATCATGGCATATTTCATCTGGCATCTGGCCTCTGAAGCAGGCTGCTGCTTAGGTTTTCCCTCCCTCAGTCTGGATCTGATGGCTTCCTATCCTTTCCCTCCTAATCGACATATGAAATGCTGCTCGTGTATCGCTTGCTGTAGAACTTTTTGAGTAGTCGAGTAATAATCGTACATGGTAGAGGAGCGGGAGGATCCGGGCTAGTGCGAGACCCGCACCATGCTCGGTCTTCGCTCTTGCGAGTACGAGGATGTGGGATGGCTGTACTGGGACGCGTAATTGTACCGATGGCAGCCGTAGTGCTGGTCCTCGAGATTTTTGAGCAGTTCTTCTTCGAGATCCTCTTCCTGGTCGAGCAGGTCTTCAACCGCCGATGCACATCTGTCATGAGCCATTCGGAGGCCCTCCTCAGCATCGGCGCCCGCAACGGCGCAGATGCTCAAGATCGAGTTGAGCTGTGATCGTTGAGTCTGGAATTGGGCATCAATTCTCTTGGAGGCCTTGATGATTGAACAGTAGGGCGTGGGTGATCGTGACAAGGGTGATGTCGAGACTGGGCTGGAGGCAGCGGAAGAGATGGGCGAATTGGTAGGTGTGCCAGTTGAAAGGTTGTAACGAGCCGAGAGGGGTGAGTGAGATGCAATCAGAGCGGCAAGTTTCCAAATGTCGCAGTATATACATGGTCTCGAGCACGCCGATGAGATGATCTTCTTGGTTGCCGAGGCTTGTTGTGGTGTGGTAAAGACGGGCTTCAGACCCCGGAAGAGGGCGGGTTTTGCCCTGCAAGTCGAAGGCATCGTGGACGGTTGAAGACAATGGGATTGTTCGAGCTGTGGTGGGCTATTGTGGTTGATATACTGTATCGAGGGGTTGGAATTCGTGAGATTTGACGTTTGATTGGATTTCGGATGCCGAAGCACAGACGGTCTTGTCGCTTGAACTCTGATAATTGCTACAGGTTGGTCAGGGCGGGAGATCAAGATATATCAAAACAGACGCGGACATGGTGAATGAGGACCTAGTTTAGTGTTTGGATAGATTTGGATCATGTGTGTAAGCAGGTGACTCCAGGTCCTCGCACCGGCCTCCCTCACCGTTGAAGCTATGAAACCCTGTCACAGCTGGTGGGTCCATGACAAGGGAGAGTGAAGACCTGCAGGAAGAGTTGAGCGAATCAGCAGCCATTGTTGCGGTGTCTACCACGTGGAAACCCAAGGGAGGGTGAAGTGTTGCTCAGGCCAGGATGTTGGCAAGAGAACGCGATGCGTGCGTACTTTTGCGCAGTGCAGTGCAGTGCAGCCGCCTTTTGGCCCTTTGGTAAGCGATCATGGGGGGGTAACATTCGGAAAGGTCCAACCAGCAACCACCAAGACTCTGCTGCAAAGGGAAGGTGACTGTCCCTGCCGGTGTCGGTCAGCCGCACCATTGGTCTCAGCGCCCGAAACCCATGCGACCGATGACTTGCGTCGACAATGAACGAGGGCAACTCGCTGGCATAGCGGAAGAGGCAGCAGATTCTGTAAGCGGTGTGCCTAATGTCGCCCTGACTCCCTACGCAGCCCTACTGGTGCTACCTGTGGGTGGTTAGTCACCGGCTCTAGCTAGAACGGGCGCCAGTTCGTTCTTCCTCGCAATGCCGTCACTCGGTCATCATCTCTCTCTGATTCCACACAACAGACAGACAAGACACTGCAAGCGAGTCTTACGATTTCAGTAACGACCGCATGAATGACTGAACCGAAATCGACAAACTTAACAATCCACTTCTGCATCTTCCCTTGATTGTCTGAACCAGCGTAACTGGCTGTCCAACGCATGTAACAGCTTTCCCTCGTTCCCGTGTCCCAAGAAACATCGTCGTCCAAGTGAACGCCCTACTGCCTGAGCCCTGGAAGCGAGGCAGTTCGGGCTCCTGACAGCCCTACTCGTATCTACCCAACCATAGACGCTTGCCCCGGATTCCCCTCGTGTTCGCTTGTTGCAACCCTGCTGCTTTTATTCAGCTTCTTGTACCTTTGCTTCTTGAAATCTCCGCGGACGTGCTGTGACTCCGACCAACTCTCCACCCGTTCCTGGCTCGGGGCTAAATTTCGGACCCTGCTGCTACTGTCTCGTGCATGCCTCGCATCTGAACTCCCTATTCATGCTTGCAGGTTTGTCTCTGCCGCGCTCAGCCCTACCCTCGCCGTGCTCTCAAGACTGGACCTCTCATTTCACCTTTGACTTGGCGACGCTGCAACCCAAGGTCAGTAACTCCATAGCTGGAAATGAAGTCCATATACCATACCACCTCATCGGCTCTTTGACTCACTATCCCCGAACAAGAACAGCAATCCGGGTCGTATCCTGTGTTCTCCTTTCCTTCCCCTTCAACGCAGGACACACAGGCTGTATGCGCTACGAGTCGCAGATACCACACTATGGGCCCCTCTTGTTTCTCCCGTTAATTGTTGTGGTAGAATGCCCCTTGTGATACGACCGACCCCCGAACTGGCGGGTCGTGGTCTTCGAGGCGGTCAAGCAATCACAACATTCAGAGCTGAGCACGTACCGACTGTGCACAATCACTTTGACGTCCGCTCTCCCTCGGAGAGGTCCCTCGGAGAGGGACATGCAGTGTTATTGACTACAGATTGGATCTAAACAAGTTCCCTCCAAATATTGAAAGCTGTACTCGCTGAGACAGACAACACAGTACACTGAATTGACCGTCATTCCTCCCCTTCAGAAAAGACACCATCCTGCATTGTCACCAGGGAGAAGAGAGTGGAAGCCTTTTGACACAGTGTCCGGCTCCAACATGTCTCACCCAGACATATTGGTCAATGCCCAAGACACACATACCTTCACTAACAAGTTCCTTCAAGGTTGACTGCGACAGTGCAGCTTGTTCAACAAGCACGTTGCAATCGCTGCCCTCATTACCAATGGTAATTGCTATTCCTTGCTCATGGATCGGGGTATGCGCCAAGCACATCATTCCCCGAACTTAGGTATCACACGGATCATGACCCCCTGCTTGCACGACGCGGTATGATTCCCCGACGTGGCGTTGCGACGTCTGAGAGGTCTCCCAACAATCTGTCACGTCGAAGCACGACGCACAGGCTACAGCGTCCTGACAGGCAGCAAGGAGCGGTCTGCCTTGACATCAAAAAAGTGGAAGTAGTTCCCGATGTCACTCACTCGCCCACTCACTGACGCCCTGCGTGTCATCCGTCATACTATACCTCGCGCCATAATCTCTAGGTATGTTGTGTAAGTCAAATCGAGCGTTGACGCCCCCCTGCAAGGAACGGCACAACGGCCTCGTTCCCCTATCATCACAAGATTCCCCGACAGCCAAACAACACCCATGCACATGAGCACGAACACCAAACACGAAACGCGATCGGAGACCCCGACATAGTGTAATGCAATGCTGCATTTCTCAACCCAGCCTCGGCATCGGGGACGCAGACGAGATTGAAATCCTCTGCCGTGTTCCCCGAGAACCAACAAAACGGCAGACAGGCCGGGCCCAGGAACAGAAACAGGCACAGGCACGAACAAGAGCAAGATGAACACAGCCCGGACAAAGCACCAAGAGAGGCAAAGAGAGGCAGGACAATGCATTCGGAAAATCAAGTACGAGCGTTCCACCGCGCAGTGCAGCTCATGCACCATCATCATGCAAGTCATAAACCAGTCGGTGAGGCTCTGCCCTGATAGTTCCCTTTCCCCGATCAAACCTGAGACGCCGTGCTTCAATCGGGTAGCTAACATGCAAGCATGTCCGAGCCAGTCCGTGAGGCTCTATCCTATATCCTTTCGCATGATTGAACCGGAGACGTCGTGCGCCAATCTTGTAGCTAAATCCATAGACTTCCTATAAGGATATCATGTGCGGGGAGCTTCGGTTTTGGGCATACTGTAGCAACTCTACAACACTCTACGAACGATCCGATGACTCGATTCGAGCCGGGATTGGTTTAGGTGGATTCGAGTTGACTGGACTGGACTGGACTGAACCGGACTGGACACGAGCCTGGAGAAGAACAGTGTGCTCTACGCTACCGCCGCAATGTGTGCACCTATATGTATAATGGAGTCGATTGGGGGAGGTCAGGCAGCCAGGTCCCTCCCTCGTCGTTGCACGCCCAACTTTGCCAATAGATCAGACATATGATCTGCCTGTCACAATTAAGGGACATGTATCCAACCTCCCGGGCTGTTGCTGAATAGTGGAAAGGGAGGGTGACATCTATCGACATACTGCAATTTCTCTTACGAGGACGCGTCAGTTGAGAACGATACCGGCTTGCACCAGTCTTCGATCCAAGCAGTAGGGCTGTGAACTCGTGCAGACTATGCATGAAACAAAACATAGGCATTGGAAAACCTCGTCTGTGCTATTTACGCCACAAGCGCAGTCTGTCGCCTTTCTGAGTTCGTGAGCCTGTCTGTCGTGTGTAGGTGACCTTCCATGCTGGTCGCGTGTCGACCTGTGGCTTGCGAAGTCCACTTGGCTTCGAAGGATTGCTCGGAATTTATGTTTGTTCAT
Source organism: Cladophialophora yegresii CBS 114405 (assembly GCF_000585515.1). NCBI lineage: Eukaryota > Fungi > Ascomycota > Eurotiomycetes > Chaetothyriales > Herpotrichiellaceae > Cladophialophora > Cladophialophora yegresii. The sequence goes on along the minus strand of NW_006913050.1, from coordinate 2,685,724 downwards.
AACGTATGCTGTTCGCTGCCACCACACCCATCACAGCAATGCCTTCCCACACCCATTTCAGCAGTTCCGTTGTCATTCGAATCTGCCGATAGGCAGTCGCATCACGAAGATCTTTGAGTACGTCTGCGGTCCAGCCTAGTACCTAGGAGGAGGCGGCGCACCATAACCACCTTGCTGAGGGGGATATCCACCTTGACCTGGTGGTCCACCCTGAGGTGGCCGTCCATAGCCGCCCTGAGGTTGTCCATATCCACCCTGAGGAGGCTGACCATACCCGCCTTGCTGAGGAGGATAACCACCTTGTCCTTGTGGTGGACCCCCATAACCACCTTGCGGGCCGCCGTACCCACCACCCGGAGCACCACCATATCCACCACCTGGAGGACCTCCATAACCTCCCTGTCCTGGAGGGCCGCCGTAGCCGCCTTGCTGTGGTGGTCGTGAGCCGGATTTTTCGTCCTTGGTATCATAGCTCGAATCGATACTACCCAGAAGGAGTTTGATAAGCCAGAGTTCAGGAGAGAGCTGGACTGGCGGATTGGCACGGGACATTTCGTCGGCTTCGACTTCATAGTCTGGGAAAGGCTATTAGTGCAAGGCAACGGCACCTGGAGATAATGACTTACTTGATGTGCAATCAATGATATCACCAATAGAAGGTTCTTCGTCAAGCTTACTCAAGAACTCTCTTGCCTTGAGATCATTGCCAACCTGGGCGAATTGAAATGCTAGAGCGCCTTTGCCATAACGAGGGTTCCTAGCCAACTCGCTGGAAGCTGCAGATATGATCTTGGCCACATCTGATGAGCTTTCGCCAGTCGGTTGACCGTCAGTGATGGTGATGACCAAGACTGGCTTGCGCAAAGTCCCGCGACGGGCGTTTTCCAGGACAAGCGGACCGAGAATCTTGTTTTGCAGCTCGCGACCCATAGGTGTCAACCCGGAGAAGCGAGTGCGGGCGATCATCTCGTTGACCTGCTGTTCACTACGGATGTTGTTACCTTGATCCGGAGAGTTCATGAAGCGGACTTGAATGCCGTCTTCGTCGAAAAGGCTGGTAGCGTATGCGACGCGGGACAATATCAATTTCAAATCGTCGATGCGCTCTCCATTCTCCTCGAACTGCATGGATCCGCTGTCATCGATGTACAAGATCACATCATAAAGCGCCAGCTTGACAATATCAGAGGCGATTTCCGGAGAGATGCGCCATGTCGCGGCCAGCTGAGCAACTTGTTGCGCACCACGATTTGCAATCTGGTCGAGGATGGGACTTCCCGGCGGGTAGAAGTTTTGCAGTCCTTTCTCTTGGATGGTGGCTTGCAAGAGCTGTTTGTATCCAGCGGCATTACCGACTGGGGCTGAAGGAGCGCCTCCTGGCGGACCACCACCGTACTGCTGCTGCTGGGGAGGAGGACCGCCACCATATTGTTGCTGTGGTGGGCCACCTTGAGGGCCGCCTGGGTAGGGAGGTTGCTGACCCTGCAATAGAATTGACGTTAGTGCAAGATTCATCTATAGCATGAGCGCATTTCAATAGGAAGCTTGTGAGATGTGTTGCGACGAACATATCCATATCCGCTGTTGGGTGGCTGTTGCTGATATTGCTGTTGAGCGTATTGACCTTGCTGTGGCTGGTACTGGGACTGGTACGACTGATATGCCGGCTGCGGTGATTGATATGCTCCTCCTTGCGGTGGAACACCTAATTGCTGACCGTATGGCTGCTGCTGCTGCTGCTGCGGTGCTTGCCACTGTGGTTGTTGATACGGCTGTGGTGAGGGACTCGGTCTAGGTGGAACAGGGGGCTGATTATATGGTGATCCGGGCAATTGAGGGGGCTGCTGAGCGTATTGCGGCTGCGCTGGGTATGGTGCCTGAGGCGCTGAAGCACCTGGGAATCCAGGCGCTCCTGCCTGGCTCGCCTGCGCTATGCGAGAAAATTTGCTCATGTTTCGTCAAAAGTATAGAGACGTTGTCGATGGCCAGAAGCTGAGACCGATTCCAAAAGTTGGAGGAACGGGTGAAGTCGTGTGCAGGCCGCAGGTCAGATATTGGCGTAGGCGCGATGACGCAACACCAGGGAAGTGCGGCGCCGAAAGGTAAAAGAAAACAGAAGAAGCCACACCCAAGAACTCAACGCGCAAGGTGGCGGGAGTGACTCTTACCGGCTGACTAGTTGCACCAGGAGCAGAAGCAGGAGGACCACCTGGATATGCCTGATACTGTTGCTGGCCAGGCTAAGTAGTTGACACAGACTCGGTCAGCGTTCTGGAATTCCCTCGGGCGTCTTCAGCCACAGATTATTGATGGAGAGGGAGAGAGGGGGCTATGTAACATGTGCAAGGTTGACTCACGTATCCACCACCAGGAGGGCCACCAGGCGCACCGCCAGGAGCTGGAGGGCCACCTGGGTAGGCAGCGTTAGCTGCGGCGAGTTTGGAAGCAAGCTATTACGCGTCATCAGTCAGGAAACCTGTAGCATGGACATAACCTTGCGGGTAGATTGGTGTGATTTTGGCACAAAGATGGATCCAGGCGTTGCTCGATGAACTTGTGCGGGGAAGATCGAGGGGTACTTAAGGGCAGATTGAGTAGACAAGACTTACGCCCATGACTGAGAAGTGCCTTCACGCTGATGAAAAAAAGTGTCGAAGCTCAAAGAGAGGAACTTGAGGTTGGGGAAAGGCTCGAAATTTGACAGGAGCAGGGCCTTTTAAAGGAATAATGAAACCTGAGCGCCAAACAGATGGCGGCGTGAAACAACTGATGTTCACTTTCGGCCTGTAGAAGTGAAGGTTCCAATTAGCTTCACCAAGCAAACAGTCCTTTAAGACGCCCAAATGACGACCAGGGGCTTCACAGGCATGGCCCGCAGGGCTGTGCAGTTTAAGCTACTGTAGGCTGCAGATGGAGGATGAGCGTGGTGAGGGGTTCGTGAAGTGGCATGCACCTTAGAAGTGAACAGAATCTGACTGTGCCTCTTATTACTGGAGTAACTCTGCACCTCCCCTGTCAATCCGAGAAGTAAGATCTGTCAGCACCAGACATCTGCAGTAGTGAAGCGGACAATTCTTGTTCCTGCAAAGAGTGCTACGAGGTACACTGTAGGTAGGGTCTGCCTGGTGAAGCGCGTCAACGGGGAGGGGCACTACGTATATATCGTACACGCACCCTGGTTCTGGAAAATACCCCGCTGTGGATCACTGAGGCGCAAACTGATCTTCCGGTGGCTTCTAAGAAGCACAGCCTCATTCAAGCCACAGGACCCCAGCGGGCTATGTACTCCGTACCTGATCGTCGGTCATGAAATAATGCTCCGCTGAGCGGCCCTTTTGATGAAGCATTTTCGCACAAAGGGCCTGGATCCTGTATGAAGGACACAGTGCGCCATAGCTCATGCAGCAGCTCAGTCAAACCCGAATGGGTGACTGGCGGCAACAGAGTACAGCTCGCTTGACCTGCCCTGTGGAAATGATCTTTCCTTGGCGGGATCTTGCCGGCGGGCTTGCGACGTGTCGATGAGCCGACTCTTCACATCGCTGCCTCGTTATTGCGACAAAGATATTGTTACCACCACCCACAGGCAGACTTGCGCTTCTTACAATCTTCTCTTATTCGCCCTTTACCAAGCGAGGTCCCGTACTGCCGTCGTTTTATCAACATCGAAAACTGCCGTTCCCAGATAGGGCTCTGCCGCGCCACTTGCGCCGCGAGCCTAGCCAGATACAAAATGCCGACATTCACCTCCTCACAAAGAGCTTCTATATCACAGTTTGTCAGCTTCACTCAGGCAAAGGAGAGCATAGCTGCGAGGGTGAGTCGGTTCAGACTCTCCGTGGACAATCGGTTAAGGAAAATGCACAGTTTCTCAAAAACCATGACTGGAATGTAGAGAGGGCACTGGATTCGTAAGTGTGATCTTCTTTTCTTCTCGCTCTTGCGTTGTCGTCTTCTGTCGATGTGAGTCAACCAGAGTCAACCAGTGATTGATTGGGCCTTTATGCCTTGATTTTTGTTCTGCGGCAGATGGCCATGGCCTTACTTGAGCCGCAACAGAATGAAGTGAAGAAGGTGTGAGCAAGACAGCCCGTGGCTTCCTTTCATTTGGTGCTGCCATCGAGGCACTTCATCTGTTTCCCCACTGCCTGCAACCGACAACATTTACACTTCGGCGCACCTGCCTGCAATGCCCTTTGCCTCATATGAACCTTAAAGATCCGGTCGGTCTTTACAGGTATCGCTTGACTTGTTCCCCAAAGTGGTGTTCCTTCTGCATCTACACTCCTGCCAACTCAAATATCTGCTTTCCAGTCATCCATCAATCATATTGCTGCTATTTCTTCTCTGCGCTCTCTGCATTTGGCGCCTATCCGCCATGCCGAAACGCAAATCTACAGAATCAATCCAGTCGTCAGCCTCAGGCAAGAAGACCAAGGTGGATGGAGACGTGGCTCGAATTTCCAATATGAACCCCTCGTCAGCAAAGTTGACTGTCAGAGAGAGGTCCAGCAAGAGCAGTGGCAGGACGGGGCAACGTCACAGGCATGCAGGATTGAGCATCGATTGATCTTGTCCCAAAGTCACTGACACCACATTCTCTTATAGGTTCTACCAGAGTGGATCTGGCACGACGTCAGTCCCGCCACTGCAACAGAATCTCAACAAGATCTTCGACCAATACCGTGGTAGGACCTCAGCCATTCTGGGAGGCGCCAACGGCTGACAGTGCCCAGACAACCCCAGAGATGCACCGGACAAGATTGGCATAGAAGGGGCGCAGAAATATCTCACAGACCTCGATGTCGAGCTGGACGAAGTTGCCCATCTTGCGATTTGTGACCTTCTGCAATGTCCTTCCATCGGCGAGTTTGACCGCGAACCCTATGTTTCCGGCTGGCGAAGCGTTTCTACAGGCGACAAACCATATGACAGCTCGTCAAGACAGGCACAATATATCGACGTGATCCGGAAGAGACTCTCAACCGATTCGAACTACTTCAAGCAGGTTTACCGGAATGCATTCAAGCTTGCAAAACCAGAAGGACAACGCAGTGTACCAATGGACTCAGCAATCGATTTCTGGAACATGTTCTTCCGCCAAGGCAAGGGGGGCATTGAATGGAATACAGCCTCGACCAAGTGGTTGGATCTTTGGTGTGAGTTCTACGAGTCACAGATCAAAAGACCGGTCAATAAAGATTTGTGGAACATGGTCGGCGAGTTGGTCACGAGGACAAGAGAACCCGGTGGTGAGTCCTTCGACTGGTGGACGGAGGACGGCGCCTGGCCCATGGCTATCGACGAATATGTGGGATTCATGAAGAAGAGAAGCGGTGACGGCGACTCTATGGATACTAGCTAATCACCGAATACCTCTGTTCGGACCGGGGGTTTCCTGGTGGACGACTCTCACGTTGGAAGTGATCCTAGCAGCCCAGTAATGCTACAGTATGTCCGGCTCCAGGGAGGAAGCGGCCTCATCGAGCTGAACACGACCACTTGCCATACTTGGCCGTGATCATTTACTGAGACAGCATGGATTGATTGGAACATTCATACGCGGTCGCAGCTTAGCGCTTGCTGGCTCACATGGATCTTCTAGGAGCTGCTTAGTCAGGAAATGAATGGCACCTCAAACACCCCTCAGATCGTCTGTTCATTGCAACCAGAGCGTGACACTCGAGTTGGCAACTATATTCTTCTCATCACTATTCTCTGTTGTTTACGCTGGTTTCGATAATCATCTGCTTTCGGGTCCTGGGACTCTGGATTCTCTTCCATCATTTCACTGCTCCCGTCTTCTTCCCGTATCTTTCATTTTCACCGCGTTTCCCCAGATAATGATCCCCGCGCTGTCCGACCTCGAATGATCCACTTGTCTTACTAGCCAGGCCGATCAAGAAGTCGATCAAGCCCAATACCGTTGAACCACCTCTTACGAGTTACGTGCACTGTATCTTACCTGGTACCTCGTATTGCTACTCGGCATGCTCGGTCAGCCCTCATAGCCCCCACGATTCAGATCGACAACATCATATCCGGAAACATCCCGCCGACTCCTTCACAGCCTTGCCCGCGGGACGCATGCGCCATGCATAGAGGATGCCTTTGCTGTCGAGGGAGGTCTTGACTCTCCGCCTTATTTTCGAATGCGATGAATATGGAGAGGAAAGCACTGCGGCATCCGAACAGTCACGAAACCCGTCCCCTCTCCTCTGCCTACCCGTCGAGCTTCGCCTCGAAATCCTTCGGCACTTGTTATGCCTAGACTGCAATCGCAAGGCCCATACTCGCCGCCAACCACAAAGTAGCATCTCCGAGTTGTTATATCTGAATCCGCGACGGATTCTCGAGGCTGCGCCGTTCAAGCACAAGGGAAACCAAGAGATTAATGGGAATCCTCCGATCATAAAGAGCTGCCACCTACACCCGGCTATTCTCAAGACATGTAAGCAACTCTACTGGGAAGGACGGACGGTGCTGTATACAGACAACAAAGTGCTCGCGATCCAGTCAGGCATTAAAGGTCTAGGTGCGAAGTTGCAGAACTATGGCGTTCCAGTCCTTGGCCCATTTCCTTCCACAAGACTGATATGCGGGCCTCGCGACGAATATCAGCCAATTCACTTCAGATTCAACCCTCTCATGCTGTTCACTGGTGTGAATACGAAGCGAGACGCTCCATTCTACATCAGCAGTCATCTGGATGCCGCAGATTTTATGCATGCTCTGTGGATCATGGTCAAATCTCCTTTTGCACGGGGGATGGGCCTCAACTTGACACTATCGACAGAACTTCATCCTCGTCACATTGGTCGCACACACAGTTTCGTCAAGCTCGCCGTCTTGCCCTGGCTGCACCCGCACATTAATTCTATCAAGTTCCTTTGTCCTTACAATGACACGAATCAAGCACACACAGAACATCGACTGGTCGAAGGACGAGGATTGCTTACTTCCGGAACGCCGTGTGGTCGCAGCTCCGTTCAAGACGAATTCGACAAACACTTACTAGCGAGCCAAAAGGAGCCCAACTTGCACATATACAGGGCCATTTGTCACTATCTTGAGCGGATCTTGCTTCAAGGCGAGATTTGCGTTGATCAAGGACAGTACATTTCTGCCGAGCTCTCCTTCGAGCGTGTGTGCTACGAAGCTTGCAGCCTTGTCCGCACCAGAACCAGCGCCCTCGTTGACGTCTCATCTAGGAGCAAAGATGGCATCAATCGTATTTGTAAGCTGATTGCTGTTAGTGCGTTCCGACTTTGCGAGCTGCGAAGTGGATCTCTGGCTCAACTTGTTCTGAAAAGACAACAGAAACAGCAAACGAGAGAAAAGGAGAAAGCATCCACTGACCCAGAAGTATGCGATGGATGTCGAAATGTGGACGGATGCCGCGATGAGGTTCGCGAGCACAGCGAAGAATCCGTCTCAACCTTGAACGACGGGAATCCGTCAATCACGTCACGTTCTGAAGACACAAGTGGCGTTACTGAAGTCGGTCCTAAAGCCGTCCTGGCAATGCCGCCTGGGCGAGCACTCAACGGTTTGCAAGCGGCGCCGGCTAAACCAGGTCTAACAAAAAGCCCAGCTCTGCCCAGAACCTCTCGACTAGAGCCGCCGTTGGCCCGAGATCTCGCCCTCACCAGCGGTCTTCTTGCTCTACGACTGCCGTGTGCATCCCCAGTGCCGGAGTGGAATATCCGTCTAGACACGATGCTTCTACGACTTTTTGCCCTTCGAAATGATTTTTCCAACGCAGTATGGTGCATTCGTCGCATTTACAACAACGGGACGGTCGTGATTACTGGCATCAAGCAGAAGAACAAGGCCGGGGATAAGAAATGGGAACCATTTAACGAATTGATGCACGACCTGGCACAGCAGCTTAGACCGGGTGCCCCAAGAGACTGTTTTTTCGAAACAGCGGACAAGATCGAGCAAGTGGTCATGTCGTTATGGGGAGAACGATTGACTCCGAAGAAGGGGTTTAATGGTTTGATCTGGACGTTCAGGTGGGCTGGCTAAACAACCAGGTCCCACAAGACTTGTGACTTGTCGCCGAAGGTATTTTGGCGTCTTACCGAGTGGGATTTTTAGTTTCCGCTTTTTTCACGCATGGCGCCGGGGTTTGTGGCATTTTCACGGGACCCGGCGAAGCTTGTCCTTTCAAGCAACGGCAAGGAACGACCGATATGGACACCATTACGATGTTAACGATGGCGACGGTGTCAAGGCGCAAATTCTTTCTACTAGTAGAAATCCCATGATTGTGGTCTTCGGATATGTTGAAGCGCATAACGCTGGAATGGGCACATCCATGGAAAGGTAATTATTGCTTGAGGGTACCTCTTCCCAGCGAGCCAGGGTAGGCAAATACCAACATCTTAACTACTAGACCATCTCATGATTCACGGAGCTGCTCTCTTCCAATCTGAGTCCGAGGAAAGCACGAGTCAGAAATTCTGTGCGACATGCGATTGAGATGTCCGCCAGACCAGCGGAACTTCGATGCTTCTTCAACGTCGCTTACTTTGAGATCTTGGTTTGGTCAGGTTCCACTTTGCTCGCAAGCAGATATATGCCACATAAGGTACACGCACTTCCTCCTTGTTTCGGACACGTGTTGATAGCCCGCCCGTTGGGCAGGCCCACGGTGTCATTCACTTCAGAGACTACAGCACGGTTCTGGAAACAGTAGCAAGGTTCTCCTCGTCTCGAGATCTCATCCGTCGGGATGTGAGAAATACTTGAAAAGAAATCCCAGAGATGATTGCTAACCAGTCACTCCTTTCTCTCTGCCTGCGCGCCACAGACGATGCCTATCACCGGCAAGTTCATTAGAAGAGAGGGTGTCACACAGTTCTACCTAGGTGCCTGGGATTCCTTTTCAGAGTGAAGTCTCCTGCTGCTGCTGTTCGTTGAAAGGACACCAGCACAATGGAACTACTTTCACTGCTGACTGCCTATGCCATGCTCTGTTTTCACATTGAACAGAGCGACGACCATGGGGGTCTGTCGCTGCATTTGCTTGCACTGTCTCTGCCTCACCCGCTTGGCAACCAGAAATCAAGGTATGTTATCAGGTCGCAGCTCAACTTTACTGACTTGTCCTCCTAGCCCTATCCGTAGTCGTCGGATCGTCTGTCCTGGTGTTTGATGATTTGTGATGTCACCAAACCTCTGCTCTGCGATATGATTCGAATCGCAGCAAGTGGCCATGAGTGCACGCTCATGGGCATGCCTCTGGAAATCCGCCGCATGATCCTTCGAGAACTTCTCACGATCGACGCCAACCACAAGACCCTGATTGCACCTCCAAGCACGTGTTTTATGCCTAGGAGGATGAGACGCGATGAGTTTCATGCTGCCGCTGTGAGAGAGAAACACACTTGCCTACTCCACAGTGCTATCATGTCGACCTGCAAGCGACTGTACGAAGAAGGACGAGCGATACTCTTTGAGGACAACCACTTTGTCGCGATCCGAGGAAACCAGAAGCTGTTCATCAAGGTCATGGTAAAGTGGAACGTGTACACGTTTTGGGTGCCGGAAACCTGGGCTGGGAAATGGAGTCGCACGAGCGCAGCCTTCGAACTGGACCATTACCACGTCTCGCCGAACGTCACCATCGCCTTCAAAACAGCCGTCGACGGGCCGATGAGGCGAGGAGCACCAGTCCTGATTCCTGCACGACACCTCTCGGCAGCTGTTCTCGCCGTACTCGGGGTGCAAATGACCCACCCACGGACTGGTCCAATCGAGCTTTATTTCCACAGCAAGTATGGAAAGAACTTGTTTGGGGGCAAAGAACCATTCACGGTGGAGGAGCTGCGAAAGAAGATCTTCATCTGGCTCGGCAAGTACTCAAATGGCTTTAGATGGTGCTGGAGCCAGGAGGCGCTTGATGAGCACGAGAAGCAGTCTCGTGCCCAAACTGAAGCGGAAGTTTTCAAGGCCTTTCAGGAAACAAATGCCTATCACAGCAAGCGACACGCTGAAGAGAACGCCATGTACAAACACCTCAGAGAATTCGTCGTCGAGATGGACGAATGTCTCGACGAGGACAAGCAAGCAGAAGCCTTTTCCAAGTTTCAGGAGTTCGCGCATCAAATGTCTGCGGCTGAGGACAAGGCCCTCAATGGCAGTTTCGCACCCAGCCGGCCCTTACCGTTGGCATTTATCGAAAGGACTGGGCAGCTGTATGCATACGCATGCTACCGAGTCACTTCCTTGGCCAACCCAGATCTTCTTGGTTGGCACAAAACCCTCTACCTTGAATGGAGTATTGATCGCGCGCTGGTACTTCAGCGCACCGAGACATGGCGCTCGCGGGGCTCGTTGCTGTTTGCTCAGAAGTTACCTGACCTTATGCTTTGATGCAGAATTGTTACATGGAGCCACTACGGATTTCTGGATTGAAAATTGTGGAGATAGGAGCGCATGCCATTGTGGATGATGTGGTCGGCAAAGCTGCACGCCGCAAGCGAACTGCTGATTTTCTCCGACAACGCCTTCAGCACCTACCAATTTGGCCAAGAGTCTGCAGAAGTGCAGAGAAATGTCCGGAAAGCAACCGCTGAGGCCGTCAGGGCGGCGCTATTCGACATTATTCGGTACCTGGACCGAGAACTGAATTGCAACTATGGACATGTGCGTAAGTTGAAGGATCAGCCCTTCGACAAGGATGAATGGGCCACAAGCGCTATGCAATCATGAGAGGTGACGCAGTGAGCACGGTGCGGGTACTAGGGGGCAAGTTGATTTTACAAATTGCATGTCATTGTGGTGTCGTGGCCAAGGTGGACACCGGACATGCCAGAGATCGATGCCAGTTTGTCTTGTCCCGCATCCATGAATGTTAGTGTACATTGCAATCAACCCATGAATGCCCATGAAGTCCTTGATTGCTCTTGACTGCAGTATCCACCGTATAATACCCTGCATTGTTCTCCTCCTCTGCTTTGTGCAAGCGCTTCCAAGCACCAGGGCAACCAGATCAATTCATCCGAATTGGATCCTGGCATGACAAGGCTGGGCTTTACCACGGAGAAGGCCAGAGGAGGGAGGGTGGATATCGCTGGCCGCGGACACCAGACAAGAAATGTTGATTCGGCCAACGAATAGCCTGGACCTTGAAAACCATCCTACTCTTGTCGAGGATGTCCAACTGGTGGAGTTCCGCATCCAGGATTTGGCCCTGATTCTCCCCATGAGAGAAGTCAAAGAGAGCGGCAAGTGAATGAACAAGGAAGAGAGAGTGAACAACAAGCTGGTACTTCAATGGGTCCCAACTGCACGGCGAGCGCAGTCACAGTTGCCGTCACCTAACTGCACCTACCTCACCTCTCCTCACCTGCCGTGTCTTCTCATCACAACATCCTATGCTTCTTGCATCTGCGACTCCAACCACAATCGCTGACATGGACCGCCCAAGCAGAAACCGCAAGCGTGCCGCTTCGCCTGGAGATATTACGACACCTGCTGCTGCTGGAATGGAACCAAGCAGTGACTTCCACGCCTCCCTGCCTGCCGGAACTCGAATTCGATATGCTGGCCAAACGCCCGTACGGTGGACAAGGCAATACACACCAGGGCAGTGGCATTGTGATGTCGCCAACGACAACTTCCTTCAATTCGGTCTCCAGCGCGAAATCCACTAGCGGGCCCAGTTGCACATCCTCCGAGTATGCAAGCAGCTGAAGGACGGACGGGAGGACGTCTTCCACAGAGAGAACCACTACATCAGTGTCCATCGAGCCCCGGACGACCTCATCAACAGGTTGCACAGTCTCGGCGTATGCTGTCGACGCTGGAAAAGAGCCTCGTACGGAGTACATTAGAGTCGATCATGAGTTCCGGGCCACGAGGGCGTGCAGGGCTGATCCACTAGCTCCCCACGAAATACTCCTGAATCAGGCCTCCAAGTAAAGACCTCCAGCTCACCTGCAGTTCGCTGGGTATGTACGGAATACTCGTATCGGGTCACAGAATACCAGGCACGACCTCAAAGACACCACATGATAGTAACAGTAGAACCGAAGGCATCGCACTCGCGTGACACAAGATCCGACCAACTATCTAACCGGCTGGGAGTCACCGTGCGAGGTGGCCGTAATTAGGCGGGTTAAGTAAAGGTGTTTCAGAGCCACGCGAACGCTGGACGCCTGGCCTGTTTCAGGCTCACCCACAGACAGGAGGATGCAGCGGCATCCCCACACGAGGACCAATCAACCACCGAGCACGTTTCGAAGGGGGTTGAGCAGCTGCACGACGACATCAACAACAACAGAGCTGACAACATTGCGGATAATAGGGACTGCACAGTGTACGGCGCATGTCGACAATATACCAGCCGGCACAATACAGTGAATAATTGCCACAATCCTACCTAGGTAACACAGCACAGCACAGCACCGCACAGGAACCGGGGGGACGTACGGAGTACTCAACACATACATCACATTGCCGCCCGTGCCCTGTTCTTTGTCCTTCTAGTTACTTAGACACTGGAAGACAAGACAATCGAACCCAGGACATCGAGACAGCGAGACAGCGAGCGATTGAGCTTCGTCGTGAAGGGAATCGGCCACGTCCACGTCCACGTCCAAGCCGGAGTCGTCGAACTCGACTCTCCAGCCTCGACTTTTCAAGTTCAGCAGAAAATATCAGTCCTTACTGACACGGCGGTCAAACCCAAAGATGCCAAAAGTGCAAATCCACGAACACACGACATCCTACCACGCCATCACGACCAAGTCGCCCCACGGATTCCAGTGTCTCAAGAAATTGTTCCTCGAGTACGATACGGATACCACTAGTGGTGGGAATTCCAGTCGAGGGACGTTGGAGGGGCTTTTGGCGCGAGATTTTGTATGTCCTGTCCTGTCCTGTCCTCGCACATTTCGCATTTCGTATTTCACGGTTCGCATTTCTTGATTCACGCCTGACTGAGAAACATTGTGTCTTTGATTCCTCTGGGTCGGGTATCATGCTGCTGCATTGCTCATACGAACATCCGTGCTCTTGCTACTGCTCATGCCATGCCACGCTAACAGTCACGATTACGCAGACGGACAATGAAAACGAATCAGAGAGGAGTATCGGGCGCGAGGAAGCGATTGTGAACATCATCTCTAGTCGGCAACGGTGTTCGAGACATCAGATCGATCTGAAGCGGGCGATTTGTATCGAGCATGACGCGAAGAGGCAGGAGGTGCTGTTTGAGGGGGTCAGGTTTATGTTGGTACGAGTTGAGCTCTTGAACTTCTAATTTGGAACTCTGTTATGAAAGCTAACTAACAGTCATCCGCAGTTTTCTGCAGACAACGTACCTGTAGTAGAGGATAAAGGCGAGTGGATCCGCGTGCCTTTCTCCGGCCGCATCGAGGTTCGCGTTAAGGAGAATAAATTCTCCATGAAGGACGCGGTGATCGAGATTGTGAATAGACGGTGGACGATCGACAACAGTCAGTTGGTCAAGAGGGAGATTTTGGCTGCCCGCAAGGCGGTAGACCCGGTGGGCTCGGATACTGCTGGTCCGGTGAGTCCCATGTCGAATGCAAGTGGGGGCCTGCAGTCGACAGGTACGCCGCAAATCGGACTGCCCGGTGGTATGAGCGAGTTGCCAGCGGCGTTGTCGGGGCTGGTCATGACTGACAGTAGGAGTCTACCGCCATACCCTCATTCGGCAACGGGGACGTCGACCGTTTCGGGAAGCTCCGTCGATGCTGGGGATAAGTTTCTGAAAACTTGAATGTCCCCAGCGAAGAGAGGTGATGAATCAGCCGTGGCTGCAAGGAGTGTGAAGCCGACCATGTCCGCATTCCTATTCCCGGTTTCCGAGCGTCCACAAGTCTTGTTAGCGGCATCATTGTGCAGAAGCGAGTCTCGTGCCCGTTGACGGAGGATGGCCCTCTCTTGAACCAACACTGGGATTGCGACAGCCAATCTTCTTTCGACGCTCACGAACTTGGACCCGTCTTCGGTAACGGCGCCGTCCTGCCTAGTCCGCCCCTCATGAATCTCTCAAATCGACTTTCCATCCGTCCAAAGAAACCCCGATAATCCCGTCCCGGCGTCTCCGGGTTCCGCCACCCGTCTCTCGTCCAGACACTCCAGCTACCCATCTCTCTAGCCAACAGAACGTCCGTCGCTAATCTATCTCCCACAACCACAATCTCTTGCGCGTCCTCTGTGACGCCATGATCCTTGAAGTGGGCCAAAATATCCGGACCGCAGAACGGTTTCTTGCGGTCAGGGTGTTGGCGCAAGACGGGGATTCCTAGCTCCTTTTCCAGTAGCTTGGCTTCAGCTTCATGCTCAGCCGAGGAAGAACTGCCCGCCGTGTTGGAGACGATGAGGATGCTGTGTGGGTTGTGGGAGAATTCGTCGCTCTGTTTCAATTTCTCAAGCTTGTTTATATATGATTGATGGAGCTTGGTTGTCTCCGGCGGACATAGCGTATTATCCTTGTCAAGAACCAGGGCGCGAATAGTCGGTTTCTTGCCTGTGCTGTTGAGAGAGGGAAGCCACGGGCCGATTGGCAGTGGAAGTGGAAGGAGTGTAGGTATGGTTCTGTGCGGGAGTAGAGAGGACGGCTCGCTCAGGGCGTAGGCCAATGTCAGGCGCAGTGCTGGGACATTGGAAAAGAGTGGCATGTCAGAGAGTGATCGTTGAAATGGACCGCCCGGCGCTTGTAGAAGACTGAAGTGAGTGTCAAGAGAGTGTACTGTACGACGTCAATATCAACACGCGGAGATAAGATAAGATCCGATTCCAGATCGCATTCATTTTCCCACTGCGACTTGCGGTGCGAAGCAAACATCTACTTGTGAACTGACTACACATTTGAGTTCCCGCTTCTTCTTTGCTTCAGGACCTACTGTCGCACTCTACCCCGCGAACCTGTCAAGTACTGAGGTCGACTCGCGCAAGCCTACCACCCGCCCACCATGGGCAAACTCACATCCACAATCGGCATACCCATCAAGCTGCTCAACGAGGCACAGGTGAGGATCCCACACGCGGTAGCAGGAAGGACGAGGCTAAACTTTGCGTGTAGGGCCATGTTGTCACATTAGAACTCACATCCGGTCAAGTCTACCGGGGCAAACTTCTGGAAGGTTGGTGGCCGTACCCACAATGCGCTTTCTCGACTAACAATGCCCAGCGGAAGACAACATGAACGTCCAACTAAAAGACATCACCGCCACGGCCCGCGACGGGCGCGTCTCCCACCTCGACCAAGTCTACATCCGAGGCAGCCACGTGCGGTTCTTCATCGTCCCGGATATGCTCCGGAATGCGCCCATGTTCAGATCTAGGGGGACAAGAGGACGAGGTGTCGGGCTAGCGAGAGGGCGGGCGACTGTCAATCGCGCGCGAGCAGGGAGGAGGCAGTGAATATGAGACTGGTACAAGAAGCTTGGAGATTTGGTATTCCGATGGAAGGAAGTGGCTGGGCCCTAGTTCGACGCTGCCTATGTGCTGCAAATTACACAAGGGAAAGGAGAGCACAAATTGCGTCCGAAGAGATTGCACGCCACTGGCAGGCACGGGAACGTGCACGACGAGGCAGAAGTCTGAGATGTGCCGCTTGATAGCACCGTGCATGCATGTTGGGGACCTATGGCGCAATAAGTTGAGGAGAGCCCTTCATGCAGTTGGAAGTCCAAAGACTGTTTACGGCACGAGGACCGGCGGCATAGCCTCACCAACGAGGAATCGCTTGTCGATCGACCGCTGAGGGCGTGGTGGGTGGCGTATATGTAGCCTTTGCTGACGAAGGAATATTAAAGCCTCGCCGCACTCGCCAAGGCTGGATATAAATCCGATCCTTGTCTTGACAGCATCTCCCATCCTAAGCATTCCATTCGGTCTGTGCAAGGGTAATCACTTTACGGCAGAAACAACCTAAACTTACGCAAGACTTGTAGGGCACCGACTCTGACAAACCGTGTAAGGGTTTGCAGAACCCGGCCGTGAACTACCGCTCCCCTGAGCACGCCTCCCACCGTCGAGTACCACATTCTCATGGAAAGCATATGACACGCCGGAAACGCCGAGCCAGACACAGTACACAAGCATACACATACGACGAGGCAAGCACATCCGAGGATCATAGTCTAGGCGAACGCAAACACCACCAAAGCCATGCCTTCTACGACGTCTCCATGCCCAGTAAAACCGTCGTCGCTCCGCCTCCTAGTCCTCTCTCCAAGCACTATCCCCGGCATTTCAGCGCCAGTGTCAGAGTCAGCATGGGCGTCAGGGCCAACGCCAGCTCCGTCCTCGTTACCTACACCGCCCCTGTTCCCAGCATTCCTCGAGGCAATCACCGGCTCCAGGCCGTCCGCCGACGTGGCCACCTTTTCAGGCTACACTTCACACCCACCCGTAAGGTTGACGACGAAATACTACGCCCGCGACGTGGGGATATGGTGCGACGAGTTACCTTCACCGTTTGCCACGCCACAATCTCCCGGTAGGCGAGCGTCTCCCGGACCAGCATTGCCACCACTGAGCGAGAGAGATGCAAGGAACTCGCTCGATTCGAATCCTCCGAGCAGTGACGAGGACGAGGCCGAGAGTCAACGCCAGGTCAGCCAGGGCGTCAACTCAGACACAGACATAGACGCAAGCACTGAGTCGATGACCCCAATCCCAACCCTAACTCTCGAGGACTGGACACGTCAGATCCTCTCACCAGCGGCACGCGAAGTCCGCGCCGTGATAGCCGGGATCGTCCTTCTCTTGCCGATTTCTGCCATTTCAACCTCTACCACTACCTCTGCCGCCCTCGCGACGCGAGAATCAGCATCAGCATCGGCGTCAGCATCACACTACCACGACCAGGACCCGGACCAGGACCGCGAGACCGAGCGGGACCCACTCATCAAGCTCATCCAAACAGCCCACACCCTCCGCGAAGCCATCGAGGACGACTTTCCCGGCAGGGATATCGCTTCCCTCGTCGTGTTGCAGAAGGCTTCTTCCTCTTCGGGCCCTGGGACGAGAAGGACGAGTCCCACTACTACTGAGCAAAATGGGCTCCTCATTGAACAGCTCGAGGAGCGGTGTCTTGAACTGGGATTCCTGGGGTGGGAATTTGTGGCGTGGGATGGCGTGATCAGAGGGCGAGACGCCCAACAAAAGGAGGAGGACCAAATGCAAGAGCCAATGCAAGCCGAGAGGAACAAATATGGCGAGAGGAACGAACACGGCGAGAAAACAGGTCTCCCGCGCGTGCTCGAGGTTCTCGAGTCGGTAGATTGGTCGGCCGAGCCGGGTGACGGTGACGGAGGTGACGACGGGGACGATCTCAATTTCGATGACGATGAATACACCGATGGCGATGACGATACGTTGCCGAATATGCGGGCCAGGACGTTAGTGGGAGACGGGGCCTCCAGATTCGGCGCCCTGGACTTTGAACTGCAGAGGGAGATGATGGAGTTGAAGATGAGTATGCTCGGGGGAGACGACGAGGAAGCGGGAGATGATGACAGAGGGGATGATTCTCGGGAGATGAATCACAGTGACGACGCCGACCAAGAAACGCAGATCGAGAGGCTTCCTGGCCTGGTTGAACGGGTCGTTGCCATAAGGGAGGCGGGACTGGAGATGGGCCAGGACGAGAGGGAGAGGTTCGCGAAGAGGGAGATTGCGCGGATTATGAGGGAGATGGGATGATTCGGCGGTGGAGGTTGTGATGGTCTCTAGGACGTGACTACAGGATGGAGACGACGCAAAGGTATGAGGTTTGGTGAACGCATTCGCTAGTATTCGGACAATCAGTCTGGACGCCATTAAAGGATCAAGACGACGCAAAAGTCTGAAATTTGGCATGAAGCACTCAATAGTATCCCGGTATTCTGACACCGGTTCGACCTCGACGATATCCACACAGGTACCTAGGTATGTACTGTACACCCGTTGCCGCCCTCCGTCCAGCTCTGTGGGAATACATACATGCCACTGGAACTCCGTCACTAAAACTTTCGTACAAAAGAAACACATATCAAGCATACAATCCATACACAAGTAGCCCATCCACGCAAATGCTGAAAAGTAACACATATCATAAACACATGAGGCCTACACCTCCCACCCGTCACTGGCCCACTTCCTCGTCCAATCCGACTTCTTCTCGGGCAACCACGGCTTATCACCCCCAAAGGCCTTGTTGTAACCCATACTCCAACGTTCTTCCACCTCCATGAGTATGGCTTGTTGGGGTTGCGCGTGAGCTGGGATGGGAACTTTAGGTTTCGGCCGACGACCTCTCGGCAAGCCTGAGCCCGAACCTGAAGAGCCAGATCCTTTGGGGCCAGTGCCGGATTTCGTTATGGTGGCCTTTTCGCCCGATGACGAGGATTCTTTCTCCACTTCTTTGATGATATCTCTCAACTCTTTATCGTCAGACGTGATTTGCGCCCTGACGTAAGCGACATCGCTCTCCCCGTCGCCGTTCAATATCTCCATGACACTCTTCCTCGGGGTATACTTGTACTTGTCCAAGTCGATCGGCCCGTCCTTCGGCACAACATTCGGGTCCAAATATGCCTGGTTGCCCATCTCAAGCAATTCGCTGATATCGAGGCTCTCGCCATGAGGAATCTTCTCGGGATGGCTTGGCGTCACACAGTCCATATCCACCTCCTTGCGTAGAACGTGATCAATGTCGACAGCGGAGAAAAAGGCGACCGACTGGGGCAGATCTTCAATACCCATTTGCTGGCTGAACATGGCCCTGGTCCAGAGGTTACTGATTTGTAATGCCATTGCCGCACGGTAGCGATCTTGTTGCGCCACAAGGTATCGGATTTCGTCATGCACTGTGATAGCAAGACGAGCGTCGAGGTTGAAGCGACGGATCAGGTAGTCCATGGCGATGATTAGGAGGTGCAGGTAGTCAACACCTGAAGATTGAATTGCCCAATTGATGCGAGACGTCATGAACGAGCCTTGGTTGATGAACCTCCGCATCAGGGCTTCTGTAATCCCTGCTCCCAAAACAGGCGTGCGAGGACGTTCTTGCTCGGCGAATTCTTCGAGTCTGTTGAACACGAAAGATTCGGTGCCGCCACGCCAAAAGGAGCCGTTCCCGAGCAGCTTGCGTCGCGTGCGAGTGCCTTTTGTTTCCCTGTACAGCTTCGAGGCGATTTCGGTCGTCTGTTGCTCGGACAGGGTCGGATTAAATTGACGGAGTAGGGTCGCTGCGAATTTCAAGCCGGCGCCATAAATGCGGCCGTAATTGAAGACCTTGGCGTCATTTCGGGATATGCCCAGAATTTTGGCGGTTTTGGAATGGAGATCAGTGCCTGCAGCTTTTGTGCCTTCCAGCGTCATGAAGCCGATGGCATTGCCGCCATGAAGCCGGAATTGGGCATCTCCCACAAGAGATGCAATCCAGAGCTCCTCGCTGTCGACGTCTGCCCCAACAAAGCAGTAGCCAGGTGGTGCCTTGATCATTGCTTTCAATTCGGACCCAACACGGTTGGCTTTGGCATTCGACGCGGTCAGCCAGGTATTCTCCACGGCGCGCCGCGTAATGGTGCCCATCGGGATGATCTGAGGCAAGATAAAACCTTGATCCGATTTCCCGGTCAGCGAGGGATCCCGGTCGGCTTCCTTGACGATCAGCTGGGATGTGATTCGGTCACGGGCCGAGATCCAGTAGGAGCATGACGCATTCATCTCCAAGGCTTCTCTGGCCAATGGATACTGCGACGTCAATGTGCCAGATTCAAAATATTGCAAGTAACCCTTGGCTAGGGGCGATGTGCACCGTGCGGATGGGCCGTCTTTGTGCGGAAGCTTGTAGTAAGTGTGCGTAGTGTCGATTCTCAGCTTGACGTTCTCCTCGTTGGCCATATCGCAGCTGACGGCGTTGCTGTGCTCGTACTTGTGCACTTCGCCACTTGGGACCCGGAAAGTCCAACCATGCAGGTCGGACCACACTAAGGGGTATCCATCCCAGCAGAGCTTCAACAAAAGCGGCGCGATCCTCGTTCGAACAGTCAGGCTGATGGGTGACGAGTTCGAGGTAAATAAGTCTCGATACCAGTTAGGTGCACCAGCCTTTTTCTGCCGAGCGACCGGGACGGGCTTCTCGCCCTTTTTCTTTGCCTTCTTGTACTTGATCTCCTGTCCTGACCAGTCCAATTGGCTAAGCCAAGGGTCGCTGTGGTATACGTCTGGCTTATCTTTGGCGCCTAGTGCCACTTCACAGAGCTGTAGAAGTCGATCTTGGACGTCTTTTAATCTCTGCTGGTACGTGCCTTCGGCCCTTTCCAGGTACTCGTCCCAGGACTTGTCGACAGGCAGAATGACGGACGATATGTGTCGAAGCGCACCGAAATTGACTGGGTGGGGACAAGTTTCCAAAAAGTTGGGAAAGACTTTCTGGAAGACCTTGTGAGTGATGGCGACGTCCGCAGCACAGTAGTCCAGCAGTTCCTCGATTCGTTGCATGATGCCCTCCCGGTCCAGTTCGCCAAAGTAGTCCCTCTGGCTTTTGTCAATGGTGATGCCCGTGTGGAACTTGGCTACATCTCGTAATGAGTTAATGGAACTTCTTCCGACCCACAGTTCCTCCTCTTCCTCGCTTAGCATCTTACTTTCAAGCATTCTCTGGAGCTCAAACGAGTTGTCGTCGCCGGCCATTTTGTCTCGCAAGTCTCGGTTCTTCTTGTGCTTCATCCACGTTGGCCGTTGCCTCGAACACATTCCGTTCACGGCGACATGTAGGGACATTGTGTCAAGGAAGAAGTTCCGAGACTGCTTCAGATCGTATTCCTCTTTGACTCTTGCGCGATCGTAGCCGACGTTGTGCCCCACGACTATCCGCGGTTTCGTAGGGTCGCCCAATGGTATAAGCTGTCGAGGATTTTCCGTCTCGCCGAGCAGCCACGGAGATATCCAGGCATACCAAGCATTGGGACTGGCGGCAGTGGCCATGACGGCAAACGGTGACTCTCGCCACATGGTCTCGACGTCGAATGATAGCATCGTCTCGTCTGGCGCGTCCACCTCTTCCGTGGTCATGTCTGGGTGGTACTTTGTCCAGCCGCTCCTGATAACCCATTTCCGAGGTCTTTGCGGAGTATTCGCTCGGACGAAGGCGTTGGCGTAAGACAGGTATGGCTCGGAGGCGTCCATGGCCAGCTTAGTGAAGTGCTCGTCCAGACTGCTTCCGATGATCGGAGGCGCGTCAAGCCCCACGGCGGCATTGTGATCCTGGTTCTTGCCCAGTAGTCCATGCCTGCGCAAATGATCTTTGGACAGGTCGACTAAATCCGCACGTGGTCGCGTGGCCCTCGACAGGAATACTTGTGGATGAAGGTGATCGCTCAGTTGTTGCACACCAATCTCATTATATCGGGCGCTCGCGACCCGCGCCAGTGACTTCCGCTCGGTGTTATGGTTATCGGTCTCGGAGGCATAACGTCGTCGTAGGATCGCTGCGGCTCTTGCAGCGAACTGGGGGCATATCCTGAACTTCTGAGACGTTCTGATATAGCCTCGCGCACACTGCGCAGGCGTAGGGGGCCACAGCATTGATGCGGCCGGCTTTTGTCACTGCGGCATTGTAACACGAGGTTCGGGCGAGTGAAAGAGAAGGCGAACACGTCTTGACGTCGAACACTCAGGAGTCGCCCAAAAGAGTCCGGTCCGATAAAAGCTTATCGGCACGTGACCTGTTACGGCGGAGCAAATGCTCTTGCTTAGCGTGCTTCGTGAGCGTCGGTTTCAGCACGGGGACACCTTCGATCGGTCCAATTTGTTCAGCTCACCGACATCGCGCGATTTGGAAAGGCGTTGGAATGGCATTCAACCCAAAAAACCTACAATACAACAAACAAGAACCAGCCTTCCTCCGCAAACTGAAAGGGGAGTTTGGTGGTCTTGATGGAAGACACAACGTCCAGATCGCTCGACCAAAAAAGGACAGGTTGAAGACCGGCGATGACGATGAAGATGAGCCGGTGATCGTTGATGAGCAAGGTGAAAGGATTGAAAAGGCCGAGTTTGAGCGGCGGGTCAATGGCGAGGGCGAGGACGAGGGTTACACGCCAGCCACGACAGAAGATCCCAAAGTCTCGGAGCTGGGAGCCGAGCAAGGCACAAAGCAATCTGAGCGGCAGAGAGTCGCCGAAATCGGCTCTTCGGCGACAGCAAAGAAGAGGAAGCTTGGGAAATTTGTTGGTGGAGAGGGCGAGAATCAACCAAGTGAAAGCGACAAAGACGACAAGCAGAGACGCTTAGCAAAGGGGCAAACCGATGAAGTCCATCCAGCCCAGAAAGCTGCCACCGCGCCAAAGAAAAAAGGGAAGAAGATTAAGTTGTCCTTTGACGAGCCTGAATCATGACATCGGCGCTTCCTGTGGAAGGCCTTCGACAACGGAAGGCTCAAATGCCACGACTTTCACAGCAGCGATCGGCGAAGACTGCTCCTCGAAGAAAGAAGTGAAGCTGCACAAATCAAGCAAAGGACAAAAGCGTCCACTTGGAGAAATTGCCACGCCGGTTCCCACCGTGACAGGGTCTAGATGACCCAACCCTAACCAGCATGATCACTTTCCTAGCCGCCTAGAAACAACGAACACAAGCACAGTCAGGGAAGATCCTGCAGCAGAAACGACACGAGACAGGAGACTTGTCTGCTTCAATGCTGGTCCACCATGAGCTGCAACTGTTCCCTGCTCCTACAACTTCCCGTCGGCATGCAACGAGCGCCGCCTCGGCGGCTGGAAAGACACTGATCCTCCCCGTACATAACAAGCTTCACCATCTGACTCTCCTCAAATCGGGGTGGCACTCCCACAAGCACGCTGCCTGTTTCGTCCATCAAGCATAGGCAGCCCAACCACAATACAACAACGCCAGATTGCGGTCGTCTGTCGCTTGCCGAATCAGCTCGTTAACTGTTGCCTCTACACTCAAGGCCTTGCCTAATTTTTTCGCCACTACGGTCAATGCCCGGTCGGCTTCACTTGGTTCTGTCTCTTCTCTCCTTGCTGCAATTACACCGAAGGCAGTCGCGTTATTTGCAAGTGATATACTGCTGATGCCTGTCGCGGCAGTGCTTCCTGCAGCACCGTCCGTGCTCGGGGCTTGAGCATTGTTCTCCTGCATTCTTTGGAGGCGAAGTGGAGAGACGGACCATGAATATAATGGATCATAGCGGAGAACGTCGAGAATGGTCATGATTGCTTCTTGATCGCGACGAAGGGCTTCAAGGGTGAAATTGCAACAGCGTCGGAACACGCCCTCGACGCCTGTAAGCCCCATTCCGTCGACAAGGTCGCGGGTCAGGCGGAAGGGAACGACTTCAGGCACTGGCAACACCCGCCCAGCCTCGAAAGCTACGCCCAAGTCGATGTGCACCACCTCTCCTGTCTTTTCGTCAAGCAGTATATTGTGCCCGTGTCGATCTCCTAGACCGAGCACATGGCCCAGAATGCTGATGGCAGCAGTGGAGCGGCTGTAGTTGAGGCGCTTGTAGAACCAGTCATCAGGGTCGAGGAATTTCTCCATGAAGAAGAAGCGCATGACTGGGTGAAAGTTGGCGGCGACCGTGTGATAAGCCCGTACTCGTTGCTCAACCGTTTTCCCTTGAGCGTCCGCAATGTCCTTTCTGGCTTTGTTCGATTTGTAGTCCTTGGGATAGTACCGTGCATGAGCTGGGAGGAGATACTCGTTCAATGGGATCGTATTCTGCACGAATTCGATGACGCCCGAGTTTTTGGTCAACGGCACCACTTTGTACGTTCTGATCCCGAGGTCCCGTTGCCGTGTGCTGCGGTGCTCTTTGAGGAGGTTGGAAACTTGCTCGAACACTTGTTCCATGATTGCGTCTTGTCGAAGGTCGTCATTGCCGCCTTTCAAGAGCAATTTGTGTCGAGAGCCATCCGAGGCAATGATTGTGGCGATCTTGGGCGCCGAGACACCGCTCGCAACAGAAAGCTCCGGACTGATCGAGACAGATGTCGGTACCTGCGAGTAGTCGCGATCTGCTCTTAAAGCGATACTCATAGTAGGCGGTGGAATCTTCGAAGTCGGTTTCGTGATTTGTGCCTCTAGCCCTGGGCCACCTTGTAACTTCCGCAACTGGAGCGTCTTAGAATCAGCCTTGCCATGTTTTTCCGGCAGTGGTTCCACGGCGACTTTGTTTAAAGCGACGCAAGTGTTGTGGACAGCAGTCCATATGGCTGAGGATGTGCTCTGTTGCCTGACGCGTTCTGTTAATCTGTTTGCTGCCGTCCATCTGGATGCGGCGATATCGTCACCAGTCGGTGGACGAGACTTGCTGGTTGCAAAGATCTGGTACAGACTGTGGAACGGGTGGTCTGAGCAGATCCGGAACATGAGATCCTTGAGCAGCTTTTGAAAGTCGTCCTTGAAATCTAACAAGCGAGATGTCAGCTGGGTGACGAGTGGCGCAAATTTGATTGTTGGCACCGTGCTGAGGTGCTTCTGGACGGCCGCATTTGCGGTCGGGCTTTCCGCCCGGTTGAGCCAGAGAGCGACGAACCGGAGCGTATCGTTAGGATAGTCATCGGAAGCCCTCATAGCGAGCAGGTAGTTCTCCAGGCATTGTAGGATCAAATTCTCTCGGTTCTCCGATACTCTTCTCCATTCTTCCTCGTCTAGCTTGAGCCAGTTTCGAGCCCTGGCCCAATGTGACTTGAGCTTCTGCTTCTGCTGCTCCGTTTTGCTGTTCTTAACCATCCTTTCGAGCTCATAGACTTCTTGTGTCTTCCGCTCTCGAATCTTGTTGATGCGGGTGAAGTCATCCAGGTTGTCAGTATCTTGCAGCTGCATATCACAGAAGGCAGCAAAGTTGTGGAAAACCCGACCGGCGGCTGATCCCGTTCGAGGTCCATGTAGCTCCTGAATCGCTGGGGCTAGATAGCGCTCGATGATCTCGTCTGGTTTTTCGAGACGAGCCTCGGCAATCTTGTGCCCAAGGTCCGTCAGAATGTCAGCTCGCGTTACAGCGATGGCTTGTTTGGCAATATCTTTTCGACTTCCGAGATCTTCTAGAATCCCAATGGACGCAGACGCTTCTTCTTGTTCCCATAAAGTTCTGGCAAGGTCGTAATTAGTTGCGACATCAACCTGCAGGTCGACTCGCTGAGCTAGATGATTGAGCTCGGACAGATACATCGCCCTATTCAAGCAGAATTGAGGTTCGTCATAACTCGACGCCACTTCCAGAGACTGCCTAGTCACACGGAATTCGAGAAGTAGCGCTTGGTGGATGTTAACAAGGAAGGAACTCTGTAGTCGCTGGTTTCTTCTGACGGCGGCGAAAGCGGCCTCTCTGCCTGCCAACACCGGGGATAATGCGTCGAACCTGCTGTTGTCAGAAATTACCGGACAATGTGCAAAGATACCTACCTGGCGAGCTTTAGATTCTCGTTCCTGGCCGCGAAAGCTGCACAGGCCGATTCTAGACTGTCCACCGACGTTGCACCAAGTGTCTGTCGCGCTTCTGCAAGGACTGCCAAATTCGAATAGAGGCGATGCGAGTGGCTTCTATTAGCGGATTCCGCCTTGATAGCGACACTTACGTCGAATAACAATTGGTCCAGCTCAAGGAGGAAGCTATCCTTGTTTGAGATGTTATGCATATCGTGGAACAAGGACAACAGGCCCACCGAGGACGAGGTCGATTCGCTTGAAGACAGCAAGTCCCATCGATCTTGTGCAGAGCCATTATCCGCAGAAGCACCCTTCTGGAAAACTTCATAATGTTGTCTCACAGCCTCCGATACGCCCTGCATATTCGCAGCACTCAGCGATGACGCGGTAGCCAATGCCACCGAGCCTAGTGCCGCTGTTTGCTCGGTGACTCTCAATTGCGAGTCAAGCATAGCACTGCGGAAGGACAAGGATTTCTGGCTCGCACCTTCATGCCCTAGTTTACTGATGACTGACTGCAAGTCGTAGGTCTGGTGCTTGCCGTAGAAAAAATCAGGATCGTCGACATTCTCATAGATCTTCGAGATAACTTCGATTGGAATACCTTCGGTCATGACAAGTGAACTGCGGGAAGAACGACCTGTTTGCAGTTGCGCCTGGGAATGATGAAGCTCCAGAAAGAGAAGAGCTTCATGCCACATTTGACAGTCGCTTGCGGCCATAGCAGCATGGTGGAGATCTACCTCAAGCCAAGAACTTCGCTGTGCCATATTGGTCTCTCGGGGAAGCTTGCATTTTCTGAGATAGAGCAGAGTCTTGAGCACCAACGGTCGTGCTGGACTGGGTTGCTGAACACCTGGAGAAAGGATATCGGAGAACATTACTGACAACCTTTCCCGGAAATCTTGGCGAGAGTCGAACTCGCTAAGTAGAACGAGATGCACGCTTTGTGGCAATAGCGTCTCGGCCGACTCGGGTATTGCGTTGATAAGAGGCTTCAGGACGTTCAGCACGGGATCCCTAGCGGCTGCGTCAGAAATCTGAGCAAGGAGTTCGGCAGCCCAGTGCTGCGCTTGCAAACGCGGGTCCCAGGATCCTTCGTGTTTGTTGTCTGACGCACTCAGATCACGCGACAGCAGCGTAGTAGGACACGGGCAATGTGTGAAGCTCATATCCTGCACAAGGGTTCTGTCGAATTCAGGATCCAGGAAGCCGCGTTTGCCGGATTGGCTCATATTGCTGAAGATCAATTGTAATGTGTTCTCGGCAAAGCTCGTTGCAGGATAATCAGACGTCCAAAGCAGGTTGGTTAGATGTCGCACGATGCTGGTATAAGATGAGACTGCCTCAAAATCTGGGAAGCCTTCTCTGGAAATTGGGGTCGCCACTCGCATCTGGCGTGCCTTCTTGTTCCCTCCGGAGCTGAGCCCACGCATGACGAAACCTCGACCCATCACTTGGGCTGCCCACATCCGGAACGGCTGGTTCAGTTCAAGGTCCCTCAGGAGGCTTTCCAACACAGGAAAAACACGGGAAGCATCCCCATCATTCGCCAGGATGTCATCTTGCTGATCTGGTGGCGGGGAGAAATGTTGGCATAGGATTGTAATAGAGAGCTCAAAGTGAAGGCGGGAAAGAAGCGGGTTTTTGTTGCTTTGGTCCATAAGCAGATCATAAAGCAGCTGGCCTTCACTGGTGCTTTTCGCGCTAGTCCCCGGTTGGGTTATTGCTCTTGCATGTTGGATAACCCGCGTATAAGTCTGCTCAGCGTCGGCTGTTATATTCACAAGCTGGAGGGACTCCAGACACTGTGTTAGGAACATGCGGAACTCTTGGGCCTTGGTCATCGTAGCGAGGAAATGACTTTCTTGCGTAGTGCTGTCTTGCGAGGAGCTAATGAAGCCAGCAAGAGACGCAAAGATGGTGACACCAAGACCAGCAATGAAAGAAGGCCGAGCGGAAAGATATGGCGCTCCATGGCGGAGAAGAAAGCGATAAATGCCCATCGCGTCCCCTGCGCATTCAAACAAGGTCAGATAAGGTCGTAAACTGTGAAGCATCGTCTCCAGGGGATAGCCTTCAAGGGCAGCGGGCCCGGCGAGGCTGATTACAATACGTATCTTCCGGATGATGCTGCATGTGTGCAGAGGTCCTAATGCTGGCCGCGCTTTGTCCAGCAATCGCCGGGACAAGTGAATCAGGAGGGCCGGTGTCCAGATGTCTTCTTGGTGCATGTCGAGTCTTGACAACAAGTAGTTAAGTTCCTCAGGAAGGCAACGTGCGCGGAAGCATGGCTGCTGAGCAAGCGGAAGCTCGGTATGGTGCCCCGCTAGGTCAACCATCTCCTGCCAGCAGCCCAGGTTTCGGGAGGGCAAAGCCTTGTCAATGCCGCGGTCGTCTTGAAGCGACGTGAGTAGCACGACGATGATGTCCGGGAGGCACTCGCGGAGCCGTTGAAGGTATACTTCGGACCCGAGTCGTTTCCTGACCAGTTTCTCCGAGCCATCATAGAGTCGTTCTTGCTTCGGCACGCTTGTCTCCGAAGCAAGTGTGTAAGCTTCGGCAGTGGCGAAGTTCTCCGCAAGCAGTTCAGTCCATTCCACACCGACAAGTCGGGCCAGGTCTTCTGCCTGAGCCATCCCGCGAAGAGCTGTTTGTCCCGTCAGCTCAGCAATATTATCCTCGGCCAGTTCCTGCAAAGAGGTGTATCCGAAGGCTTGGAAAGGCATCGAGGAGAGACTCTCCGTTGACAGCCATGTAAAGAAAATCTGAGGCGCAAACAGCTTGAAAAGGAGTCTCGGGTTTTTTAGGTTGAGCAATTTGCAGGTTTGATCGATGCAGTCATGCGCGATCTTCGTCGTAGCAGGCACGTGAGCGACAGTTTCGAATACGTGGTATGTGGCTTGTCGTAAGACAGTGTGCCATCGTGCGCCCAGATGCGATACGATGTACAGGCGTGCGGCGATACCTTCTTTTCGCCCAGGATCCGAAGGCAATTTCCCGACGATATCTTCGAATATGGCATCGTGCTGCGTCAGAACGTACTTGTCGAAGATGTGGGGCAATTTCGCAGCCATTCTATGCTGGTTCGGAGGATCACTGACCTCTAGGATCTTTAGTAGGCTTGTTCGCGGAGATGGTACATCGTCAGCACCGTAACTTGCGTTTTTCAGCAGCAGAGAGTCCAGCAGATCAGCCAGTGCGGACAGAACTCGTGGTGAAGCAATTCCTTTGTTCAGTGCGATGTTAAGGAACCAGTCGTACACCTCAAATGATGCTTCTGCAAGGTCGTCATCCTCGTCAGAACTCCAGAGATCGACTAGGTGGCGAAGGACGTCGAGACATAGACACAAGGCAGATTCGCATCTCTCGAAAGCTTCTTCTTGCAGATAGGTCTTGCCGAGCTTGTCGACCAGACGATATGCGTCTGCCCGAGAGATTCCCGTTCCCAGTGAGAGAAAATCGCACACCGCTCCTCGGGCGCCAATCAAAGAGACTGCATCAAGGTTTATAAGCTCGTCAAAGACAACAGTGGCTGCTAAAGAGTCTAGCAACGCTTGTG
The DNA here is from genome assembly GCF_000585515.1 of Cladophialophora yegresii CBS 114405. Lineage (NCBI taxonomy): Eukaryota > Fungi > Ascomycota > Eurotiomycetes > Chaetothyriales > Herpotrichiellaceae > Cladophialophora > Cladophialophora yegresii. The sequence continues at coordinate 2,656,725 of NW_006913050.1, read as the reverse complement.
ACTTTACCATTTGAAGAGCTGTGGTTAGCTCCACCACATATTTCGCGAGTTGCTCATGCGTATCCTGGCATAGAGGTATATCAAGTCGCATGACAGCAGTGCCGAAACCTGCCTGGCTGCTTTGACTTGCCTGCGACTCCAACTGGTCTTCATCCAAGAATTCTAAGTCCGAAGGGTCTTCCGCATTGTTTGTTGCCATACCTCGATGGGCGACGTCTAATGCAAATTCGAGTACTCCGCGATAGTCATCGTCAAAGTCTCGCTTGCCGCTTCGAGAGACCTGAGAGTGTGTAGCGACAACACAAGCACATACACGCTTGGCCATTTCTCGACAGGAGACAACATTCTTCTGGCTGGAGATGAAGTCACTCACAATTCGACGTGTTTCAGCCAGGACCGCGGGTGGCTTGATTTCTGACTCGTAACCGGCACCGCGCGCAAATACTGCAGAAGAGACAGTCGAAGCAACAGCTACCATCTCTACGATATCATTGCCAATGTTTGAGCTCCTTTCTGCGGAGATAGCTTTCCAAGACAGAAGGAAATCTCTCGATTTGGCCGCCAGGAAGTCTGTAACCGCTCCATATAGGCGGGCTCTTATGGCCGTGTCAAGTGGGCGCGGAGCAGCGTTGGCGGGCTCCGCAGCCTCAGGGCTAGGAAAGGGGATTCGCAGGAGATATTGTAAGAAGTCGAGGTTGACTGCCGCCATAGTTGCTGCCTTGAAAGATGAGTGTGCCGGACTCCAATCGTCAATAGCGGTTGTAGGATTCGAAAATCCGCACACGGAGCTAAGCACACAGTATAAGAGCTCCGGCCGAACGTGAGAGACAATATGTGCATTGTGAAGTCGATCAAGATTCGCAGCTGTGGCAAGTCAGTATCCCAGATTAGACAGCAACATTATTGAACATACGCAGGGTCCAGCGGAGATTTAACCAGCCAAGTATCTTCAAGCTGAGGGACTCGAAGTGCTTCTCGCTGTCGAGGATTTTGGAGCCTAGTATAGTTGTCATTAAGACCAGAGACGTATCTGTCAGAGTGCTTGGGCCGTTGCTGCCACCACCAAACAGAGTGCCATCAAGCAGATTTGCGCTCATCACCGTATCTAGAACCCCGCTCTTGAGGAGTACAGTGAGCAAATGGCAGGAAACCCTGGTCGTTAGGACGACAGCCATTGCTCTTCGCGCTGCATCCCAAACCCGAAGCCAGATATCGGATGTTCGTGAAGAAGGATGTGGTGCTTGCGCTAACCTTGAAAAGATCAGGAAGACCCATGTCTGAACGGCGGGGTCTTCATGGTTGAGATCCGGCAATAACTTGTCGAGTAGTTGGATCCAGTCCTGCTCAAGGTCGCCAGGTTGGTCGAAGAGAAACAAGACGATCTGCAAAGCGACCACCTTTTCCTGCCCAACCCCTACTGCTGCGAGCTCCAGAACTTGCTCCAAGTGATTTTGGATTTTCCGTCGTTTACGCGGAATGTCCCCAGAGTCGCTATCCGCGGTCGATGGCCGTGCTTTGCAACTCAGCCCAACGACAAGGCTTGCCATGACTTCTATTGTCAACCAGCAACTTAACGCTCGTGGTGAAATTCGAGGAGGCTTGAATTGTCTGATTTTGAGCGGTGCGGTTTCTGAGTCGAGCAATAGTTGCATGTCGTCGAAATGTAACAAATCTCTCTTCCCGTAGTCAGACATCATGGTTGTCAAAAGCGGTTCCAGAACAGCCGCGTCGATCGAGTTCCATGGGCCAGGCGGAGCAATGAAGAGATATCGGCATGTAAACAAGGTGATGAGCATCTGCTCCCGCAGAGTACCAGCCCGGCTAGACCACAGTCGGCGCATGACAGGGATAAGGGCGCACAGTAGGTTTTGCGTGAAGTCCACATTTTGGCCAAGAGAGACGAGCACAATGTTGTTTAGAGTTTCAAATGCATCCTCTTGACCTGTTCCTGCAACGCTCAAGTACTCCTGAATCTTCTCAGCGATCAACGGCGCCCGACTCATGACGTGCACGTTGGCTACAGAGGTCAGGCTCTTCAAGGAAGCCACGATCTCTTCGGCGAGCGTAGCCTTTTCCTTACCAATGCTCCTGCCGCTTCTCTGGCTGGGACGTACAGACAATGACCGATCATTCCTGGATGCCATACTGGTGTTTCTACTGTCTGGGAAACCATCCTCAATAACATCATGTTCGAGGACAGTCGACAAGCACTCCAGGGCGAAGTCCACATACGTCTGCCATTGCTTGAGTCGCATATGTTCTCCGTGTGGGGGGTAAGTGAGGAGAACTCGAAAGCTTTTGATGTAATCGTTCTTTAGAGGCTCACACAATGAGCCATCCGTCAAAGGGAGGGTGTCCACAATATGGTCCAGGATCGACAGGGCCGTCTTGTACTTGAGCTTAGACGTTCCCACCTCCAAAGTCAAGCGAAGGGCAGCACCTGTGACTTGCAAGCGAGAAGCAGCAAGTGTCCTGGTTCTTTCCGCTGTGGTCGACCGAAGAAATACCGGCTTCTCCTTGGACACAATCCTGTAGAGAAGCTCGAAGATCTTGTGAAAGACTTCGTCCTTGAGCGCGTCACTATACCACAAGGTCAGCGCGGATGGGAAACCAACCCAGTGATGGCCATCTTCTCTCACACTTCCGGAGCATTCCCTCGCTCCCCCAGGACTCGTTTAAGATCTAGAGCGCCCGTATCAGCCAAGCACGACTCCACGGGTGTTTGCATTACCATCTAGACCCGCGTTCCTCTGCGCAACCGTGCCGCCCTCTAGCTTGGCTACGTAAGATTGTTAGTGGGTGAGGCTGAGCACTAAAGAAGCATGAATCCATACCGATGGCCGCAGCGATGCCAGCCTCCGCCATCTCGGCGGTCAGTGACGCACTGCGTTTCGCGTAGACGAGGACTCATGATACATGAGTATAGCGGCGTGGTCTCCCCTGACATACCATATAAAGCATCGCCAGGGCAGTAAAAGTAGGTAATCAAGTGAAGGGAGACTGAGGGTAAAGTGAAGGGAAAGTGACGCGACCATCTCTAAGGCTAGCCTAAACCGCTTTTGGGAACCGCGACGGCATTCGATTTGACAATCGCGACCGCAGCCAAAGATTTTGGAGAGCGCAGAACAGACGTCCATTGTTGGAATGCCCGAGAGCAGTTTCTTCGCGTTCCTTTGACCTCTGCCTGCCTCTCGCCGGCAAGACACCTACCATGGAAAGCCTTGAACGCCTCCAGGGGCTTCACGCTGATCTCGTCGCGTTCAGCGAGACGCGTTTCGCCAACATCAATCGCCTGTGGCAGGAGCTGGAAGGGAGCCTCCAAGATTTCAGGCAGTTGCTGGACAAGTCGACTTCGGCAGCCAGCGATCGCGACGCCTACAACAATGGTCTGTCCCCTAACCCAGCCCTTCCGTGCCGAAAAAATCTCATGCTAATATTAGAGCGCAGGAAAACTTTGTGTGGCCGACCAGGAGTTTGCCATCAACGACGAATTCAAGCATATCAGCCGCGCCATTGCAACGACCTTGGACCTGGACGAGATCGGGGCTGGCCGGCTGGTCATCCAGAGTCAGCAAGATCTGACGCTGGCACAGGATTCTCTGGTCATGGATGTGGTCAGCAAGTTCCACAACCGCAGAGATCTGTTGCTTCAATGCCTGCGAATTACCCTGCAGTACTCGCTCACGTTGGAGTCCGATAACGAGGTCAGAAGAGTCTTTGAGACCATCATTGGGAGTGTTCTGGAGATTGACAAAGGTGTTCCTGGCAATGGATCTGTCTTCACAAGAAAGTGCCTGAGCACATTGGAAGAGATCGAGAGGTCCCAGGCCAAGATTGCAGATGCATTGCAGAGCAAGGCGGTGCTTGGTGGGCCACGCGGTGCCGAGTTTTACGCTACTCTCGAGTTCCAGCGAGACAGTCTGTTCAAACAACATGAGGCACTCGCTTGTGTTCTTGCGTACTTGTTTCAGGGTGACTTCGCGAACCAAGAAGATCTCCGAAAGCTTCACGCTGTGCTCCCTCGCTGGAAAAGCATCGACTTCAATCTGATCCACTATCTTCCTGCCTTCTCTGCAGCATTTCGCCAGTACGGATCATCTGGAAGTCATATATCTGAAGAAAGCACGGCGTCTCTCAATGCTTTGTTCGCGCCGCTGCCTCAAGATGCTTCTTCAACCTCCATCAGACCTCTACAAGCCGTACTAAGCCTGTGGTGGACCGCAGAGTACAGTGGCCAGTTCCGGGACTTGATCGATCAGGATCCGGGCGCGGGAAGACGAGCGGACGCGGTAAAGGCGGCATTGAAAGAGGATGCATTGGAATTCATGCTCGGCATTTGCACAAGCACCAATTTGGACGTTTGGCGGCACCCAGCCAGGCAAGAACTTGTTACCCTGCTTCTCAGCGACACGAATCGATTTGCTCTCAATGAGGCTGAGCAAACGTCCTCGTATTTCCGCTTACTATTCATGGAATGCCTAGAGAACTTCATAGAGGCTTTCATTTCTAACATGCCCGATTCGATCCGGAAACTGAGGACGGAAGAAGACGATCAGAGACTGAACCTATTGACAGCGTTGCAAGAGGGTCTGCCGACCACCCATCAAGGCAGCACCCCTAGCAAACTCCATCTCGAGTGTTTCCTCATTCTCATCTCGTTTTCCTTCGAGGGGAGACCTGAGGCCGCAGAGCTGTGGTGGGAAGATCCGGACAGCAACCTCTACGGCTTTCTGCAGTGGGCCTCGCGCCGGCAGACCGTGCCACGTGTGAGCGCCTTTTGCGAACTTCTGTGTTCTATATCTGAAGGTCGAGACTGTGCAGAGGCGGCTCACAAGTTCTTATTGGATGATTCGTTGCAGGCTACGACCAGAGGCCGGCGTATCCCGTCTATGAACTATCAACAAATCTTTGCCGAGCTTGAACTGTACTCACAGAAGGTCCATGAACGACCTGCTACGTCACAGTTACCGCACATACCGAAAGTCCTTCCCACCGACATGAACGAGCTGGAAAGTCCAGTCATGCTCTCGTGTTATCTCCGCTTACTGGCGCACCTCAGCCGCCAACCGAGCGGCACCCGTCAGCATATCCTCGAAACGGTCACTCCGGCATTCCCCCAAGCTCTGTTACGTCTCAGCTCAGGACCTGTCCCGAGTTATTTGAGGGCAAGCGTTTTCTCGACTTTGGACGCGCTGTTGACGGACAAGAGTGCGCAAACCGCTGCGATAATGTGGCAGATTCTCGACAGTTGGGCGGCGAACAGCCACGACAGAACACGCCCAGCGGCTGCCACCACAGCATCACCACCCAAGCCGACCCTAATCAATTTGCAGAACACGCTCAGCTCCATTGCATCCTCTTTTGATCAGTATGACGCATGCGTCGCCTTCCTTCGCGACTTGATCGTCACTGTACCGTCTACGGGCCTGGGTCCTGATCTGCTTCCATTCCCCAAAGATCTGGGTTCGGACTATAGACGCCCAGGGATTGGCCCCTACATTGATTTTGTTTGTGGCCAAGTCTTTGCAAAGCGCATCCCCGAAGTTGCGGTTGAGCTGCAGCGATTGATTGGGTCGTTCCATTGTCTTGAATTCATGGCCATTGGACTTGAAGGGGTCAATGAAGATTATGTGGCAATGCTCGACCGCGCCACTTCCAGCCATGATGCATTGCCGGAGGTGCCCGACGCACTCTCGTATGCTCAGCGCAGTCCATTTGCCAGGCTCATGCAGTGGCTCCTCAGCAATGATGTGCATAAACTGTTGCTGGAATGCTTGCGAGTGTCCGGCGAATCTGCGGATGCTGCGCTCCCAGACTCGCCCTTGCTGCTCAGTTTGCAACGGTCAATCGACATCATCAACCGGATGCTCGATCTCCAGCCCACTTATTTCGACATAGTGAGGCCTTTGGTTCAATCCCAAATGCCGCAGGATGGGCCGCCCACCCGCTCGAACATTGATGCTCTGGAAGAGGCTCTCGCTGCACACCCCGAGATTGTGCTTAACCTTTGCCAATTCGCCGCCACCGGGCACTCTGAGCTGTCCATTCGGGCACTTGCGTTGCTCCAGAAGCTTTCGAGCTCACCGAAACTCAACAATCATTTTCTGACGACGGAGGATGTCCGTGGTCGAACAAGAAGAGTTGTCGATATGCTGGGTCCCGATCCGGGCTTCGAGCTTCAACCTGTCGCCAGGAACCTGTATGCTCGTTTACAATTTGATGTCCGCGAGCTCGAGCAAGGATTTGAGTCGGTCAGCTACCTTTTGAAAGATGGTATCCTTGCTTTCTTCAACGCTTGCCTTGAAACGCAGCCTGACCTGCCAAATATTGCTCACCTCCTGATAGGCTTCAATCGACTGGGCGAGCGTCTGACTATCTCAGACTCGTTGGATGCGGGAGTGTCAGTCTTCAACTCAATTGCCAATCTCGTCCAAGACTATCCAGATGACGAGGACGGTATAATGGCTTCGTGGTTGATACACATGAAAGCGGCGGCCTTCCGAGTCTTGAGACATCTGTGGTCGTCCTCACTGTCGAGCAGTGTTGTTGTTGGTCAATTGCGGAGGCTTCAATTCTTACAATCGTTATGTTTGAGCCAGCCTATCGTCACGCAGCAGACACTGTGGGACGCCAATAGTCTTCTGCAACAGACCTTCTGGTACACGACCTCAGCCGAAGCCCTGGCTGAATTTCTTGCTTCTCGAGGCTCTCTGTACAATTACATTGTCACCGAGATAAGAGCAGCCTCAAAGGAGGGTCTCTCGACGAATCTGCGACATATTCTATCGACTCTTCAGGGCAAGACCAGCGACGTGGATGGCACAGTCATCATCAATCCGGACATATTCGCGCTCCTTGATTTTCTCGACCTCGATCTCTCGGCCAATTTTGAGGTCGAACCTCAATACTATGTGGGCATCGATTTCAAGGTCTACCTGGCCGAGGCCACGGAAAGTCAGCCAAGTGTCTACGACGTCAAGATGATTCGCGAGTATCTCAATGCCTATCGGGTCTCGTTTATGCAGAAGCAGGCATCGGCAACAAGCAGCCACAAAATCGACGAGCAGGAGCTGATTGATGAAGCCGATTATTTGATTGCCACCATTGAAGCTCGAAACCGGTCTGAAGTCGTGCTCAAGGCGAGGAGCGACGCCTTGCACGAATATGCGGAGATGGTCATAGCTGTCGTTGAATGCTGCCCTATGGAGGCGACGATGAAGGTACAGTTCATCCTGCACATGATCCAGATCATGCTCCCCAAACTCGATGTTTTCATCGCGGACGAGAGAGCCGACATGATCGAACTAGCCCGAGCATCTGATGCGTTGCTTTTTGCGCTCTCTCACACGGCCTTGACGAACAGGCATCTGGATAATCTCGTCACAGAGAAGTTGTTCCCACTTTTTCGTGCCTCGATCGAAGGCATCGCGGCCTCCAACTCACGGACGGCCCTGAGGACAATTTTCTACAGCATCTGTTCGCAATACCTTACCCGCCTCACAACGTCGACTGCCCCATCAGAAGTGGTCGTCAAAGCCCGACACAACAGCATGGGCTGCATTCGATCGGCGAGCCAGCGTCTTGTGCAGCTCATGTGCGATGACGCCGAGGACGGAGTCGACGAGTGCCGATTCAACGCTCTTGGCCTTCTCGCTTTGCTCACATCTCTGGCCAGGATGGAGAAATCCAACTTGATCCTCGATTCCCTTGTCAAGGCCAACATGCTGGAAATCATGATTGATCCTCTGAAGCATGTCGCGCTGGAGTTTCAAGACTCAGAACCGGGTTGTAAGTGCCGAATGCATTTCTTTTGGCTTTAGCATGCCCTGTTTAGTGCTAACCAATCCACTCAGATCGGAGCTCCCTCCTCTTAACTTTCGAAGCGCGCATGCTCCTCCTCCTCCAGATCTCAAGGACTCGTGACGGCGCAGGAGCGCTCCTTGACGCTGGAATTGTACAAGCTGCTCGGGACTCTCAGCTATTCCGAGCAGATCCGGATCTAGGCATCGCACTGCCACCCTCCAGCGACAACAACAACTCGCCTTATGTCCCTGACTCCGCCACTTCCGCATTACACACATACTACGTCCTGCTCGCTTCCACTCTTCGAGTCCTTCTATCAACCTTTCTTTCTCGCGGTGCACAAAACGAGCAAATTCACTACCGCGCCCGGACATTTCTGGTCGATTACAGAGCCAACATGGTGGGCGTGTTCAAGAAGATTGCAGGTGTGAATGGCAAAGTCGACGAGAAAATCCGACCTCTTATTGCGGAGAGCGTGAGGTGTTATATCGGGTTGATTACTTTGTCCGGATTTGTAGAGTTCGAGGACCAGGGGGCATTGGAAGACACCAGATCGAACGGCTTTTCATGAACGGGACGATAGATGACAGGTCGGCACACAAAACGAAGCATAGCGTGAATGTTTTGTGAATGTGAAGCAGAGCTCAATGTGGTGATATCTCGCTCGACATTCAGAGAGAGCTTGACCCATTCACCCAGCATTGGCATATTTCTCTCTCTTGTCTTGGTGTTTACTTTTCAGCAGCAGTGCTGGTGACGTGAATTTGTCCCACCAATGTCGGAATCACCTGCTCCGTGCTATCCAGAGGCGCTGGCACGGCTATCTTGATAGAAGGCAATATGACTACCATGAGGGTCAGCAAGAGAATGCTCAACTCCTATCGTCGTACTCGGTGCTGGACTTATCACTGTACAGTACAGAGGAAACCAGGCAAGCCAGTGCATATCGAATCGTGAATAGCTAAGTTAGTCGGCGAACTGAACATATGCCACAATCATTTTCCTGCCTCTCGTTCGGTGCTTCCTTATCCTTTCGCCCTTTGCCTTTGCACTCTGGTGCACACGGATCTGGTATGGATGTCGTTGAGTGTACGGTGTGCAGCCATTCGACCATGCAGGGTACATGGAGAACAGACATCTTACGAGCAGGGACATACAGTAGATGCATATACACGTAGCTGGATCGTCTGCGATCCCTTAGTCCCTCTACTCACACGGTATGCACAGGTTCACAGAGGAACGGCTTCAACAATGAGCTTTGTCTTCGTCTGGTGCACAATGTCAGAGAGAAGGGAAGAGAAGGGATGGGAAGGGAACGGATCGGCATGTGATGTGATGGATGGCGTAGCACGCCATTTGTTCTGCGTGGACTCTGCTCACGATAATCCCAGCTACCTCTACCGTACCACTGTAATTAGTGAGCGATTGATATGATATACGCAACGATGACGATGGGAAGGCGTACGTTAGGGGTTGGGAATGGCGGCTACGTTACATGGGGAGGCGACATTGGGCAAAAAGGACGCACTGATATCCCGACAACTTGCGAGTCAGTGTGCTAGCAGCGTTTGCCTTGAGTTTGGCCTGTTGGGTAAATGAGTCAGTACCGTTAGAAGGGCAGGCGATGGCAGCTGCGACAGTAACGGCAACGGGCGATGGCGGGTTCGTTCAAAACAGGCAAGTGATAAAAGAAAGGCACGCTGTGAGCTGGTGGTGGTGACACGATAGGATGGGCCGGCTACAGCGACAGTGGGAGTCACTGGAATGGGCGCTGAATAGGAAGGAGGTGGTACATCCAGTATATGCTGTACACCGATATTAGTGACGGACCACATGGTGACGCGATAGGCACGGGTCGACGACAGGGAGAACGGGTATCACCAGCACCGCAATAGGAACAGGACGCCCTTGCAGCTCACACTCTCAGCCATTTGCTTTCGGGGTCGCCCCCTCCCATCTCTGTTCACAGAAAAAAAAACGGAAAAAGGAAAACACTCCGTCAAAACACAATCTTATGCCATCTCTTTGATGGCGGTCGCGCCAGCGCGACACAACACAAGACACCGCACAAGATATCACACCGACCAACGACGCCCCCGCACACCCACCACGCCACGACACAACGAGGATCTCAGATCCCGGCCATATTGGCCACAGCGGCCTTCCTGCTGTCGACCTCGGCAGCGACTCTCCGCCCCAGGTCCCGCGCAGCCACCCGGGTGGCTTCAGGAGCACGAAGCATCCTGAGCACCTCGGGTAAGGCGTAGACATGTCCCAGGATGACCATGTCGGTCAAACAAAGGACACGGGGGGAGAGCGCCGCAACGAGGGCCGACCACAGCTCCAGCGCATGGGCGAAGCGGTCGTTGTCCAGGTTGTTGAACTTGACCGTCGCCGCGTGGCGGAGGAACAGCTGCCGTTGTGTCTGGCAGTCGTACATGAAATCGACGACCGGGGTACGCCCGGCCTCCTGCCAGTCGGCAGCGACCTGCTCGACGACACCCCGGTCCAGCCGTCCCATCTTGCCAGAGTGCAAGAGGACCCCGTTGGTCGAGGCGACCAGGATGCCCTCAATCTGGCCCAACACGTAGGCTTGGAAAGCCGGATCGAGCGAAATGACAGGGTGAGCAGCAGGGGAAACAGGAGCAGGACGAGGCGATGGAGCACTAGTTGCTGCCATCCATTGGTCGATTCTTTGCTCTGTTGGCACTTGTGACTACTTGAAGTTAATTACACAGTACAATCAAGTGAATTACTTGTGAGGGGAGAGGCCCACCATGAACGGGTTCTTCAACAAATTTCCCAGCTTTCCAAGGCTGATCTTGCGTATGTGTTGCTTAGATGGCGATCCTCCCGTGGTCGCATTGTCGTTGATACCCTTGGTGCTATTGCCCTTGCGCATGATGTTCTTGAACGGAGTGAAGACATTGGCCGCTGGGTTGAGGTTCGACGCCTGGGAGCTGATGGTCGAGAAGTGCGGTCTGGGCGCTGGTGGTGGCAGGGTGAAGTCCAGGTTGCCTTGTTGCAAGGTCGGAACAGGACAGAAGCCAGAACTTGGGGTTTCCGGAATGTTCATGAACGGGTTTGCGTTCTGGATACTCGAGTATGTAATGCCACTGCGCGGCTAGTCAGCACCTAGTTGCTCAATAGTGACAGAGTTACTTACGAGAGCGGAGGTTGTGCTTGCAGGGGCGAACCTGGTACATTCTCTTGACGTGTGAAAGGGTTGGCATTCGTCACACTGGAGTAAGTGAGCGCTCTGAAGAGTTGTTAGAAGCTCATCTCCAATTGAAAGGAGGCGAACTTACGAGAGTGGTGGTTGTAAGGTCTTTGCTGGGTCTGCTGTCTGATCACCGAAGGTGTCTTCCAACTCGTTGTAGACTGGGTAGAACTGGTACTTGTCGGGGATGTTCTTCCGCTGAAGGGCGTGCGTTGTCAGAGCCTGAAGGTTCTTTCTGAGTTCTGCGCGAGTGTTGGCTCGAGTGAGAATAGCAGGAACGCTAGGACGTGGCTGGAAGGCGTTGGGGAATCCCGGATGAGCTGACAATGAGCGGGCGATGCCAGGAGGGCTGAGTGGGAGTGGCTTGTTGCAGTCCAGTCTCGACATTCTCGCCATTTTGGACACGATTGTTCTAAAGAAAAAAGGTCGAGGATCAACAGTGCCGTCAAGTCCAAGGAGATAAGATGGTTGCTCTCGTTGACCGGGCTGACTGTCGACGTTTGCGTGAGGGCTTGGAGGTGTTGTTGAAGATCTGACTGCAGGCTGAAAAAGATTTGAAGATTCACGCTTTGATTGTTTTGCAGGCTGGCTGGCGGTGGCTTCGGTGCGAAAAAAATTCCGCATGATCTCCATCCAGCTGTGCCGTGAAGAATCGCGTTTCTGCCACACCGGCGTAAGGCTGCGGCGCACACCAGATTTTCTCTTGTCCTCGACGTGCACCTCATCGTCCACGGCAGTGACTGGGGGCGACGACAATCTCTTGCGGACTTTGGGATTAAGGATGACACCATCGAGTATTCGAACTTGACGATGGTTTGCACGAATTATCTTGCTGCGCTCCGAGTTGTCTCCAGCTGGACGGCGGACAAAAGGTCTCAGACTGTCTGAAAGCTTGCGTCGTCTCTCGACTGACTTATCGTGCTCCACAGAACACTGCTTGTCCCCTTTCACTGACACCTGAAGAGGCTCCGAGATAACACGGCTGGAGCGGATGCTGGCATCGGCTCTGACGTGACTTCGAGGCGTTTCAGGAGTAAAGACACGGAACGGGCTGGACTGGATACGCGGTAGAGGCGAGTTGCGGAGAACCGTGTCATGGATCTTACTAGCTGGACTGCCTTGGAAGCTGACCGGCTGGAGAATGACTGTCTCGCCGTGGCCGCCTCTTAGGGTAGGGCTTAGGCCTTTCTCTTCCGAAGACAGCATTCCAAATGTGATCAAGAGCGATGGATCGATGTCTGCATCGAATAGCAACGGATCAAGCGCAGGGAGGCCCGGCTGTGAAGAACTCTCCGGAGAATGATGCGCCTTGTCAGAACCCTCAGCCGTGCTAGGTCTCTGGCATTGTTCTTGCCCGGAGGTTGGTGAACCATGGCTTGATAACAGCAAGGTTCTCGTTCTTTGATGGGAGTAAGTTGTGGATGGGAGCCGATATAGGTTGTCCTCCTCCGACTGTTGCTGCTTGACAGTGTTGCTGGTTGGTGCAGGCATGACTCTGTCACGATCTGGGGACACTTCGCAGAGCGCCTTCCTCTTCCCAGCAACAATGGCATCTCGAACTTGCTCCCTTCTCTCACACTCTTCGCTCATGCGAATGAAGTTAAGAGCTTTGATCTTGCGAACGTGCGGCAGAGTCGGAGGCTGCAAGATAAAGCTTCCCACCTTCGGAATGAAGGGGTTGAGGGCGTCGTCCTTAGGCTCGAGTCAGCCAGGGTAGTGGTTGAACGGGGCCACTTACATTTCGGTGTCTCCAACTGTGTCGCCACGAACGCCAAACATCTCCGTCGTCTCCCAGGCCGCCTGCGGTCCCATCACTTTCAAGCAGATCTTGAAGTACGCTCGTGGCATCTGGCAGTCCGGAATACCCATACCGCTCGAGAATCAAGCTGTATACCTCTTCCATGCCAAAAGAGAACGGGTAGACTGGCACGACACGCTCGCCTACTTCTCGCAGGAAGAAGCGACACTCTTCCTCGTCGAAGCACCCGAAGTCCTCGAAATTGTTCGAGTTTCTTAGAAGTGGAGTAGGTATCGCTGCTGTCATGTTCCGACGGCGCGTGATATCCATGTTGGTGAGACAAGAAAAATGGTGAAACGGGAGATGGGTCGAATTGAGAGTGCGGCCAGCGCAATCACATTCAGACGGCGCAAGCAAGAGAAGCGCTTTTCGAAAGGACCTGAACAGGAGAAATTGTACATGAAATGAATGAGACAAGAAACCGACACCCAATTCTTTATCCAGCATGCAGAGAAGAGCCTGTCAAGTGGCCAGGACGTCGAACAATGTCCATGGCGTTTAAAATGAACAGAGCGATATCGTTGTCGGTGCGTGCCAAGCCGGAGAAACACTTCCGCAACGACGATGACAACGGGGGCAACACCACTTCCAGGGCAGGTGTGCCGGCCGGGATTTGGTCTGTTCCCTGTGTTCATGGGTTGCAGAAGTAATGGCACCGATATTGGACAGTTTACTCACAGATTCAGACCCCAAATGCACCTTTGTGATGGTTCAATGAAGGTTATCCACCGGCTGCACTTCCCAACCGTTGAAAAAGAAAACAACAACAAGGTAAGAGGATTTCAGGTAGCAAGCAAGACACGTGCTTGCAGGAAAGTGGCCCTTGTACTGTGTCGCTGCAATGTTGCAAATACAGCGTCAGGTGAAGTAGCCTGGTCATTGACCCATCTTACCGGACAAGCAAGCTCAGAACAAGTGCCAGAAGCATGGAGCAGCTCATTTGAGCTCCATTCCAACACGCCCAGACCTCCGCCCCGAAAAGACATCACAGCTATATCTGGAGTCACCGTGACCGACCATGTACCTCCGTGCCAATCGATGCGCATCCGACAAGCCCTTACAAGCACACTCATGCATTGCATACCCCGTCGTCGACCGGAACTTGCCCACAGCGATAGGTGCAGTAGCTCATATACTTAAGTACACCAGTGTCGACGTACGCCGGAGCCAATCTGTCGCAGAGGGAGAAAAGAGCAACTGATGTTGGTTGAAGTTGGAAAAGACGTGCATTCTGGCCAAGGAGCTAAACGCTTTCCAGACGTCCCGTGACCCCTGAGGGTCCAGCCTCACGTGACACTCGCAATTCCCGCGTTTCACAACCGAGCTGCCATCCATCCCCGCAACAAGACTCCTACCTACCATGACGCCCTTATGTGTCCCAAGGTAACGGCCCTCATGGCGCCACCGACGCTCTCGGGCTCCTCCTCAGAGACAGACAAGCCCTCTCTGACCGTATACTGGGTACTCTCTCCATAGGGCTCTGCATACGCTCGGGATTACGCCCACACTCGCGCCGTTCTACGGCCGGACCAGTCGCCGCTGGCTTCAGCGGCAACAGTCTCGGTTGACAAGCTCGGAAACGGCGATCCCATTCGCTTGATCTCGTTCCTTCGACCGATGTGCCCGTCCTCCACATATTTACCATGCTTCAGAGCCGGTTGGCTGATCGTGACTTCAAAATCTATTCATAAGTTGAAAGCGTCCACACTTGTCTTCTCAACATCATCGACCGTGTTTCCGCCCAAGATTCCTGGAGCTGTCGCTAACTTCGTTGTGCACACCTTACATCGCTGACAGCGATCATTTCATCATTCTCCCAGTTTCAACCCCACGTGGTTCTACAAGCACATCAACATGCCCTCAGAGATACCCTTGTATGATATTGTAATCATAGGAGCAGGTCCAGTTGGTCTACTACTCTCAGTAGCACTATCAAGATGGGGCTACAAAGTCCGACACATCGACAACCGGCCAGTGCCTACAGCAACAGGCCGAGCAGACGGTATTCAACCACGTTCCCTCGAAATCCTCAAAAACATGGGCCTGAAGCGGAAAGTTATGGCTCACGATCCCGCCAGAGTCTTTGAAGTTGCATTCTGGGACCCGGCCCCGGGCGGCAAGATTGTCCGCACAGGCACATGGGCTAGTTGCCCGGAATTCCTGGACGCACGGTATCCTTTTACAGCCTTACTCCACCAAGGCTTGATCGAGCGCGTCCTGATCGAAGACCTCGAGAAGAACGGGACAACAGTCCAGCGACCCTGGACAATCACACGGTTCGAGACGAACCACAAGAACGCGGAGTATCCCGTCGAAGTTGACTTGAAAAACCTAGACAGCAACGTCACCGACACCGTGCGTGCGAAGTACCTTTTCTCTGGCGAAGGTGCCCGATCCTTTGTGCGCGAACAGCTCGGCGTGCAGATCCGGCATAAGGATCCCATCTCCCACGTATGGGGCGTCATGGACGGCGTCGTCCGCACAAACTTCCCGGACATCAAGATGAAATGCACGATCCACTCGGACCACGGCAGCATCATGGTCATCCCGCGCGAGAACAATATGGTGCGCCTGTACATCCAGATCGCCAGCTCCACAGACCCCGACTTCAACCCCCGCAAGACCGCCACCGTGGAAGAAGTGCAAGCCGCGGCGCAGAAGATCTTCGCCCCGTACTACTGTGACTGGGACCGTGTGGAATGGTACTCTGTCTACCCGATCGGGCAGGGCATCGCCGACAAGTACACGCTCGACCACCGCGTCTTCATGGGCGGCGACGTCTGCCACACGCACTCGCCCAAAGCCGGCCAGGGGATGAACACGGCCTTCCACGACGCCATCAACTTCGCGTGGAAAATGCACCTGGTCGAGTCCGGCTTCGCCAGCCGCGACGTCCTCTCTACGTACGAAGTGGAACGGAAATTCATCGCCGAGACTCTCCTGAACTTCGACAACAAATACGCGGCGCTGTTCTCGAAACGGCAGCCCAGTGCCAGCGAAGTCTCGGACGCGCACGAGAGCGGATCGAAAGAGACCAAGAACGAGTTCGTCGAGATGTTCAAGGCAAACTGCGAATTCACATCCGGCTTCGGCGTGGCCTATAACGGCAACATCTTCAACCACTCTGACGACCATCGGTTCCAACACCCGCTCATCATCAGCGGAAGCCCGAAAATCCGGCCCGGACGAATCATGCCGCCCAGCAACGTGACAAGGGTGGTTGATGCCAACGTCGTGCATCTCGAGAACGAAATCCCCTTCAACGGCTCGTTCAGGATGTTCGTCTTCGCAGGGTTAGGCCAGAGCCCTAGACCCGATGGCCACCAAGCACTCGCGGACTTTGCGCGCCACCTGACGGCCCCGAATTCATTCTACACACGGTTCGGCTACGGGGATGCGTCACGGGACATCCACCACGATAGCGAGAACCCGCATTCTCGATTTTTTAGTCTGGCGCTCGTCTTCGCGGCCAAGAGGTCCGAGATCGAGATCGCCGACCTGCCCGCCTTGTTCCGCGATTACGCGGCCAAGGTGTACGCGGACGATCGCAAGGACGTGCGCGTGTTGGAGTCCAAGGCCGCGGCGCACGCGAAGGTGGGCCTCGAGGGCGAGGAAGGCGCCGTCGTCGTTGTGAGGCCGGATGGTCATGTTGGCATTGCCGTAAGACTTGTTGAGGGCCGCGGCACGGTAGAGGCGTTGGAAGGATACTTCCGGAGCTTCACTGCGCGGGATGGGGGGCTGGGAGGTGGCGCCGACAGGGTAAGGAGCCAGTTGTGAGCAGTCAGCAGCAGGCCGATGTTTTGAAATGACCCTTTGCATGAAAATAACTTTGCATTTAATTTATTTAATTCAAGCGAGTCGATGTTGCAATGAGTTGTATTTGGTTATCTTCTTCGAGAACGAGGGCGCTGTCTTGTAACTGTACCCGCAACTTGGTCGAATATCTCAGGGTTGGCAATCCACGAGCATTGTGCGTGATGGTTAGGTCAATCCCACTTTTGGAGCCAGTTCCGTATAAGCAAGCAAAGCTAGTATAGCATAGCGTATCATGGAACCAAACCAGTCAGTCACTCTTCATGCCGTGACCCTCACTGAAGTCCGTGCCCGGTTGAAAGTATTTTCACTCTGGTCCGACCTTATCCGAGTACTGTAAATCACAAGCATGAAGAGTCCAAGAGAAGCCCAATCATCCAGCTTATACCCCGTCGTCAGCACACAGCTCTAATACTGGATGCTCCCTATTTTCAGCCGTCTGGCGGTTGCATTCGCCCTTGATCGCCACATCTCCCTCACGCCCCCAGCTTCCAAGCTGTAATGCCACGCACCGGCCATGCACGCTCAATCCTCGCCCTTCAACTTCTCCTCAATGCCCTGCAGGTCCTCGGCCTCGGTGATTTCCAGCACGCGATTGACCTCGGCGGTTGACCGGAACAGCTCTACCGCGCCGGCGTAACTCATCCGCATGTTTGGGTTACAGTTGACGGGGAGATAATATAAGAGGACGTAGGGCACGGATTGGCGGCCTGAGGCCTTCGACTCGGCTGTTAGCTTGAGACCGGGCAGGGAGGCGAAGAATGGGGTGCCGGAGGGGGCAACGCCGGTGCAGGCATCGAACGAACGTAGCGAACGAACTCACCAACGTCAAGGGATAGCTTAGAAGGATGAAGCGCGGGGATGAGTCCGGGAGATCATCTGCCAGGTCGAGGAGGTTGTCGTAGGTTTCGTCCGATGAAGGCCTGATTTCTTGCGTTTTGGCGTCGATTTGGTCTGTGTGGATTATGGTTAGTTTGACATTGCATTACATTGGTCTGCATGCCCTAGAGACTCGACAGAAGGTAGCTCGTTGTGGTAGGGTAGGGCGCGGTCAGCAGGCACGGCAGGGTAGTGGATTGAAGCTGTCTGGGCGTCATGCGTTCCACCGTCCGTATCCGTTCAGACTTAACCACCACTTCCACTCCTGGATCTGGCGTGGTGTCTTTGAAGTCTGGCCATGCTTACGCCCATTGAACTCGTGCCAAAGGGGTTATCGCTACTGCTCCGGACTGGTCTGAACAAGCTGGGTACCAAGGAAATACACTGACTACTTACATATCTTTGCCAATGGGGTCTTTGCCCTAGACGTTCCTAGCCGGAACTTGCGCAACTGGTCTTTGGTCTCTTGCGAGAAGCTGTACAGCCTCGACTCTGTCTGGGAGTGTCAGTTGGTAAGCGATGCGGTGGCTCATTCCAAGAAAGAGATGGCTTGATGGTCTCTTCGACTTAGGGAATGGAAAGGAGGACATGGATGAATACCATTCTGCGTCCCGAATCGGGTACTGGAAATCGAAGATGAACTTGTAATTTGACTCGATGCCTTTGGTGTGACTGTAGTTGCGAATGTCTCAGTCCTGAGCGCGCATGGTCTATTGTAAGAAGCTGAACAAGCCGGAAGATGAGCCTCCGAGCAACCTTGTCGAATCTAATACAGCCTGGTCCTCCCGTGTCGAGGACCGCGGGGTATTCCAGATGAGTGAGTTCAGGGATGAAAGTGAGGTGAGAGTCTCCGCAGATGGCAATAACCTCTCGTCAACGGTCTGGGTAGGCTAGTACAGTAGATCCAAATGTCTTCAGCTCTATCCATGCACCGTTAGCGACGAGTCCTGTTCTTGTCGTCGTCGATGCTCGTCGACGTGGTGGGGCAAAGCGATTGATCCTCGCTTCCTTCTCCAAATTGCCGGCGCCTGGTTGATCTGCTTCCCGCACCTTTGATCACTGCAGGTGGCTCTTCGCAATCGACCGTCGAACAGAGCCTCATTGCCTCAACTGGCTTCACTTATTTATTCCCTCTATTCTTCGCTCAATGTTCTCTCGCCTATCTCAGCTAGCAAGACACCTCTCGCGACCGCTTCCTAACTACGCGCATCGCTCTGCCGCTGCATTCTCCTCTTCTACCTCCAGAATGACATCATCATCCAACGTCGAAACAATATCTGGGCCCCAAAAAGGACTTATACAAACGGCGGGATGCCTGATAATAGGTGACGAGGTACTTGGTGGGAAGGTCAGATAAACCCATATCTCGAAAGGAGACTGCGCAAGCTGTGGGCTTTGCGTAAGCATTGGAAAACGTGACTGACAATAGCTGGGCCATTGTAGACCGTGGATACAAACTCGGCCTATTTTGCAAAGTTCTGTTTCTCCCTGGGAGTGCAGTTGAGGAGGATAGAGGTGATTGCGGACGACGAAGATGAAATAATAGAAGCCGCCAGACGCATGTCCAAGAATTATGATTTCGTGGTAACGAGCGGTGGTATAGGTCCCACGTATGTTTGCAGTCCCAGCATATATATACCCCAGCGTGCGCAGCTGACAGAGCTTGTGGCATTCAGGCACGACGACATAACCTACCAGTCAATAGCCAAAGCATTCGGGCTAGAGCTACGCCTGCACGAACCGACCATGGCCAGGATGAAGAAGTTCTCGAAGCCCCATAAATCACAGCCCAACTTTTCCTGGGACGTACCGTCACCTGCATTGACGGCCAAGATGCGAATGGCACAACTCCCTACTGATCCCAATGTCCCTGATGAACAACAGGTCATCCATGTCAAGGAAGACCTTTGGGTCCCTCTTGCGGTGGTGAACGGAAATATCCATATCCTGCCTGGAGTGCCTAGGCTATTCGAGGCCATGCTGGAAGGATACAAACCCCGTTTACTCCCACGGCTGAAAGACCCAGAAGGGAAGGGCATGTATCGCATGCTTTTTAGTACACCGATAGCCGAGAGTCAAATTGCGGATTACCTTACACAGCTGGCTGCAAAAGTCGGACCTAAGGGTGTAAAGGTTGGGAGTTATCCGCGATGGGGAAAGAACAGGAATGCTGTGACATTGGTCGGCAACGACAGAGAGTACATGGACTCATTAGAGGCTGAGGTGGCCGAAGGCGTGCAGGGGAAGAGGGTCTTTGTAGAAGGAGAGGATGATACCGACGATGAGACTGACGTGAAGAAGGATAAAGACGCCTGATTATGGCGGCCCCTGCAGGTAGTCGTCAGAATGGCCTTTTTAATAGGAAGCCTCTTTGGTTTTAGTCATTCCTTCTTTCCTCCTCGATGCGGATAGTCCTCGCGAGGCCGCCACGTTCGAATCCAGCTATGAATCGCACGCTGTCATCCGCCATGTGTAAAGGAGTGCTGCAGGAGAAGCGAACGTCAGGAATCAACCTTGCTTCCAGACTATCAAAGGTAGCCCGAATCGTGAACGACTCCGGATGCAACACATGGAAATCACGTGGGCCGAAGTATTGGCTTCTCAGGTACGGAGTACCTCGTAGTCGCACGAGCTCAAGATGCACCATGATGTCCGGATTGATTTATTATGAGGATCGGCGAATGATGTCGACTTTCAGATTTGGGTAATCTTCCAGAATGCTACCTTGGACGACTCGAAGGCTGCTAGGGTGTTTTCAGGGTGGCCCAGCGAACCCTTCCATCCGATGTCGAGAGATGCATGATGGGCATGGAGCCAATGGGTGGATTCCTGCTTCCCATGTTCCGTATCGCTCGGCTTCTTTCCTAACGTGTCCAAGGCCGGCCCTATCAGGTCGAATACCAATTGGCGAGAAGGAGAACTCCTTCCGCGCTCCTTTTGTGCACGAGAGCTTCAAAGCGGCGTTCTCTAGACTAAATTCAGGCAGTGGCTGCGAACCACTTCAACGGGATGGTGCCTCTCTTTTTGACTTCAAGCCATGTCTCTGTCGGTTGCATTTTAGTACGAGTGTTCCGTGTGCAAGAGGTTGAAACTGGGGCCTGTTCGAGGCGGATCCGGGGGTGCTACAAGCGTCGACGGTAGCTTCCATACCTAGGTAAGGTGGAAGGATCGCTGAATGCTCTCACAGTACTCCGTAAGTATGGAGTACTCCGTGTGTCCTAGCTGAAAACTCACCTCAGGAAAACCACGATGTCACCGCGATCACAGATGATGGACTCCCCTACGAGTTACCCGTCAGAAGAAGCGCAGTGTTAGGGCGCAGGTGAAAAACGGTGCGTGATGGGTCGCAGGAGGATCGAATCAAAATGCAGCCCCGAGTTAGCATGCCGCCAGGGGATGCAGCTTTTACCGCCCACTTGGTTCACTGGGGAAGCCCTGATAGGCTCCGGCAAGGAAAGGGAGGCCTTTTCTCTAGCACTAACCTGGCACAGCGCTACTGTAGGGAGCGAGGGACCCACCACCACTACTTGTAGCTGGAGCCCAGCCGATCTCGATAGGGGCAGTGGACTGAAAGGTAGGAAACGTTGACGGCGAAGCACGGAGTAAGGTCATCGACGAGTGCGTTTTGGTTGAAAGAAGAGGATGTCGTGCGCGACAGATCAGTCAAGGAAGGTGCAGCCTGGCGACTAGAAAGAGACTTGAAGGTGAAGAAGTCAGCGTGAGCGTACTCCGGACTGTGCATGTAATAGGCGCGCGTGTCTGGCATTCCCTTCTCTGCTCTGCTGCACATCCGCTGGGTACCTTGATCACATTTCTTCATCCCGCGCGACAGTGAGCAAGCAGAGAGATAAGTACTCCGTACAGAGTAGCAAGGTGACGATCCTCTCTGGACGGACACTCGATACTCCGTACTCCGTACTGCATATCTCCAACTCACATGCTGGGTGTGATAAAGTGGTGGCAGTTGGCCCTTCTTCCCTAGCCAAACCCCTGGCATCCCTGCAACTGGAGTCTCATACGACGCTTTCAACAGCCACTTCCGCTACCTCCCTGCCGCCAGACACTTGCCCTTGAACCTCCTCTCCACTGTTCTCCCCGTCGATACGACTCACCATATCCGTTTCCGCGAGTTCTCGGAACTGCGCACAACAGACCTGCACCTGCACCTGCGCCTGTAGATACTGCTAAACCCAGCCTTGAAGCTTCCAAGCGAACGCGAACCCTCGAATACCGCAGACCTGCCGAGCTTCGAAACCTCCGTCCCCTTTCATCCTCGCTTCGCCTACACTTACTTCCAAATCGCTGTTACAAATTGCTCCAAAACATCCGTTTCACTCGGGAGTCCGGAGGACCGGACATCTTCAGCAACAGATCACTGCACTGCGCCTGCGATCTCGCCGCTTTCCTGTGAGACGAATCCTTGCGGCTGGAACCTTTCTCATTCGATCTGGAATCCTTCCGCCAAGTGCTCCTCTATCGCATTGCAGGGTGCAAGTCCGCAGTGCTGGGATTGACGCCACATTCACGTTTTTGGAATACCTGTCTCTGGCGAGATTTACCATCCCACACCCCGAGGCGTGGCTGTAGCTCTCCGTGATGGCTTCAAAGGTGCCTCAAACCCAAGTCCACAACTTTTTTCCTGTTGCAGCCGGGGAAGAGAATGGCCCAACTAACGCAAAAGCCGCTCCAGTTCCTGCGCGAATACAAGCTCGTGGTTGTAGGAGGAGGTGGCGTGGGAAAGTCATGCTTGACCATCCAACTCATCCAAAGCCACTTCGTTGATGAATACGACCCCACAATTGAAGGTGTGTGCGATCTGTCCTGGGTCAGAGGAGAGCCGAGCTGACACGCCTAGATTCATACCGCAAGCAATGCATTATCGACGACGAAACCGCGCTTCTCGATGTCCTTGATACGGCTGGCCAAGAAGAATACTCGGCGATGAGAGAGCAATATATGAGGACAGGCGAAGGATTTTTACTAGTCTATTCGATAACCTCTCGGCAGTCTTTCGAAGAGATCATGACTTTCCAGCAACAGATTCTACGGGTCAAGGACAAAGATTACTTTCCCATCATCCTTGTTGGTAACAAATGTGATCTAGAGGGAGAAAGAGTGGTGTCGAAAGAGGAGGGAGCTCAGGCGGCCCAACAATTCGGGTGCAAGTTTATCGAGACATCTGCGAAGTCACGAATAAACGTCGACAACGCTTTCTACGATCTCGTTAGGGAGATCCGAAGGTACAACAGGGAGATGTCGGGACACTCTGGTGGTGCGCCCCCCCTGGGCTCCTACGGCCATGGTTCGAAGCCGGAGACGGACAATCAAGACGAGAGCGCAGGCTGTTGCAGCCGGTGTGTGGTTATGTAATGGAAAGGAGAGGAATTTGGGATTCCACACCACATAACATACCGGCACAGTGTTACTGGAGCTCTTTGGCCGCATGGAGTTGAGAGTGCATGTCGCTACTGGAGCATAACTGGACTTACCTGGACCGGCTTTGGCTTGCATTGTTCTTGGGGTGACCACAAAAGTCATTGAGAGATGCCAGATTTCTTGAGGCTTGCGCCGCAGAGCGAAAGACTATCTTCTTTATTACCGGTTGGGGAACGGAGGGATGGCGTTCTATTCTGAGGGATGCAAGCTTCACACCAGATACAGATAAGGCATGACAGGGAGAGGATCTGTCGCAGGCACAAGGCCACCTCGCCCAGCACTCGAATGCAATGTCCATCAAACCCACGGCCAAATAACTCGTATCATAGTCCGCATAGAGCGCATGATCTCCGACAGGTACCATGTGTTGCTGGTTGCTGCTCATCGAAGTTTACCCGAGTGAAGTGCCTCAAGTCACGTAGACTGTGACTGCCTCTATCCGATGACAAAACAACCAGCTGTGACTTTCCCCTTGCACCAGTGACCCAGCCGTAGAGTACTGCAGCGATGACATCGAGTCGTGACCCGGTAGAAGGTCAACAGCACGATGAGGCTTTCAAGGATCAGATCTCCCCAGCTCTCGACAAGAAGCGTAATGCTTTCTCCGAACTCATGTCTTCGAAACCGAAGCAGACGAAACATCGACCACAACACAGCAATCCAAGAGATGCACGAAATGGCCTTCTGCCCTATATCCTCAATCCTGCCAGCTTCTCCTCGGACATCGTCATCCAACACAACCAGAATACCGTGCTCATCAGAGATGCCTTCCCAAAAGCTTCAGTTCACTTACTTCTCCTGCCGCGGGACTCAACGAAATGGAACATCAATCCTCGAGACGCGTTCGATGATGAGATCTTCCTAGCCATGGTCCGAGAGGAGGCAGCTGAAGCCCTGCGGTTGGCCGCTTCAGAGCTTTTAAGATTGATCGGTCCTCACTCAGAATCATGCAAAGCTCGCATAGCGGCGATGGAGAGCGACGATCCTCCCACTGAACTGCCAACGGGACGGGACTTCTCCAAAGAGTTCAAGGTGGGCATTCACGCACATCCGTCTATGAATCATCTCCACGTTCATATCATCAGTCGAGACATGTATTCGGATCGGCTCAAGCATCAGAAGCATTACAACAGCTTCAACACCGACTTCTTCATCCCGCTTGCAGACTTCCCGCTGGCTGAAGGGGATGTTCGGCGTCAGACCGGTTATCAAAATGCCAATTTGAAGAAGGACTACAAGTGTTGGCGCTGCGGGCAGGGTTTCGCGAACAACTTCACAGCGCTCAAGGCGCATCTCGAGGAGGAGTATAGAGCTTGGAGGAAGGAGTGAACTTGCGGACTAAGCGAACATTGTCCCAAGCACTACGGTCCCTCCCAGGCCCTCTTTGTCACGGTATGGTCATCTTTCGGTGCTAGAGTATCGCACTCTATCTCTGTCTCGGCTGTAACTTTGCGTCTGGCCAATCCGAGGTCGCCGCTGGGGCTCGCCATTATCCAAGTCCACAAATATTCTTCCTGGCTGGACTACTTCATACTCATACCGTGGCTGAGGACTTCGCTCCCGCGGTCTCATCGTGTGGCTAGCTTCGGTATTTCGATGTCTGCTGATGACCTCTCTTTCTTCCACCTCTCGGAAATTACCCCTTCCTGCACTTCCCCGTCGCATGGACGTCCTTACACTTGCTGGCCTTGACCTCACACTGCGTCTTCTGACGCCTCCACCGCCACTTCCACCACTGCTCGAGCTTTCGCTTCCATTCCTCCCTCCGCCGCCACGGCCTTCGAGCCGGTCCAAACAGCGCTTTACTAGCTCGTCAGTCTCAAAGACGTCCCTTTCAATTCTTCGGATCTGGATTCGCTGGACTTGATCTAACATATTGACGACAGCAGATTGAGATTGCCACCTAGGAGGCGTCAGTTGAGGTCAAGGCATTGGTGTTGGGAGTGGAGTTCACCAAATAAAGCGATGCGCAAGATCTGTCCGGTAGTAACGTTGTTGGGGATCTGATGGCAGTCCAGCTTCAGCATCGTCCCACCTGTCTTTCACCCTGTCGGGCCTTCCACGGGCCTTCTCGTCGAGGTCGCTGGCGCCCCAGTAATCGCCCTTGTGGACCTCCTCTGCGCGAGCTGGATTTCTGATGAGGAAGGGACGCTCCAGGTTCCTGAATTCTTGCCATAGCTTGTCGACTGTTGACTGAAGAAGCTTGCAGACTTCCTTTTGTTTGCGGGTCCGTCTGCGCAGCGAAGGAAAGATGTCGTATCGATCGCCCTCAAGACAGCGGTAACGAAGAAGTGCCCGCTCTTCCTCGAGCTCCTGACGAAGGTTTCCTAGCATGAGTGGAATAGTTGTATTTGCCGTGCGCATCGTCGATATGAGATCTCGATAGACACCTGCGTCCGCGTCAGAGTGTGCGGCATGAGCAGTGCACCCGACGTCCTTCACATACCCAATAACGTTGCCAGCGTTACGGCAAAGGATATGAATCCGATGATCTGGGATGCTATAGCCAGACTCATTGTGGAGACTAGAGTCTGCGAGTTTGAGTATCAACACCACCAGCCTTACATCAAGCCACCATTGGCAGGTCGCGGCGCCAATTAGCGAGATCGATGCAGCCAGCCAGTCAATTAACGTGCCGAACCAGACGCGTCGAGGCGCGATTGTTCCAGTCGATGATTCAACCAAATTACTCGAGGCTTTCCTCGAGGAAGATTGAATCTATAAATGACAGCACCGAGTCATCACGAAGCCACAACCGTCGCATGCAACGCTATACTCGTTTTTCTGAGTCGTTTGCTTCATCGATAGCTGTGATAGGCAACCCGCTTGACGGAGGCTGTTCCACCTGGCTCCGGAAAAGACCCTCGTAGCGACGCCCCACAGGAACAGAAATTGGGACGTCCATCGAACTGCTGTTCATGCTCTCCTTCTGGAATCTCCTGCCCACATGGGCACAAAAGCTTGAGGGCGTCGTCTACGATAGCTTATGCAATGCTTCAACCCCATTCCCGGGCTCAATGCGCCCGCAACAGGCCAGGCGCGAGGACAGTGAACTGTGGTAAAGATGATTCGCAGGATGCGAGGCATGACGGCATTTACGACCCGATCATCTTGATGTCATTTTCAAAGTACAGCCGACGAGGATAAGTATCGGGATCGCCGCTTAGTCTCCCATCATATCCTTTTGTAAACTAAAAGACTGATACAGCACCCAACAACAAGATGTCGGACAAGCCGCAAGCCCCTCCCACGGCTTACCCAGCCTCAGAGCTGGAGCCCCAAAATCAAGAAGGCGGCAAGGGGCTCGATTCAAAGATGACCCCGAGCGCCAACTGGACACAGCTTGAGTATTGGGACGACGAAGGCAAGGCTCCGTACCTGAAGGAGTACGAAGGCCGGGGACTGCTCAAGGATAAAGCAGTCATCATCACCGGCGGAGACAGCGGCATAGGCAGGGCAGTCGCCGTCCTGATGGCACGTGAGGGCGCCGACGTGACATTCGTCTACCTGCCAGAGGAAGAAGAAGACGCGCAATGGACGAAAGCCGCGATCGAGAAAGCCGGCCGTCAAGCGCAGCCTCTCGCTCTCGACGTCACCAAGGAAGAAAACTGCAAGAAGATCATCGACGCTCACATGTCCAAGTTTGGCAAGCTCTCGGTGCTGGTCAACAATGCCGCCATGCAGGAGATGTGCGAAGACATCAGCAATATCGACCTGGCCGTCACCGAGAAGACCTTCCGCACCAATATCCTCGCCATGTTTGCCATGGCCAAGTACGCCGTGCCGCACATGAAACGGGGGTCGTCCATTCTGAATTCCAGCTCCGTCGCGGCATATATGAGCAATCCCACGCTACTGGACTATGCCTCGACAAAGGGCTCGATCGTCACATTTACAAGGGGCCTGGCCCAGCAGTTGGCGCCTAAAGGAATCAGGGTCAATTCTGTTGCGCCCGGTATCATGTAAGTTTGCCGACTTCATCCCTACCTTCCGGCTCTCGTGTCGACGAGTTCGTGGCTGATCATGACCCTTAGCTGGACCCCCCTTCAGCCTGCGACGAAAGGCAACCCGTCCGAGGCGATGAGCGCCCTGGGTGTCGCACAAGCCCCCTTGCAACGGCCCGGCATGCCTGTCGAGGTGGCTACAGCGTATGTGCACCTAGCGTCACCTCTGGGGAGCTATTGCACGGGGGAGACCATTCATGTTACTGGAGGACTGGAGATGCAGGGTTGACACTGCCACACTCGGTCATCGCTACGAGTGAGTACAGCCTCCTAACTGGCTACAAGTAGACGCAAGAGGTGGTGCGGCGTGGTACCCAATTTGGTGGATGACGGTGACTTCACCCTTCCCTACGTCCACTTTGCCACGATGGGGATCACTACGAAAGATACGAAGAATTTCACGATGCCCATGTGCCCGGGCCAAGGGTTCTTTTCAAATCGAGTAGAAGCCGCAATCCCCCTTCCTTATTCATCGGTGCAAGATCGACGCGCGCTCACTGTCACTTCAGACACATTTCCCTGGGGCATCGTGCGATCCTTTCCTTGACAGCCGACTATTGTGACTCGATCTCAATCCAAAGCGATGTATCCTTCTCTGGGAGCCATCTCAATGATCACGGTGCCCCATCTGCCCGGTATTATTGCCTTTTGAGTACCTGTTTCTGTCTTTCCTGGCCCGGTCGATGACTCTATGTAGGGGTGTGAGCTGAAAGAGAGAGCCGAATCATCTTGTGCCCATTGGTAAGAAACACCAGGAAATAGTGATGCCGATACAGTACCGTACTGGAGTGGCTTTCGCGTCTTTGCTCTTTGACCTCCATGGGATCTACCACATACTGTAGTGCATTTAATACATTACCTCCCAACTCACGTACGTGAAGACCATTCTGACCTGCCATTAGCACGCATGTAGTGTCGTCGCGCACATATCGGATGCGACCTCACGACTCGACATCGTCCAGTCTCACTACTCCGTATAGACGTTGTGTACATATGGGCGTACCTCACGCTACGTACATACACGCACAGAGGACGATTTTTGCATCCCTGGTGCCTGACGGTGCCTGAATACTCGTACTGCCTGACCATGGTGATACTATCCTCATTTGATCCCGTTCATTGTACGGAATACGCATCGACCACTCATCCTACTCACTCTGCCTTGACTCCACAGGTAACATCGATTTGTGTACCTAGGCAGATACACGTTTGTTGCGTCGCGGCAATGATTTCCCAAACCACAAGGCGCGCCCTCTGACGTGATGCATGCATGCAATTGAGAACTTCTGCGCGGTACATTCGGTTGGTAAGTACTTAGGTGCGCCACTGTACATCTCGCACACACACAGGGCGGCACGACACGACATACGCCGTGCGATGCAAATATTAGAAGGGAAGCTATATGTACAGCTACAGCCTACAGGAAGGGAGCGAGCCGTGTTTCCGGATCTGGTACGAAGAGATCCCAGTCATTCCCAACACAGGAGGACCCGAAATAATCCGTGCGGAACAGCTATAGGGAGAGCAGCTACAGGTACAGCCTACAAGGCAGGGAGCGAAGCGTATATCCGAATCCCGCACATAGAGATCCCATCGCATACGGAACATTTGAAGCGACTTCGACATTTCCAGCACGGTAATTACGGTATCATCAAACTAAATAATATTTGATAACCTCAGAGATACTCAACAAGATCCGACCCGCTGATAAGCATCCTTTGTCCCTCCCGCGGTAGCTTCCGCTTGGACTTGGACAAGATGGCCTCCTCATCGACTCTCGCCCTCGAGCTGACACCGGGCATCCACCTCGTCACCACCGCCACTTGCGACAACGCCTCCTCTGACCCCATCCCATTCATCATCGACGGCATAATCCACCTCCACGTCGCGTGCATCCTACACGACCACACGCTCGCCGCGTTCCTTCCCCCGCTATCACACTCGCAGCTCTACCAATGGTGGGAGAAGCGGCTCGGCGAAGTCTCCGCCAACGAACGGCATATCATAGTGTCCGTGTCCAATGTGTCCGAGCGGACGACAAATCTTGGTCTCGCAGCACCGTGGGCTGCCGAGGGCAGGGGCTGGCCTGTCATTCGCGTGCCCGCGGATGGGCACGGGGTTCCCCAAGCGGCATCGGTCGAAATCTCCGGCGTCGTCTCCCTCGCCACGCCGTTCTCCCAGACGGGCCCGTTTCGCGCGGAAGTCCAAAAGCTGTTTGTCCACCCCATGCACCGTCGGCAGGGCATTGCGCGGGCGCTGATGGCTCGGTTGGAGACCGTGGCGCTGGACCACGGACGGTGGAATCTCATGCTCGACACGGAGGTCGGGTCCGCTGCCGAAGACGTATATCCGAGACTCGGGTATGAGAGGCTCGGCGTGGTAAGGGGGTACGGGTACAGTCCCCTGGATGGGAGATTGGTGGATGAAGTGTGGTATTGGAAGGATTTGAGGAAGATGGGCCGTCTGGTGGAGGAGGAGGGGAGGGAGAAGGAATGAACAATAGGAAAAGGAAAGGGAGGACTCCCTCTGTAGGGGCGAGTAGCGAAGACCGAAGAGTCGCAGCATCCGGTCCAGCACGCACGCCCGCGATTTTTACGTACTCTACCCTGTTCGTGGAGTTCGTACGTAGACTATATCGACATAGACTTAGACATGATCCTCTGCTACTTCCGGGAAGCGAGGTCTAGGTGGAAGCTGAGGGTGTGGATGTCGACGCCGACGTCGACCGCGGTGTGTTGGAGCTAGTCGCCGTCTGCTCTGAGAGGTTGTCTTTCTCGCCCGCCTCCAGAAGAGCTTGTGCTGGACCCCGAGTACCGTCGTGGCTAGCCAAGGGTAATCGACTTTGTCAACCAATCAATCAGTCAATCATACCGTCATGGGCTAGATCGTGTTCTGGGGAAGGGAGAGTGAAGGCCTCCTGGGCGCTCACCGGTTCACAATACTGTAAGTGAGGTAGTTGAAGCCTCTGAAGGGTTTAGCATGATCTTTGGGAATTCCTTGATCGGCGACCAGTGAGCGCCTCAGTGGATCATCGTGGCCGAGTGCTCGTGTTCAATTCCGCGGCCTGGAGCTAGAGCCAGGTTGCTTGCTAGTCCTACCGCCAATTCGATCACGCCGAAGCATCGATCTAAGTCCAGCCATGGCACACAGCTGTGGTGGACTTTACGCCGACTCTTGCTCATGACAAGATATGTAACCCGACCTGTGACACAGATCTCACAGACCTGTGGCCCGAGGCACCAATTTATTCGGTCTAAAAGGGCCACTCACTCGTTCAACGGGTGGCGGTCAACTCGATCTTCAGACCTGGCTCAGCGGCCCCCTTCTCACCCAGCTCCCACAAGCTGTGGTACTACAATCCATGATTTGACCGGAAGTGCTGCAAGTAAGGATGAGGAGTCTGTCCTTTCAATCGTGCTCGATCTCCTTCAAGTCCAGGCCCATCCCTTCCAGCGCCGGGAATTTGGCTGTAAACACAGATGGTCGCCGCTCCGACGTTAACGCTCGCAGGCTGTTTCGTTTCGCAACGACCGTATTTCGGGGATCGTCCCTGCAGTGTCCATTTGCCTGCGAGGTCTTCTTGTGCAGGCTCTCTGTAATTACAGCCCCTCTCGGCTAGAGGAAGCGCATCTGCACATGGATTGGCTCCAGCCGGAATGAACTCGGAAATGTCCAGTTTGGGATCGTCTCCATTGTTAAGGACCAACGGCCGTGTCTCCGATACTTGCCGGCCGCAAGGATAGACGCTCTGCCTGCTTGTAGCCTCTAGCAGTGCGAAGCCGACTTCAGCATTCTCGTGTGTAATGGCATCCATCCAGAAA
This sequence comes from Cladophialophora yegresii CBS 114405, assembly GCF_000585515.1. Classification (NCBI taxonomy): domain Eukaryota; kingdom Fungi; phylum Ascomycota; class Eurotiomycetes; order Chaetothyriales; family Herpotrichiellaceae; genus Cladophialophora; species Cladophialophora yegresii. The sequence goes on along the minus strand of NW_006913050.1, from coordinate 2,625,951 downwards.
ACGCCCCAGTAACCAAGGCATGGTCAAACGCCTGTAACAGCGACGAGGCTGTCTTGACCAGAGAAGAAGACAAGGCTGCGACGCTTCCCAAATCGGGCCTAGTGTCGAGTGCGTACTCCGTAGCTCGGTCTGAATTCAGTTATCGTCTTGATAGTTCCAGGCAAAGACTAGAACTACAGAGTACTCAACACTCCACCACTTTATTCCCTCCGCGTGCCTGCTATTTACGCAGGTCATCCAGAGATGCCACCTATACCATCCCCCTCCGCGCTACACGCCCTTCGCGCACTCTCCCGCCTCAGCATCTCGACATCGAAACCTCGACCCGCAAACATCGCGAAGCACCGCCTTCCCTCGCCTTCGTCCTTGACTCGCTCCTTCTCCTCCACCTCCCCACTCTCTGTAACGCTCAACCAACTCCGCACGCGCACGAATGGCCGCCACGCAAAGAAAGCCCGGCACGCCGTGTCTCCCGCTCTCAGCGCAGCAAACCGACCGGCCATGAAAGGCGTGTGCCTCAAAGTGGGCATCACGAAGCCCAAGAAACCTAACTCCGGACAGAGGAAGACTGCAAAAGTACGGCTGAGCTCAGGCAGGGTGGTCAGCGCGTATATCCCTGGAGAGGGACATAATGTACAGCAGCATAGTGTTGTGCTTGTCAGGGGCGGGAGAAGTCAGGATTGCCCCGGTGTGAGGTACCATTTGGTCAGGGGGGCTTTTGACCTCGTAAGTTCCACCGTTACCATGTGTTCTATTCTAAATATCTGCTTGATTGCTTGATTTGTGGCGCGGGGGTCAACCAAAGCTGAAGCTCGAGCGGAGCGAGCTATGGAAAACTCCTCAAATTCTCTAGAATGGCTTTTGGAACTACGCACAGGACGTTGACTGACTTCACCGCGTCGCAATCTACAGGGCGGTGTTCCCACGCGAATGACAAGCCGATCGAAATACGGGACCAAGAAACCGAAGACAGCATAACCGGGATCACGCACAGCGGATATCCACAGCACGAGTCGGTTGATGTGGACGCCTGGCATAGCGATCTAAGCAAGCCACGACTGAGAAGGGCAAAGGCAAACGGGGAACCACAACGGTTCGGCGGTGTTGTTGCGAGAGAGCGAGTTCGTGCCCTGAGTTGTGCTTAGGTCAAGAGGAACCAGACCGGCCGACGCTGCTGCTCCGGCGATGTTCTCAACGACTACAGCTACGCGGTATGCCGTTGTTGCGTCGCCACGGCCATCAAACGCCCTCATGTGACAGTCAGGCGGTGAAGCTCAGCTCGGCGGGGCCCAACGGCACGACTCGCAACAGGGGCACAAACATCCTGACAGAAGAGTACCGTGCTGGTTTCCCCTGCAAATCGAGGGATCAAGCTGAGAGGACTCGAGAGAGGATTAGCGGGAGACACAATGCGAATGTGGCCCACTCAAAACACGGACACGTTCTTATACCTGTGGACGAACTGTACTATCGTATGTCATACATTTTGTACTGCATAGGGCATGCTAGTACCAAAAACTACCAAAATGTCACGTGCTCCGGGAACCCACTCAAGTTTATTTCCTGTTCAACGTGTTCGTTGCTCCATGGTGGAGGCTACAGTAATTCCTAGGCACTGATTGTGTACTTAATCGCGCTCGATGGCGCTTGCACTATTGAGCCAATTGCAGCATCCAGTCCTACAGGAGCATAGCAGCTCGATGTGTGCCAATCGCTCAATGGCCAGTGGCATTTTCCAGTTCCCAAGGGGGTCTCCCAACGCCGGCCATGCAAAGATTGTGTCTTTGAAGTGTCTTTGAATAGGAATATCCCACCCCTTGCGTCCTAAGCATCACATCATGTCCCTGTATCCTGTGGCATGAAGCGTGACGTTCGAATGGATCTCGGTTGTTTTGTACAGTTGCAGAGGATTTGCGTCTTTTTGTGGGACGTCAAGCATCTGATAGAGACAGATTCGCAGGAATTTGATTCTCCTGGTGTTGCTGTTCGTTGATACTCAAGCCGTCCCTGCGATGCTAATACAAGCTGGCGTCGTCTTGTTGATCTTGAATCAGGTGGCATGTTCATCATCCTCGGTTCTGCGCAATCTCGGTCTTCTTGTACCACTGGTCGTCCTCAGGTTCGTGAGTACCGCTCTCATGCCACTCTGCCATCCGCTCCGCCCAAGAAAGCAGCTTCCGCCGCGTCCTCGGAATCCTCATCAGAATAATCGTCAGGACCAGTCCAATGCTAAATGTGATGCACGCATATTTGAACATCTCCCACATCAGAGAAACACCCGCACCGGCTTGGCTTTTGCCATTTTGGTTGTTTGTGGTTGTTTCTTGACTTCCGCCCTTGCGGGCGGTTGATTGCTATACTTGAGCTTCCCACCCGGCAGGCTTCTTAAGCTTGTTGAGGTCGAAGAAGCGAGATGTACAGCTGTAGCCTTTCCAATCAAAATTGTCGGCGGGGTTGCAGTGGCAGCGGAGCTTGAGGCGGACGTCGTCGCCCGTTGGACAGTGCGTGAAGGGGACGTGGTAGTATGCGATGTCATTGAAGAAGTGAATTTCGTCTTTCCGGAGCAGGAGACCAGCGGCAATTGAGTGGACAGGCGCGTCGCCCCAGCGTTCATAGAAGAAACCGCCGTCCTTGTCGAGGCTCTCGAAGAAGTCTAGGTAGGCCTGTGAGCGCAGCCAGTCTAGGTTGCCGATCTCAAAGTTTGACCACTACAGCCGGTGTTAGCACTTTGCAGCCCGTGTTTATTCGGTGTGGCACTTACAAAATGGCACTTGTTGTACGTGTCACCGCCGTCGTCGCTCAAGAATGCCATGGAATTGTCAGGGGAGATGTGTTCAGGATGATCCTTAATAAACTTCTTTGCGCTGTCCCACAGCGTCGGGATAGTCTCGACGTATTCGTACAAGCTGAGGACGAAGCTGTACTTCTTCTTGTTCTCCTTCATATACCGGAACGGGTCGTAGTGGATGTCGCAGAACAACTCGACGCTGGGCTCAACTCGCCAGTAGTACTCGAATTGTTGGAGCAGCGGATGCCGGAAGAAGAACCCAGATTCGAAACGGCACATGTGTCGGTAACTGATCGAGTCGCCATAGATGATCTTCCTTCGGCGCATGTCCTCGCGCACCGCCTCGGCTTTCTTCTGGTCAATCCATGGCGGGAAGGACCAGTGTTCAACGGGGATTTCTCCATAATGCGTCTTCCCAGACACGAGGGACGAAGTGACCTTTTTGAACGTCTCGTCAAAGGGCTTGTCGTTCAGGAACACCCAGTCGTAGTTGTAGTTTCGGTTGAACCGATCTTCGACTTGTCTAATCGAGCGCGCTATTTCCCAGATATCGGTGTTCCTTGCCAAAGTGATGAAAGTCGCATTGACGCGTTCGCCAGGCGCGGGAGGGGAGAGTTCCGAGGGGATGGTAGGGACGATGTTCGGGGTCGTTGCTCCGGAGGTCGGCTGCGCCTCGGTAGCGGACGATGTCTGAGGAAGATGAACGAGCTCGGTTGAGTCTTTCACTTCAGGACTCGATTTTGACTCCGCGGGCCGGTCCCAGCCAAAAGTCGTGCCCTGGGTCAGGGAGCCGGCTGATTCGGGGAGTGACGAGGTGGAAATAAAGTATAGAATTGCAATCCCCTGTTCATGTCAGATCAGTATGCGACGTCTCAGACCTGGACTCGGCCGTTGTTGTGTAACTCACAAACACCGCAAACAGTATATAACGCAGATATCTCCCGGAGCCGGTCGCCATCTTGTTGGGTGGGGGATATCGATATTAGGGAGGAAATGTTTGGGAACGCGGGATGCGGAGAGAACAATATCGCGATTCTCGGAGGATGAGAGACTGAAGTCAAGGACAATCGATAACAATTGGTAGCAGGTGCGCCTGTCCGGAGGCCGTGCGATCAACACATGCGGCCAGAAGTCGGTTGTGGAATCAGCTCGTGCGAGGCTGACGGCAAATGACAAGTAGACAATAGGCGTGGAAACAAAGAAATCCTTCTTGCAGACAAAGGTGTCGAATGCAGAACCCCTTAAGAAAACATTGGGATCGGGTGGTGGGAAAAGAGTGACGAGGGAGATACACGGCGACGCGCAAGCTGAATCGATCTGTGTCGCCCAAACTTTTCTACCTGGACGAAATAGGGACTTCATTTTCAGCTAGCATGACGCGGAGTGCGGGAGGCGGCGCAGCTGAGGCGTGCTACGTGTTTTCTAAAAGAGGCGCACAGTCCTCCGTACGGCCCCTCAGGCCCCTGGATCTCGCAAGGGTGGCTTGCGAGCTCGGCTCCGGGGGCACCACGGGCACGCAGAGAGCACGCAAAGGGCAGGTTGGGCGGGCCTCTTCTGCACGAGGGACACCTGACCAATCGCAGCTGGGCGCACCTCGCGCACATCGAAACATTCCTGCGTCACTGATTCAGTAATGAGCATCTTCGACTTTACCCGCAATTCACCTGCGGCTCACTTGAACAACCCGCATTTGCTGGTCTGCTTCAGCTGAGCAACGCGTTTTATCTGGCATCTCATAGCATCTACGCTGGTTGGTCTTTCGTTGGATCATGCAAAGCAGCTCCTGCCGGTCGACCAAAGAGGTGGTCAGTAGCGGGGTGAAACCGCGGTGAAGTCGAGTTCATTTCGAACAGATCAGATATTGCCACATACCCATCTTTCACGATGTCTTTCTTCGGCTTCGATACAGCTCTTCCCAGGGACAAGCCTGGGTCGTCAGGTCGGGGCATTTTCGAGCACACAAACCCCTTTAACGAAGTCGCAAAGGCCCGGAAGCTACAAGCCTTCCGAGATAATGACGAAGATGTGTATGTGATTCTTTTACTGCGTCCACATGCTTATGCGCTTTCTGACTTCCTTCGCTAGCCTCGACTTTGAAGATACCTACGATGGCCTGGGTGACAAACTTGAGGAAGCAGGCGACGACTTGAACGACGACACTTTCGGTGGTGGTGCCGAGGGCGGTGTCGCTGAGGGCAATGTGGGCAAAGACTTTGACTTTTTTGGAAATACCGCCCAAGTCTCAAATGCCATCAACGAAGAGCACATGCGCTACAACTTGCAACACCCGTCCCAGCATGCTGGTCCCGCCCAGCCCCAGCCGTCGAGGCCCAAAAAGACCGGCTACGAGAAGTATCAGGATCCGGGCTACATTCCAGACATTCAGGCAAAGTCCAGCGCATGGGGTTCACGAGCTCCCCCTGCTGCTGCTCCAAGGTCCGACAACCGCATCAGCACGGGTCGACCTGCCGTGCCGGCTTCGGTCCCTGCTCCTGTGCCCGCTTCCACCGCCGTGCCGGCTCCAGTGTCCCAGGCTCCGGCCATGATGACATTGGAAGAAGTCGAAGCTCTTATGCTTGCTCAATCTCAGGCACAACAGCCACCAGCGCCGTTTCCTCAGGCGCAGTCATCTCCGTTCCCAGCCCAACATTTCCAGCAGCAACCCCCTCAGCAATTCCAGCAGACGGGCCCACCCCTTAGTATGACAGCCCATCAGCAACCACAGCCACCCGGGCCTGCAGCTGGAGCTCACAATCGCATGCCTTCAGCTCCCCGTGGCCCTCACCAACCTCTGCAGATTCTCCAGAATCCAAATAGAGCTCGGCATTCTCCGCAGCCAAGTCTCGAACGAGCGCAACCAGTGCAACCACCCGTAACCCAAGGACCTGGAGCATTACCTGTCATCACGCACCCTCAGCAGCTTATGGAATTATCCGAAGAGCAGCGTCGTGCCTATCTCGAAGAAGATGCTAGACGAGCTAAGAGAAACCACAAGATCTTCCTGCTGTCCCGAGGCAACGGTTTGATGACACCGCAAGACAAGAACTTTATCACTCGGATTCAACTTCAGCAATTAGTTGCAGCAACTGGAAGCTCAACCGATGCAAATCCTGAGGCTGCCCTTAACGAGGACTTCTATTACCAGGTCTATAGCCAAATCCGGGGTGCTCCACGACAGCATCCGACGCAACCCCTCGGCCATTTTGCTCAGACGTACCTGTTTCAAACTGGGACTCGCATGGGTAACAGGAGACAGCAGATCAATGGGGACAACCACATGCAAAGGATGCAACAGCAAGTCCAACGAGCCGTAGAGGCGGCCAAGCTCAAGCCGAAGAACAAGCAGCTGATTATCGAGGGCAGTCTGGGGAAAATCTCCTTCAGCAATGCCAAGACTCCCAAACCTCTGCTCAATATCAAAAGAACAGAAAGCTTCGATAACCGCCCTGGCAGCGCAAAGAAAGGCGAAGGCGTCAGCACAAGCGACCGCAAAACCGTCCTGAGAAACATTGAAGCTGTCTATACGACTCTTATGCGCCTTGAGGATCATGAACGCCAGGCGCCACCACCAGCGACCGAGGGCGATGGTGATTCCATTCAAGCGCATCTTGAATGGCGTCAGAAGCAGCGCGAACTCCTTGACAGTCTTTGGCAAGGTCTTAAGGTGCTCGATCCTATCGTCCCAGGCTCACTTGTTGCTCACCCGTTTATCGCGTTCTTGTCATTCGCTAAAGGGAAGAAGGCCATTCCTCGTGTGTTCCATCAAATTGACCAGGACAAACCAATTATCATTTTGACAATGGTTGTGGTCCATCTTGATCAGCTGGACGTTGTGAAAGACGCTATTTTGGCGCCTGGGGCATCACAGCCTCCTCCGATGGTCCGAGAGGAAATCGAGCTCTTCTCTCAAACCGTAATGCCGTGCTTGTTGTCTTGCGTCACAGAAGCACCAATTAACATTATCACTGGGCTGCTTGGACTTCTCATCGATCGCACAAACATTTCGGTTGTTGCGCATACCAAGATCGGTCTCGGCATGATGACGATGTTGTTGACACGCGCTGAGCTGGTGAAAGAGGCTGGGTCAGTGACTGACGAGGACTGGCAACAGTGGACCATGTTATACAGTCGGCTCTTCGATATTTTGGAGCCTCTTCTTGCTACGCTGTTCCCCGGGCCAGTCAATTCTGGAGACGACATGTATGTGTGGCAATTCTTGGCAGCCATTGGCATATGTGCTAGCCCTGAGCAACAACAGAGGCTGGTCATTGGGGTGAAGGACAGAGTCATGGAAACAGTCCTTCAGAGCAAGGCATTACCTCCGGAGATGGCGGGTGCCCGGCTCGGTAACGTCAACTTGTTTATGAGGGCTATCGGTCTTGATGTGGAGATGTTGGGTTGATGATCACGTCAACTCATGACCTTCTGACGAGAAATGCGGTTACAGAAGTCGGTCGCCCGGCAGGTACGACCAAAATACACCGAAGAAAGTGAACAGCTTGTACGATAAGGACGCAGGACCGTGATCTGAGCTTTTCATCACCGCGGATCTATGTGCATATGCTTCCATGGTTTTCCATGACACCAAATGACTGATATGACGAGAATACGTTCTGGCTGGCATCCTAGCGTCCGTCGACAACAGCTCAATGCCTTGAGTCTTTCTGCCTCACTCCTCATCCAGATTGCAACGGCGGCGATGTCTTGCAAGCTGTTCGGTCGCAAAACTTAGCTGCATTTTAAGCCTGTCACAATCCCTGTCCAGCCGGGTCCTGTCGGCCTCTACGTCGCGCAAAGTGTTTCTGAGGTTGGTGGTTTCCGTTGCCCTTTCCGTGCCAAACAGGCGACACTCATCAAGCTCGGTCGTTCGCCGACGGAGTTCGTCAGCTTTTTCGTCTCTTTCGCGGATTAAGTTTGCTATTCTGTTGTTTTGCTGGAGAACAAGTTGTCGCTGTGTGTCAAAATTCCGATCGGCACCCTCTTTGTTTCGGAGAGCTGCTTCGCACTCTTCGAACTTTCGCGCAAGCTGGCTGCGCACATCCTCGAGCTCGCGCGCCTGCATTTCCGCTCTGTTGTCTCGTGTGGCTTGCTCATCTTCGAGTTCACGAAGCTTGGAGATCGGTCTACCCAGGTAAATGTTCAGGGATCCTAGGAGGACTGTAAAGATGATGATGGTGATGATGATTCCAAGAGATATCCACAGCCCGACCTTTTCCCCATCTGCGTTCGACCACCTCCGTTGGAACTCGTGCGTAGGTTGGTGTGCTAGAGCCATTCTCGCGGCCGGTAGCGATGCCAATTAGCAAAGTCAAGCACCCTTCAATTCTTTGGGTGAAGAAGTTGAGAACGACAACACATCAGGCTGAGCAGCTTCCAAGACACTCGAAGACTCGGTCAGGCAAGAACCTGTCGAGAAAGGCGGCTCCAGTAAGCCACATGCAAGGTTCTTGGGTATATTTAGATTTCAGCCCAGTTCACAAGTCCGTTACACGCGGTTACGGACTTCCTTCGACTTGCTCGCAGACCGGGCGTCGACGGCGTCCAGAACCGGAAACCTTGCCAAGGCATGGCTTTTGGTGGAGGAGGCTTTGCCCGATCATGAACCGTGAAAGGCTGCAAGGCAGACTGGGTGGGCGCTTCCAGCCTCATGACACCCTTTGCGAACCTCGAATGTCTTCTAGCCATCACTCCGGACAGACCTGAGAGCCTGTCGACGTACTATTTCACACACCATGGCTTCGAACGAAGTGCGTGGAATCACATCGCGATTTCAGGTGCATCAAGCATCAGGGGTGTGCAAGACATCGACGACCGTTTCACTCCTGCTGCTTTCGCTTTGGGTACCGCCAGCGGTATGCAGCCTCATCTGCGGCTCAAGCATCTTCCGACGGAGATTATCTCGCATCAAGAACCAGCCGGAAGAGCACGCTGGATATGTCAACAGATTCTACCTCTTTGTGTCCTTATTTGGCAGCTTTTTCTTCCAGGCCGTTGTCTTCGCTATCGCGCAGGCCCAACTTCTGGCCGACAGTAATCCAGATAACTCGTTCTCGGATCTTTATTGGGTATGGTTGATCAGACCTCTGCCGGCAACATTTGTGCTGTTCATGGCGTACATGTGTCCTACGCTCTACCTCGAGAGCGCTTTGGAGATGCAATGTGTGGAAGGAGTGTTCGGCATGTTTACGATTGGCATCTACGACGATATTCGTAAAGGCGTCAGAGGAGCTGATATCCTTCAGCCCGGGGTGAAGCATATCCGCGATGGAGCCAACCTGGGCTTCGCCTTCTGGATTCTGTCCTTCTTCGTCGCTCTTGCGGTCGTCGCACTCCTCAAGATTGGGATGCTGCGCCATAGACCTCCTGACAACACTCCAATCGGCGGCACACCACTCCGCCTATGGACAGGTTGGAGCATCATTTTCAACATGATGCGGATGATAGCCGGCTTTCTGATATGGGCTGGTATTGCTCAGGTGGACCAACAGGTTTTCTGCCTCAGCCTCGCCGCAACAGGCGGCATTGCCGCGATCGCCTTTGCGAGCGCCCTGGTCGATCATGGCTGGAGGGCTTATTTCTGTGTGCTGGAAGGTACGACAATGGGCCCGCTCAGCTCAGTTTTTCGGTGAGTGCCGCTTCCGTTACATTACGAGATCGACTCGCACCTTATTAACTTCCACCGCCAGAGACTTGCTGCTACCTTCTTATCAGAAGGGACCCAGAGACGAAGAGACAAGTGGCAATGAGGCCACATCGAGTACAAGGACCCAGGGTCCATCCTGGCGCTGAAGTGGTTCAACCTTCATGCAAAACGCTGTTGAAACCTGGCTTAGTGCACTTAAAGCGTTCTGTGGCGGCCTCCTGGTTAAATACACAACATTCGCGCCTTGCTTTCGAAGACTTCGCTGAAAGTGCAACATAAGCAGGCCATATGTATTTCTTTCCTTACACTCCCAGCGCAGTGTGATTCTTCCTCATATCCAAGACTCGGTGCCAGAATCACCTGATTCATAACCAGGATCCTCGTTCCATCCTTCTTCATACAATGGATCTCCCTTCTGAGGACGTGGCGCCGTCGCAATGGCTCCTTTCGCCTCAAACCTTTTACCCACCATCTGACAGCCGGGTATGTGCCTGTACTCGTACCTCCCGTTCTTGAGCGGAAAAATCACCTTGCACTTCCAGCAAAACTTGGTTCCACACCCGATCGTTCCAGCTTGGTACAGAAGTCAGCAAACAGTGATCCAGCATGCGAAAGGGCTTGGAGAATAGCTTGGACAGACACTTAACACACGTCATATGCGCGCAGCCTTTGATCTTGTGGATGAACCGGCGACAGTCCTTCTTTGGACATCGCTTACACTTCTTCCGTCTCGCAGCTTCCACTTGGTCGCGTTGAGGATTGAGCTTGCGACTCTGTTCGCAGGTCTCTCCACGGTGACCAATCTCCTTACACAGAAAGCAGCTCAATTTCCTACAGCGAGAGCACGCCCAGAAAGGATCAGAGTCTACCTACCACATTAGCAACCGTGTCCTCCACAGCCACTGGCTCAAGTAGGCGATACTCACCTCGGACGTCGACTATCTGCCCGTTGCCGCACGAACTATCATGGCAGACCCGATACTTTGGGTTATGGGATAGAGCTTCGAACGTCTTCTCTTTGATGTACCTATACCGCCTTGATGAAAATCTGTCGCGGACGTTGCTGGAGGAGTGAGACACTTACGCCCTGAAGATCTCTGGAGAGACAAACTTGTCGACATCCCTAGGGGTCAGCACTTCGTTGCAACCCTGATGCGGACATTTGATCGACCGCCAGTCCCCTGCGTTGATGCGTCCCTCGAGATCTCTCCTGAGGCAGTCGCGACACTGGACTGGATCATGCTGACATTTGTCCGTTGTTTGGAGCTCCGAATACTGCTCTGGCGTGATCTGCTCGCAATAACACACCTTGCATTCAAGGACGCGATGCTTATCGACCAAGGCGAGGTATCTTCCAAGCCACTCAGTGCTTTCGCCTTCTCGACCTTTAGGGCGGCCCTCACCTCTCAACGATAGCCGTCTTTCCCAACCTCCGGATCACCCTGTCCTTCTGAACCAATGCGGACCGTTGGCAGCCCTTCTCGAAGCATTGTTGTCTCCGTTCTGTTATCGTCTGTACCAATTCCGCATCGCAATGGTAGCAAACGCCAAGCATGTTGTCCGGATCGAAGTTTGCAACATGTCCTGCAGAGCATGTCACAGCTGACAATGCAAAATCTGAGCGCATTAATGAAGTCGAGACCTCTTCCTTGTCGCACCACATGCATTTGAATTTCCCCTTGGCAAGAAATGAAGTATGGAAAAGCAGATTGATCTTCCAGTAGACCTTCCAGTCATCGGCATCGTCGCTGTCCGCCATAGCAACAACGAGGCTGTTGAGAGTCAGTAATCGCTTTCGGCGAGGTGTACTTCGACAGGAAAGATCAACGCCTTCAGCCTGATCGAGGTTCCAAGGTGTTCAAGAAGCGCCTGACACCCTGTCCGGCAGTGCGCCTCACAGCCTCAAATGCAATACCCAGTCTTGGCTCCGTTGCCCGAAAAAATAGTGGCAGCCTTACAAAAGGACGATACTCAACCAAAGTCCGACGCTTTTCACTGCCTCGCCGAAAGCTAAGGCAAGCTCTAAAATGTGACGCCTTCGGGCATGAGGCTGACATTCATTGGTTTGGTGTTTGCGAAGTGTCTTACATGAATACCTCGAGTCACATAAGGGCCTGCCTTACCCTCTGAGCCGCCGCACCCATCCTGTCCAGATCCTAACCAGGCTCTGCCGTTGGTGCCGGTCTGCTGTTATTCACCCAGTGTATTTGACATTGGCAGAGACCGTTCAAACGCCCGAGTACAATAACTCCTCAGGAAGAACAAGATGGCGGCCACATTCGATTCAATCAGGATCGTTACGCAAGATCAGTCCCAAGAGCTCGAAATCAAAGATGTTCCTCGTGCGCAAAGGTTCGAGAATTTCAAGAGTCGAGTGGCAGTTGAGCTTGGCCGGGCTGAGAAGAGATACGTCAATCCTGAAGACCTTGACCTGTTCGTTTTCAGCGAGAAGATGGAGGACAAGGGTGTGTTGCTGTGATAGTCCGCTCAGATCCTGTATTTGACCCAGAGACAGAACGTACTCTCGCCGATTACGGCATCAAAGAGGTACGTGCCTCCAGGACCCCTCGACAAGGCAAAAAACCTCCATCTTGGCGGGCTCCGATCCCACGCCCATGACACTAGACTGACATATGGTGCATTAATGCAGGGCGCAATCGTAACCCGAATCGACCACTTCCACGGCACCAGTCGTCGGGCTCAGACCAATTCTACTCCCAAACCTGGTCAGGCCGACCTCCCACCATACCCCGGCCCTCCCACCGGTAAAGCACTGGATAATGTCTTCGTCAAACTCGACCACCGAACGATCAATCTCCACGGCCTTACCACCACCAGCACCGTTCAAGAGCTGTATGACAAGCTGAAAAAAGAAGCCAAGGTCAGTCAGGCTAACACCGGGCTGATCTTTGGGAGTAAGGAGTTGAAACCCAATCTGAGTGAGTGCTGGTCGTGGTATTGTTGGTCCAACCAAAAGGCTGACTTGACCGCCATTGCAGCTTTGAGGGATGTTGCGATTGACAACGTGAGTACTTATCTTCTCTCATGTTCAATCAGGAACCGCTGCTGACCTACCTACTCACTTTGGCGCTTTAGAACAGCACCATATTCGTCTTCGACAAGCTCATAGGCGGCCGATGCTGAGATGCGCTGCCATGCGTTGCCATGCGACTGGCATCTTGGGAAATACCTCGACGGTGTGGGCAGGGCCCCGAGCGTGCGACTCAGTGCAGTGCACGGTGGTGTTATGGTCATAATCTGCAAGGGAATAGCACAGACGGAGAAGTGGAAAGTCGATATGAGGTATCAAACTGGCAAAGGCGTTGATAGGCTCATATACGAAGTGATGATTCCCGCATTCGGATGGAACTCATGATCCAAAGTATTCACCACCCAACTAGTTGTACCCCAGTTCATTGTCAGGGTCGTCACGAGTTCTAATGTAATGAAGGGAGATGCTGCTGTTCCCTCATGCTTACGCCAAGTTGGAGGTCCAGCTCGCCAGGCAACTACGTTGTATCGTGCCTGCGCTTAGCCGAACAGGTGCCTTTGGTGGACCCGCGATCCACCGTAGCTACTCCTCCTTCGATGCCTCCCGCCGATTTACATTTTCGGCCAGTGACCAAACACGATTTCGACGTCACATAACAGGACTCAAGCTGGAAGAAACTCTTTGGCCTGGACACGAACAAAGCTATTGTGGAACAGAACACTCTCAATCAACCGGCCTCCGATCTCTTTGTCACCGCTTGCGCACTAACATCCTCGACTCGACCTCCTCACCACTTCCCACTGCTGATTTCCCTCGCATGAGACCACATCCCCAAGCGACGGGCTACGCCGATTCTCAGCTCCGTTTCCGATTCCCTTGGAGCACCACCAGCCGCTATAGTTGCGAATCTCTACTCAGTCTGCCCGTTTGAGGCACGCATTCGAGGCACATCATTTGCCTTCAGCAATAACCGTTGACCATACGGGTACCCGCCACCCCTCACTAACCGATGCACGAAACGCCCTGTACAGCACCCACGAAAACATGTCTGGAATATATTCGGTCGAAGACCTGTTGAAGCTACGAGCGTCGCCACTAATATGTAAACCCCCAAATCTGCCAGCGATCGAAGAATGGATGGGGTATGAAGCACCAGACCAGCCATGGACCAAGCAAGAGTATGATAACTGACACTCGGCCAGACCGCCAGAACCGAGCGGCAGGAGACCTGCTCCACGCACGAGCAAAGATGAACCGCTTATACAGACTGAAACCTTCCAAAAGAGGCCCACACTCCTCGACTCCCAACGACGAACAACTACCGGTACATCAACCAGATACATGGCCATCGCTATAACTGCTAACAGAAACACTTGCAGACCCCGATCGCATCGTACTTGGCCCACCTCGCCGCTCCTTCGCTTCTTCCAATGCGCGCGCCCTCGGCAGAGCACAGGATGCGCCAGACGAGAAAGATCGCACTACTTTGGGGGACAGGACGAAGACTGGCGAAGAGCTAGAGCGACATCACGAGCGAAGACATACTCAGACAAATGGGCGCTACACCAATCGCCAACAGAGTGAAGATCCGGAGCCTGAAGGCCGTCGTGACTACGACCGTAGGCCAAAGTGGGCAGGAAGAGATCGGGGTGATCCTGACCCAGACAACGATCAAGCTCTGGAAGAACCATCGCGTGGCCCAAGACGAGATACACTATCGAGGGCTAAGCTGTCGCAGTCGTGGTTCAGAAAGGACACTGGTGACGCTGAGGAGGACAAGGCCCCAGACTGGCGTCGGGATCGAGGCAGAGACCGTGATTGGGATCGGGACCGCAATGCCAAAGCCGAGGCGGAGCCTGAATGGATGGACTCGGCCGAACCCGAGGAACCGTTCCAAGCCCGTACCCAAGAAGACTTCCAACGGTGGAAAGAGCGCATGAAAGCTGGGGGAGCAGCACCGCTCGAGACCGCTGTCGCCAGTCCGCCACCCGAGGAGAAACCTTTAGCCAGACGAGTTGTCTCGGCCGAACCAGACGACTCGATGGACAAGTTCTTAGCTAGGTTCGAGTCCAAAGCTACTGAGCAGAAGGCCGCGACCGTTAAGCCGCATGGCAAGAGCAAATTCGCCTCGCTGTTCAGTCCTGCAGCCGAGCAAAACAAGCAGGTCGAATTTCCTTCGCAGCCACAGCTCCCATTTACAGAAAGACCTTCGTCTGCTGAAGCAGCTGGTCCTGCCACTGATGCTGACCAGGCCGGATTTGCGCGCATTCTGGAAATGCTACAGACTCGTAGCAACAATCCCACCCCCCAGAGCCAAGAGGCACCGAAACCGAGAACGTCACTCTATGCTAGAGCTCCTGAACAGAAAGCCGAACCCGAATCGGGGCCTCCTCAGCTCGATCTGATCGCGCTTCTGGCTGGTGAGAACGAAGCGGCACAACAAAAGCGGCTAGATCAGGACCAACCCTCTGCACCGCAACATCGATCGATTGATACCAAACCACCTGTCTCACAACCCATCCACACACGGCAACAATCGAGCATCAACAAGGATGAAGTTCTCTTGAGCCTGCTCCGCCAAGCGAGTTTGGCACCAAAACCGCAACCACCACCTCCTGCGGGAAGTGGCCATATGTTTGCATCAGCGAATGATGCAGGCAATCGACCTATCGCTTCCCGTGGAGCTGCCATTTCTCCCATTCAAGCGGAACAAAATGCCTTCAGAGCAGCCACTCGAGCGTCGATGTTTGATGAATCGCCCGTGTCCATGTACTCGAGCGACCAGGCTACAAGAGAGCCGGGCACAAGACGGCCTACCAACGGTGGTCAACCTTCGCAGGAAGATCTTCTGATTTCATTCCTTCGAGGCCAGCAATCCCAGCAGAGACCGGCGCAAACCCCACAACAAACTGCGCAGGGTTATCCACCTGGTCTCCACCGACCTCCTGGGTTGGACCAGGTACCACGGCAGAACCCGAACTGGGTTGCTCAGCAGGCGCAAGCCCAACAGCAACCACCTCGCCAGCCATCGCTCCCTCCAGGCCTGGCTAACATTCCCCGTAGCATGTCAGGTGCGCCTTATGGACAACCGCAGCAGATCCCTATACAACAAGTCCAACAACAGCGGCCACAACAACCCCAACGCAAATATACCTCAGAGTCAGCCATGCCTCCTCCAAACCTGCCCCCAGGGATGTATCCGCCTCCCGGGTTCATGAACGCCGGTCCACCGCTCGGCTTTCCTGGTGGAATGGCAAACCATCCGGCCGCCAGGTTTGGGGGTGACCCGGGACCGCAACAACGCGCTTTTATGGAAATGTATGGTGAAGTAGGAGGTCGTGGATTGGGACTGAGAGGTGGCGCGGGCAACGGTGGCATGCCACCCTATCGATAAGAGAAGACTTAGGCAGATCTCATACGTGCGACTCACTCGTGGGAGCAATGGCG
The DNA here is from genome assembly GCF_000585515.1 of Cladophialophora yegresii CBS 114405. Taxonomy (NCBI): domain Eukaryota; kingdom Fungi; phylum Ascomycota; class Eurotiomycetes; order Chaetothyriales; family Herpotrichiellaceae; genus Cladophialophora; species Cladophialophora yegresii. The sequence goes on along the minus strand of NW_006913050.1, from coordinate 2,610,081 downwards.
AAGGATAACCCTAAGATCGACAAAGAATTGTTGGAGGCAGGCTGCAACGGACAGGACCTCAGCCCGATGGAGTCCAACAGAAAAGGTGGACTGGACGATAAATCTTCACTGACTGTACAGACGGCACAGTATAGGCACGCTTGTTGTTCGCCGAACAGCTCCGGGAGGACAAAGGAAAGGAGCCAAGATCAAGAGAAAAAAAATGAAAAGACTGGCGGGTAACATCGCGCACAATACCACTCACGGCTTCCGGACAACGGAACACACAGGGCAGGGCAATGCAGTCCGGGGGTTGTGGGCCTCTGGTGGATGAAGAGTGAGAAATGGGAGAGAATAAGTGAACGAAAAGCGATCGGTAGAGTGCGTCAACACCGTGGGATACAGACGACAAGTGCAAATCAAATGGAATAAACACCTTGCGACACGCCACGCAACTGCCACTTGAAATGCTCGCTTTGGTATCTGACTCTGCCCACTATGCTCACTGTGCGTTCCGTTGGACAGACGGCTTCTGCTCCTAGTCAGGGACCTCATGTGTACAGACAACTTCCTCCCCATCTACTTCCAACCGGGCACTCAGTCAATCAACATAAGCCCAGCCTCGAGTAACTGGAACCGCCTGTTCCCTGTTCTCATAGTGTACGACGCTGTCTCAAAGCATCCGTGTAAGGTAATGGTTCCTTTATTACAGTATCCGTCTGGCTGGCTGATTCCCCATGAGCGAAGCACATACTCCGTACTCCGTCCTCCGTACTCAGGACTAAGGTGTGCCTGTCCAATACCGAAGCTGCCCTTGCCTATCCTTAAGAGAGCTGTACAACGCTGCCTCAACGAACCCGTACAGGTTTATGGTCCTTTTATACAGTATTTGTCCGACTGATTGTTTACAACCAAACCACATACGTACTCCGTACTCCGGACTATGGTGTGTCTTGACAATGCCAAGGAGAGGTGCGACATAAGGCATGGTTCCCAACGTCCACATTACACAGATGGCGATGCGTGCGGTCTGGATCCGCTCCGTGGTGTCGCGCTGGTGCTTTTCAGACTTACTCGCTTGCTTGCTCATTCGTCGACGTGACTCCGTTGATAAGGAGGCCAAGGAGAGGTGCCAACAAAGAGACCGACCATGGCCAGAACGTGGATATCGGTCTTGCAGTCGTCGAATTATTCGCTTGCACAGGTGCGGACGGTGTGTCGACTAGAGTTGTCTCGCTAGCGTTGGCTGGAGTCATTGTGGTTGGGCCTGAAGGAGTCGAGGTCGGACTGCGCGAGGTCGAGGTGGGTGACTGAGAATCGGGTATTGCTTTGGCAGTTGGAGAAGAGGAGGACGAACCAAATCTTCTGATAACACCTGGGCACTCGAATTTGATCCTGCAGACGGTGTTGGCGATGCCCTGGTCTGCTGTCCTGCGCTAGGAGAAGAGCCGCTTTCGTAACAGACTGACGTTTCGGTGAGGAACCTGACGGTGAGTTCCACGTTGGCCGGTGACGGAGGGTGGCCCGTCGCACAGGTCTATAAGGCAGCCTCGTCCAGAAACGCCGTCTTGTACGTCGTGAATCGCGATTCCAGCTCCACGTGGGACGTCGTGAACAGAAGTCCCCCGGGATCAGGGCCGCACGTGTACGTGGGCGTCGTGAACATCGAATCCTGGGACCAGTAATCCACGCTCACCGTCGTGCCGAGGCCGGACGTGGGAGCGGTCGAGCAGACAGACACGCCCGCTGCGTCCACCGTCGGCAACACGCCCGTCCAGAAGTACTCGTCGGGGTTGGCGTTGAACTGGGTAGGGAAGGCACTGGCGCGCGGAAAGCGACACCATCCTAGTCAGCAGACGGCAGATTGGTATATTTTGGCCTGGGGGTCATCGTTAGGTACATCACATGGTACTGGTCAGTGTCTTGCCCGTGCGGTAGTATGTTAGCAGGAGGGTCTGCATTCCCTGGGTATTCGTGTTCGTGGACACAGTATACCCCGCTGGGATCTCATTGTAGATGTTCGACAGTCTCGTCGTGTCCTGGTCGGTGTTGACAATCTTGACGACCGTGGCCGCCACGATGGTCGAGCTGAAACTCTTGGGCATCCATTCGACTCGATAGCCGTTCATGACAAGAGCGGTGCAGGTCGTCTTGCATGACTGGCTGGCTACTGCGGCGTGGTCAGCCAAACGCCGTAACTTCCTGGTAGAGATGTGTCTTGCCTTGTGTGGGCAGGACCGAAAATATCAGGGCTGCTGCTGCATATGCATCCAGATTGCCTGTTGAGCGCATCTTGGACTGTCTGGGTCAAGAGGGTGACCCCAGCGATAGACGTGACACCTCAAGGCCGACTTCTCTTGGATAGTACTCATTTCCGTCAAGTCCTCCAGGACAGAGAGAAGACTCGCCATATGTATGTTCCAGTGGTGGACTCATGTTGGTGTTGGACGCCATCAGAAACCCTTGGCAAGCCACGAGCTGAATGCCAATCAAGGAATGCAAATGTCCAAATGCGCCGGTGGCGGTCGAGGTGTTCGAGGCACAAACCCCCCGGGGGCAGCGGAAGGGCAGTTTCCTCCTAGCTCTTTAATTATGGCTAAAGGCGCAAAGAATTGGCACGACGTCCGTCCTTGACGCCATTTCCCCTATGCTGCGGGCAGGTACTTGGTGTATGCCGCTTCGAGAGCTCCTTGCCAGCCAGAGGGAGGCCATATGCGTCTCAATATGAATACGGCGTGGCTGCTCCGAACAGCGTAAGCCCTCTTCATCTCTTAGCTGCGAAACACCATTTCCCGACCTCCGGCTTCATCTCCGCCGTGGCCGCTTGGGACTGTCTGGCGCGGCGCCACCCGACAGCCTGACAGCCTTCCTGAAGCCTTTCGAGCGACTACGATCGGATAACTCGACTTGATTGCAGATGGCCGTCCCGGCGAAGACCTTGATCAACAGGATGAGCGGATGGACGGGACCACCACAGCAAACCTGGAGCCATCGCACGTCGCCAGACCTCTCCTATGTCCCAGCCTGGGAGACACGTATCGAAGGAGTTCATCCATATGCCGCCGTCCCCCGAACGTCCAGACTCCTGGTCTAGAGCGACGCCACCATGTGCTATACCAAACCAAGTGGGACTTCACGGTGGCTGTATTCGCCACAGCCCTCTTCGTCGTCACGGCATGGTTTGCGCGGACGACCATCTCTGTCTCGTCCATGGCCAACCTGAGGTGAGGGTCTGCGTGCTTCTAGTACCTACATGGCATCGCCCGGGAAGCTGACGGGACCTATAGAACGTCAGCTCTGGCCTGAGAAACCTACTGCATGTCAATATCTCAGATACTCTGACTATCCTAAGACTACTGGAGGGCATATTATCTCTCTGCACCACCGCTCTGCTCGCGAGGGCTTTTGAATTGCCATCATGGTCTCTAGCCAGCAGAGATAACGGCGTCCGAACCCTCTGGTTCTTGGGCCTGTCACCAATCTCCAGACTCTTGGGGTCGCTTACCCAGGCATTCGATTCGAATGTTAGATGGCCGGACCGACTGGCCACAAGCCCAAGGGTTGGTGTACTCGCGGCGATTTGGGTGTCAGGAGTGGTACTGCTCGTGAGGACACGACTCGTGCTGGTGTACGAGCCAGTCAAGACTTACCCTGTCACTGCAGGGCGTGGGCCGATTCAACGACTCCTACATAGCTGAATACCTGCAATGGCCCCATGCTATTCGTCCGGCTGACATCTCTATAATCGAACCACATACTCCGTACTCCGGAATATGGTGTACCTCCTTAATGCCGAAGCTGCCCCTGCTCATACCCAAGGAAGTTGCGACATAACGCACGATCCCAGCCATACTACTTACCTAGTAGGCGGTGCGTGCGGTCTGGACCGGCTCTGCGGTGTTGCGCTGTGCTTCCTCGACTCCGTTGCTTACCTGAGCCCCAGAGTTGACAGCAAAAGGGTGAAGTGCTTTCTGAGAACGCTCAGCACAAATCGAGGTCGCCAGGAGAGAGCGAAGACTCGGCACATCTAGGTTAGAGTAGTGGACTCATGTTGCTGACAGCGGGTGGCTTGGTAGATCATCACCATTGCAGCCTAACTATAATATATTTAACTGAAGCGTTCAGAGCCTCGTCACAACGGTGTCTAATCTAGCCATGGATATTCTGTCTCTTTGGAGTCACCATGATTTTCACATGATCATCTTTGTTCGTCACCAGCTCCTCGAAGCCCTTCTGGACAACGTCATCCAGGACGATGCGACTGGTGATCATTCTTTCCACCCCCTCGAACTTGCCTGCTGGTACTTAGCTGGGCTCGCGTGTCAGGACGGGTCGGACAAGTGGCACTCACCATTCACATAGTCCTGAACCACTTCGCGGAAATCCGCATCTGTATAGGACATGGCCACTCTCAAGATGAGCTCTTTGGGCATAAAGTGCTCCATTGGCACGACAAACTTCGAACAAGCGTCAGCATGACCCGCCTCTTCTCGACGAAGAGATTTGATTCGACGTCTTACCGGCGTCTCCCAACCAGCCACATTCACGTAGGTGCCTCCGCTCCCCAAGGCATCCATTCCGTCCTTCAAGCCGGGGCCGATTCCGGCACAGTCGAAAACAAGGTCGACTCCCTTGCCGTCGGTCAGCTGGCGACACTTGTTCCCGACCTTGTCGTGCAAAGGATTGAAGACCTCGGCGGCAAAATCGGCGGTTTGTTTCTGTCGCTGTAGTGTTGGCTCGGAGACGTATATCCGTTCTGCACCTTGTGCCCGGAGATTGAAGATGACTGCCAGGCCGACGGGGCCCCCGCCGATGACCAGAACACTAAGGTCGTCGAAGCGTGCCATGCCTGACGATTTCAATGCATGTCTTCCGACGACCAAGGGTTCGATGAGCGCGGCGTCGGACAGAGGCACGGAGCCGGGGAGAGCATGGCACATGTTCTCGTCAACGGCCACGGCCTCTGAGAAGCCGCCGCCGTGGCCGTGCAGGCCTTTGAACGCCCACTGTCTGCAGATATTGGTCTGGGACGCCCCGCACCGGTCGCACGACTTGCAATACATCCGTGGGTCTACCATGACCGCCTGGCCGGGGCGCAAGGTACAGCCGGCACTGGTTTTGCTGACACGTCCACAGAATTCGTGACCCATCGTGACGGGCAGAGATTCTCCCGTCAGTGGATGAGGTGTCTCCTTGGTCGGGATCACTCGTGGCCCTGCTTCCCGTCAGCCCCTTTGTTTTCTCAGTTCCTTCCTTGGATAGTGAAACATGCCAACAAGGTATTCGTGAAGGTCGGAACCACAGATTCCGCACCATTCGACGTCAACGAGGACTTGGCCTGGCGATAGCTCTGGGACAGGGACATCGTCGACGATGCGAATGTCACGCGGGCCGTAAAACCTTGCAGCTTTCATCTTGTGAAACTGGCAGGTCTTTTGGCTTTGCTTGCTTGCGATGCCGTGCACGTGTGTGAGTGTGTGCCTCGACGGCTCCAACCCAGGCAGTCCCAGATTGCTTTTTGTAGAATGCGTAAGATCTCAGGTCTCAGACATGACCCGGGCGTAGAGTAAGTTGGCAAAGAGGCCAAAGACAAAACCAAGAGCGAGTCCGACACGGTCCGGCAGGCCAGCTACAATTAACAGCTAAGCGGCACCGGCTGCGTGTGTCACTTGAATCTGACTCGAATCGACCCGCACATTACACTGGCCAGGTAGGCAAAAGAGACTCGTGAGGGGAAGGAATACGATGAAAGTCCAGCATGAACCAAACGCTGCTCCTAGCTGTTGATCGCCGGGGATTCCATGTTCCTTCGTGCGACCCGAGATTTTGTATTCTATGTACGATGTGCGGTCGGCTCTCTCAAGCGTGCGCGACGGACCAACAACAGCACCGTCTGAGCCGCCAGATCTAGGCTCCCACGTTCCTCAAGCCGTGCCGCAGCTTAGGCAGAAGTGGCATTTTTCTCCGCGGACTGTTCCGTGGCGTTGGTGTTTTCCGTCACCACGACATCCGGTTCTTTCAGTTCTTCGTCGGTCAGATGCTTCCCGGTCCCGTCGGGCGTCTCTGCAACATGATCTCCGAACAGGGCCTCAATCTCTTCCAGCGTCTTCATCCTCGTCTCGGGACAGTAGATGGAGAACGCCACCACGAAGATGAAGTCCATCACGAGGAAAACGATAAAGTATCTCCAGGATATCGCCTCCAGCGCAAGAGGGGTGCATTGGACCAGTAGAATGACTATGCCGTTGAACGTGAGGTAGCTGTTGGCGACCCCAAACGACCGAATCGAGGTTGGTAGGATTTCGGCAGAGTACTGTATGACGCGTCAGTAGCCATTCCATCAGAGAATTGCCGTGCCGCCGATCGCCGGAACATACCGTCGGCCAGAAGGTGTTCATGGGGCCCGAGTAACCACATGAGAAGAGGTAGATGGCAAAGACGACGCCGATTCCGAGGCCGCGGTTGGTGTTCCCTGAGGCCTCGAAACGCGACCAAAGGATCACCAGCACAAGGGAGGCTGGGATCATGAGACCGTAGGCGACAAACTGTGCAGCGTTAGCGACAGGAGAGCATGATTAGGGCTATATGCCGTGACGTTGGCCTCAGGTGGCTCGTGACGTACCACGAGCTTTCGACGTCCGATTCGGTCGCAGAGCAACATGGCCAAAACCGCGGAAGCGGTGGCTACCGTGCCATAAATGCCAGTCAGAACCAAGGAGAGAATGTTGGAGAACCCCAGGCTCTGATACACCTGCACCTGGTAATTCTGGATGGGGATAACGCCCGTCAGCCTTTAGATGGTTGCGTCAGCGTATATGTCCACGGAGCCACAAGCTCATAGGAGCGGAGATCTCACTGTTGAAAGAGCGCGGCACCAACCACGATCATCAGTCGTTTGCGATATGACTTTTTCGAGAGGATCGAGCTGACTCCGAGGCGCTCGCTTCGATCCAGCTCGATCTGGGCTCTGATCTGGTGGTATTCCCGTAGGGGAAAATCTTCGTGACCCGGCGCACTGTGCATCTTCTTGAGTACCACCAGGGCCTCTTCGTTACGGTCTTTGAGAATAAGCCAACGTGGCGAAAACGGCATCCAAAATGACCCAGCAAACATAGCGACAGCGGGGACCAGCTGCAGTCCAAGAAGCAATCTCCAGGAGACATCCGAGTCGATGAAATAAAGGCCCAGACCGCTGTATGTGGGGAGGTCGTCAGCATAGGCAACTGCGTCGACGTGCCCGGTTCCGTGTCAACTTACATCCATTCTGTAAACATGTAGGCAAAATTGATATTCACGCTGGATCGGGGCGTACGGCGTCAGTCATGTCCAACACCGAACGGAATCCGGACTGCGCACAGGTCATACTTACGCATACACTCCACCGACGAATCCTCGAATCTCGGGAGGACTGATTTCACTGGCATAGGTGGGGCAGACACTGAAGACCAGACCGCAGGCGATGCCGCCAACAACGCGGCCGGCACAAAATACACCAAAGCTCTTTGCTGCCGTCTGCATGGAGATGCCCACAAAGGCCACTGCACATGACAGTTGGATTGTTCGCAGCCGGCCGATCTTGTTGGGCAGGTACCAGTTCAGCATGCAGCCAATGAAGGATCCGCCATAATAAGCCGAGTTGAAGGCTCCAATCTTTGTGGCGTTCAAGTCGAAATAGATCAAAAATCGTTCATAGGCAAGGATCGACGTGGTGATGCCTAGTAAGAGGAGCGGTCAATGCATGGGCTCAGACCGCACCGGAGCAGGGTTTGGAAATACATACCCGAGTCGTAGCCGTAGAAGATCGATCCAAACGTTACATATGCAAGGCAGAGGAACTGATACCTGTTCATGATGCAGGAATGCCCGGCCGGCCGCGCACTTTGCTTCTAGTATTGGTGATGGATCTGATGAGTAAAAAAACTCGGTACAGGAGATGTCAAAGTGCGAAACCCCAGATTTTCGTCGTCCACGGCTGCGGGAACCCAGATTATATACACATGTGGACTGGTGCTCAGGCTTGCCTGTATCAATTCGGTTCCCTGATTGACGCGATTCGAGCCTTGTCCCGAAAATACATCAAACGCTCATAGTAGAGAGCAAGTGGGGCCCGGAAGACGGGGTAATTAGAGGCATATCGACATAAGAGGCTTTCTTCGAGGGTCGTCTGCACTGTTTCTCAGTAAACCATGTGTCATCGACGAGTTAGCCGGAGCTCGTGCTTCTGAGTCGTTTGTTGCTGAGTCGGATGGCTAGACAAGCACGAATATGCCCAGGACAGGCGGCGTAAGGTGGAGCTGGCGGCCTCAGCCTGCGGGTGCCAGAATTCCGAGTGTCCAATTCGACCACCATGGGGATGTGAATAGGGGAATATTGGCCTCGTGCTACTGGACAGAGCTACGGGGTAGGGAGGATGGAGTACGAGACCTTTTCGCCCAGGCAGCATCGGAGCCAACCCCGGATTGCGTGACTGGGAAAATTATCCGGGCCGTTGTAATGACACGGCTGGCGGTGTCATCGACACACATCCTTGTGTAACGCGGTGCAACGCGGTGAACGCGATTCTATTGTTTACATGACCCTTGGTAACCATGGCCAGGCGGCGCCTGAGACCCTTCTGAAGTCACTAAGTCCTCCGAACCGAGTCGATTCGTATATGCTGTGAAGTGGCTGTGTGTTGGGCAGGAACTGCCTTTTTCCCAGGGCGTACGGAGTACCAAGATCGAGTACTTGAGTCCTTGGATTGCTCATGTGTTGCCTGGAGACGGCAGCGGAAATGGCCAGCCTGGTAAAGTCATGGTCAAAGTGACTGGATCATTCTTAAGCTCCGTACTTATGGCCGCCAGCTCATCCACGTCCCAGTTGGACCAGAGAAATCGTCCCGATGGGATGACAGCCCCGAGCTTTGAACTGAGCCAGACGCAGAATTGTCCAGGAAGTGAAGCTACAAAATCCCCTCGGCTCAGTATCGTCTCTCATCAACGTGCAAGAAGGTTGTTTGATCGCGAACGGAGACCATCTGGATGGGGCGCCACTTACCCTCGTCTCTGGGAAGGAAGGGATTGTCCTTCTGTGGGGGCGCCATGGCATCGCTTTTAGCTGCCATCTCAGTCTCGACGACCCCAGGGTGCAGAGAATAACAACGGACACCGGGATTCTCGGAGGCGACATATTCGTACAGCTTTGCCAGTGCGATCTTACTGCTCGCGTAGCTGGCGGGACATTGCTCCACAATCGACGCCGGAAGGTGTGCAATTAGAGAGTTGATGCCAATCAAGACAGAACCGTCACGGGAGCCGTTGCGAAGGAATTGTTGTGCGACAATAAAGCCCCCTTTCACATTCACTTCGAACGCTTTCCAGAATTCCGAGACTGGTCCAGCAGCAATGGTGCCCTGATCGGATAGATATGCCGCCGCGTTGATGCAGACGTCTATTCCCCGATATCGATGAGTCAGGGAAGCAAAGCAATCGCCCACTGCGGCCTCGTCTGTAACATCAAGTGGAAATGTGAGAATTTCTGCAGATGGGTACGCTGATTGGATCTGGGATTTGCTCTCTTGCAATGGCTGAGGTCGACGCCCGAGCAACGCAACCACCCTGGCTCCAGCCGTGACAAAGGCGAGAGCAGTTGCAGCTCCGATCCCCGTGCCACCTCCTGCAGCAGCATTAGTTGTGTTGGTATCGCCGACCCTCAAGTGCAGAATTAGAAGCCTTATCCATACCGGTCACGACTACGACCTTGCCTGAAGCTGAAAGTTCAGGCCGATTGGGATCGATGCTTGGGTATGGAGCATGATGATATTTGGTGGTGAGGGACGGGAGTACCATGGTATTGTTGGTTTGGGTTGGTCTGAGATATCAACGCAGTCGAATGCCGTCTCTGAGCTCCACGCCCGCGGTATATAAGCAGATACCCCAGCCGTTGCTTAGATCTATGGAGATGCTTCGGACATGTTCACGCGCAGCAACTGGGGTCTCACAGGACTGTCATGGATTGGTGATTCACTCGGCCTGGGCTCCTCAGCTTGAGGACAAGGTGTCGGCCGAAATACTTGCCATTTCGGCGTGCAAGTGCGCTTGTTCAAAATGTCCCAGATCACTATATCTAAATGGATGGCCAATCTATTCTATCTCCCATGGCACATCAGCGTTCCTCATATACGGCGCTAGTTTATCTACCTCCTTCAAAACTTCGGCCTTGACGCGCCCGTTGCCCAAATATGACCACATATTGCTTTTGCGATATCGGTGGTCGTAGTGCTCCCACTTGACCTCTTTGATGGTCTTCATGAAGTGCATTGCCTAGAGGGGAATCTACGTGTTAGAATATAAGGACAGACTCACGTTTCCCGAACGAGGATACTTACCGAACCGCCCCAAATCCACAATTTGCCGCCTGAGATATTGTTCTTGTACCAGCTCTTGCAGTCCCGGTTCCAGACTGACCGTTTGTGCCACTCGTCAATGTATTCATACAGCTGGTCGACAGGCTCCTGCTTCACCTCGAGGGCTCGAATGTTCTCCGTCTGGATCTTGGCTGCACATTTGAGAATATATTCGACGCAGACTTCGTGAGAGGGTAACGCTGTCCCAGCTGCCCAATTCCCTCTGACTCCGTTGACGACAAAGTAGTTGGGGAATTTGGGCACCGTCATGGCAAGGTAGACTTGTGGCTCCGGGTCGAATTCGTCGCGCATGGTCACGCCATTGACACCACGGAGCTCGAACGGGGGCGCAAAAGCCAGATTAAATCCAGTGGCACAGGCGATGATGTCAACCTTGTGTAGCTTGCCCGAGCTATCGACCAGGCCCTCGGGCACAACCTTCTCAATCTCTTCATGAACGGGCGTTACGTTTGGCTGGACAAGGGCCTCGAGATAGCCATCGCCAGGCGTTATACGACGACATCCCGGCGGCCAGGACGGAATGAGACGGCTTTTCAACTCTTCGTGGCCGGGACCCAGACGCCGTTCCATCTCGGAGCGCATTTGCTGCTGTGCTTGTTTTGAAATTTCGGAATCGGCGATAAACATGTCAAAAAGGTTGTTCACCGATGACTCGAGCTTTCGACGGTACAGAAGGTGGTATTCGGGGTCGTCTTTGAAGCGCTGCTTTTCCTCCTCGGTGTAGTAGTATTGGGCGGCCGGTTCAGCCTCCTTGACGGGCTCGCCCGAGGCGTTCTTGACGCTCTTGGTCTTCTCCTGCTCGAGCGCCGCCGCACCCACTGGGGGGGATATCCACGTAACCGATCGCATGAACGACGTCAGATGCTTCGCCGTCTTTTGAATTTGCGGCACCATCTGGATTGCTGAAGAGCCCGTGCCAATTACGGCCACATTCTTGCCTTCCCAGCTGACGCTCGGGTCCCAGTTGGCGCTGTGCAGGAGCTGGCCTTGAAAGTCGTGTAGGCCCGCTATCTGGGGCCATTTCCAGGAATTGAGAAACCCAGTCCCATTGATGAGGACGTGACACCAATCTTCAAATTTGCGACCTTCAGTCTCGAGCTCGACCTTGTCTGCATGAACTCCAGTCAGAGGTTGACCCCGGCAGCGCTAACTGAATATGGGACTTACAAATACCCTCGCTCTCGATCCAAGTCGCACTCAGGACTTTCGTGTTGAGTTTGATCCAAGGCTTCAGATCATACTTGTCTGCAAAAGACTCAAAGTATTTCTTGATCTCCCCTGAACCCGCATAGAATGCAGACCAGTCAGGGTTTGGCTCGAAAGTAAAAGTATAAGCGTGTGCGGGTCTTGCGCCCTTTGTCAGTTACACATATCTGGGAAAGGATGTTCCATGTCACCTACACGTCACACGCGCATCCAGGATACCGATTTTCGTACCAAGTACCAGCCAAGCTAGGGTTCTTGTCGTAGACCACCAGGTCATACTTGGAGAAGAGTTTCTTCATTTTGTAGGCGACTAGTAAGCCCGCGGCCCCTGCTCCAACACAGACGACACGCAGGTGTCCAGGGTAGGAATGCCAATGCTCCTCAACCCGAAACCCATCAGCAGCTCCATTGGTTCCGGCGGTAGAATGAGGCATCTTGAACAATGCTTGACTTGCGAGCCAGGGTTTGTGAGTGCAAGGACCTCCAAAACTGAACCTGTAATGCTGTCGAAGTGAAAGTGCCAGAGCACATCTCCTCGGGTCATATACCACGGCAGTCCAGGTCAAAGCGGGAGAACAAGGGTCCAAGGCTCCAGTCTGGCTGTCACGATTTCAGGAGTCGTGTTATTCCGGGATCACTCAGCTCATGCCGAAGCCAAGGCGGCATCCGTACAGGGGAAATCACTTTGTGCAGAGGTGTTGGCGGAGCACGAGTCAGCGGCTTCTGACAAAGGTTCTTAGACACAATTGAAGGACTCAGAGACCGGCGACTTCGCCTGGTTACACCCCACACAACCAACACAACCACACTCTGTGCCACACATGGGGCTCGGGGTCTTTCGGCGCATCTCCAGGTGTCCATGGAGATGCGGATGCAAAGCCGAATTGATTTTCAATCCAAAGGTAGCCCTAGCCGTGCCATCAACTTAGGAATCGGGCGGAGACCACCACTCACAATAACTAAGACGTTCTCACCTTGTTTTGGACGGAATTCCAGAAGATTTGGAGCAGCAGCTGTCCACGGAGACTTCAGAGTCAGAGATTTTAAAAGGTTGACATTTCAAAATGGGTCGACGACAGGGCCCAAATACGCCCGGGATAGCCTTTGTTACCGGTGCAGCCAGGGGGCTCGGGAATGCAGTGGCCGTCTCGTTTGCAAAGGAAGGGGCCAAAGCCGTGGTGATTGTCGACATCAACGACGAAGAAACCATGGAACTGGGGAAGGCAGCTGTGGAGGCCCATGGGGCCGAGGTGAGTGACTAGTCCTGTCCTTTCCCTGCGCTGGATTGCTCGGGACCTAACATTGAGATGGATAGTGCCTCGCCATCCGTGCAGATGTGACACAGGAAGCAGAAGTGGCTTCAGCTGTCTCCGAAGCGGTAGCAAAGTTCGGCCGGATCGATTACGCGGCCAATTTCGCAGGGATCGTGGGACCCCCGGACAGCATCGTCAATCTCGACGTGGCGAAGTGGAGGAAGACGCTCGAAGTCAATGCCACCGGTGTTATGCTCTGCACAAAATACGAGATGATTCAAATGATGAAGCAGGACTCGCTCGCCGTGTAGGTCGTCGGTCACCTTACTCGGGGGACTTCTATCTAATCATGGGACTGACCGCACAACCCTTAGTGAAGATGGACGGCCTCCGCAACGGGGTGCCATTGTGAATTGTGCATCAGTCAATTCCCTGCTCACAATGCCCGGGACTGGGCCTTATACCGCGTCCAAACACGCGTGCTACGGAATCACAAAGACGGTGAGTGTGTAGGATGCCTCTATTCCTCAAGTAGCCGTCTAATCGGTTCTTTTCTCGCGGCTTCCAGGCGGCATTAGAAGGTCGAAGCCATGGCATCAGGGTCAATGCGGTGTCGCCAGGATTTCTCTTGACCAAAATGGCGGAAGAGTCTTTGATGAAGGATGATGTTGTCGATTCGCGAGGCATGGCCATGTGGCAATACTTTGTCTCCCGACAAGGCCGGTCTGCCAGCTTCGATGAGATTGGTGATGTCGTGGCACTGATGTGCACACCCAAGATGAGTCTGGTCGTGGGCCAGAATCTTTTTATTGATGGGTAAGTCATGCTCTTGGAGCTTGCTTCCTGGGAATCTTGATGAACTAATGATATTTATCAGAGGCTTCTCGGTCAACGAAAGCAACTCCTAAATTTCAACACTCCTCAATACAAATGCAGTCTCCTCAGGGTGTCTTCCAGAGTGACCTACCCGGTCTCTGCATTGTCTTACGCCCTCATTTTCGTAGAGCTCACGGTGCGAGAAGACGGTTTCTCCTCGGGCGCCACAGAGCCTAGTATCACAACAGAGCATCATACATTACATGGACTCTTCACCCTGTCGTCAGAGAAGACACAAAATATCCTTATCATCAACATATAAGCGCAATGCCAATGTCACTGCCATGATGAAACTCTTCAACTCTAAGCCCGTTACGTAGTCATCCATCGAGGAGTTGAAGTAACTCACCCCATTACACAAGGCTCAAGGGTCTAGACGCCCATTCATTAGCAGCCTCATTGTCGTTCGCCCTTTCCTCACCCGCGCCATGATGAATCACAGATATCGTAGTCACTGGCGTGGTAAAAGCGGCCATGATGAATCACGGATATCGTAGTCACTGGCGTGGTAAAAGCGGGCCAGTGGGTATGAGGATATGGAGTATGTTTACTTCCGACAATTCGAGCGGACCCTGACAAACTCGCCCTCGGGCGCCTCGATCACAAATGGGAGAGCCAGGCCATAGTTTGTACTGTTGTTTGACAGAGTCTCGCATTCTCCGTGGTACGGTTCCTGCGTTGGACCGCAATGCCAACGAAGCCGAGCTGATTTCTTCATCTACCAAGCTCCAGCTTTGATCGAGCTTATTGGCTTTCCTGAAATAAGTTAACTGAGAGTGATAACAGTTCCATAGATAGCTGTACCCCCTATCTAGCTGCCTCTGTCCCATAGCCCGAGCCATCATTATAATCGTCGTCGTCGTGTCAAAGATGAGTGCCGGCACACGACACGGCCTGAAGATGGGTCCAAAGCCGGCTCTGTTCATCACCAGGACATGATTTTAGACGGTGAAAAATTCCTTACATAGCACACGTGCCAAGATTGCGAGCTTCGAAGTGGAGCGCCTGGCTCTTGAAGAAGACTACTACAGCAGTACTCGTTTCTGGGGCTCGGTGGTTGCCATTGGCATAAGGATAAAGAATGCTGCCTCTTCCCCTTGCCCCCGTGCACGGCCTTGCTGGCTGCTTGAATCGTCCAGGCTTCTCTAGTTCCATGGGACAGTTTGCCTTGCCATCCACCATCTGGACCTATATGATTGCAGACAGCGGCCCAGATGCCAACGTGGGCTTGGGTCCCCTACATATCTGTCTGTGCTCGGAATCGCTGGAGCCTGCCTCTGACGCCGCGATGCTCGGATATCTTTGGGCACCGGTGGTTTCTCATTGTCCCACAAGCGCTCATGCTGATCGGATCCATCGTCGGAGCCACGGCGAAGAACGTGCCGTGGCTGGTCGGAGGGTTCACGATCATGAGTGCGTTTTCCAGCGGTGCCGTTCTCTTACTGTTACCTCACCAAGGAGGTTATGCCCATGAAATATCGATTCATTGGCACGTCCTTGGGTATCTGGTATGCAGTGCCCTTCTCCGAGTTTGCGCCTGCGGTGGCGAATGCCTTTCTGACAAAGCCTCACGGCGTTTGGCGATGGTGTTATTGGTGGATGGGTGATCCTCAACCTCGTCTCGCGTGCCCTTTTCTACATGCTCTTTCCACCCGCGCACCTCCAAAATGAAGCACCGCTACCAGACTGGACGACAATATCTAAATCGTATCGACCTGGTGGGTATCTTGCTGTCCTGCGGCGTTTTCGTCATCTTCAGTCTCGGCCCGTCATGGGGGTGGTGGCCAATATCCAGGGAGGTCGGCGGCAACCATCACACCGATTGTTTTCGGCTTCGTCACCTTGGTGGCGTTGGGATTGTGGTAAACCTAGGCTCCCAGCCGGCGGACGCTCTTCCCGATACACCTGTTCCGCGACTGCGAGGGGTTGGTGCGAATGCTGCTATTGTCCTTCCGGGGGAGCATCTGCGCCTTTGCTGTTGTTTGGCCGCAGGCAGTAGTGGAATGATCTTCAGAACGCCAGGGAAATATGATCGACATCCTCTCGTGTGCAGCCGGTGTGCCCTACAACGCCGGTCACACCATTGGTGGGTTTCTGGGCAAACGGGTCCCTGAAACTCAAGCTTCAATGCCTGATGTCGATGACAATTGGGACTACGCTCTTGGGATGTGCGTCAATCCCCTCCCCAGCACACCTAGATAGATGGAAACATAAATCAACGGCAGAGACCGGTATGTCCACAGCGGGACCCGATGACAAGTCGAAAGCGCTAGGTCTCCTCATTTGTGGTGTTTTTGCCATGGATTGGAACGAAGATGTCATACAGACACTCATTGCCATCTGTGTCCACGATCAAAAGGGGGTTGGTATTGCAGCCGGGACCGCCCGGTCTTCTTGATCCGTCATCTCTACCATCTGGTCGTCCTTCTTTGTGACGGCGCTGACCAACCGATTGGCGACCACACGGTCGCAACTGCTGCCATCAGAGCTGATTGCCACAGTCCTCGGTTGCTGGACTGCTCTCAGCATCAACGAGCCGCAATGATGCGGATCTCGCAACAGTTCGAAGCCCCACACCATGCATAGTGGATATCGCAACGATCGCGTTCAGACAGGGACAAGCTTCGCCTTACCGCTCAGTCATGCATGTATCAATCGCGGTCGGGGGAAGCTTGATGGTGTTGTCGCTATTTGCGCCCATTGTCGACCATTTGATGATCAACGAGGTTGTTGTGACTTTGCATCGCAAGGAGGAGGAATCTCAGCTGGAGCAAGTGTAACATTGGTTGCGAGAGGGACACATGCCTCTTCAGGATGAATGTCGGACGGGATTAGTAAGGACTGTGGGCTTACTAAAGGCCGTTAGAAGATCGGGCACGTGATCCGGTGGAGCCTTGGCAGCGAGGCAGCCCCGGCCCACCTGCCCTCATCGTCCTGCACCGAGGGCCGAGTCGTAACAGTTCCCAGCAAACCCATCTATCCGCTTCTTTGCCCCATTGCTCTATCTCCTAAGTCCTATACCGTGGCTTCCATCAATGTGCAAATCTAGACCTCAGCTTGCCAAGATGCGCATGTCGGCTGGAGATTCAACATTTGACAGACCTCGGATAATGCCAGCCAAGCACTCACTCGATAGGGAGCATGCCTTGCTCGTGGTGCGTGGAGGAACTGGGTGATTCACGTTTGTGTGACATAGCGACAACCGACGGTCCCCAGTGCCCCGGCACCCCGGCCTGGTCTCCCCACACCTTCACTGAGCCCATTTTCCCCGATGGCAGATTATGGAGCGCCGGGTCCGCCCAGTGACATATCTTGATTGGGTGTGGATTCATCGAGTGTTCAATGATAAATAGGGGAACTATAGCTGCTGAGAGGAGAGTGTATCCCTCCTCTACTTTCACTTCAACTCTCAAGGAGTCTCTCGAGGAGACATAGAGATAGCATCATGTCCACCCCGAGTGATGACAATCCGATGGCGATGGCCTCGCAGTCGGACAAGGAACAACCGCACGTTCAACATACCGAAGACTTTGCAGCCTCCGAGCCGACGGTGGCCCTCTTTGGGGCCGACTCTGCCAGCTTGCCCAAGGGATATTTCTACAGCCCATACTTCCTAGGCTCGATGGCTGCGTGTGGATTGAGCCTGCTGGGCAGTGTCGGAGGATATGCACTCGCAGCACCGATTTTGGGCATCATCAATGCTGACATCGGGCCGAACAAGAACATTGCCTGGGTTCCCCTGATGTTTCCTGTGGGATTGGCGGTGGGCCAGACATTGCTGGGTCGTATTTCCGACATCTTTGGCCGCCGCTGGTTCTTTGCTGGTGGCCAGGGGTTTGGCCTCATTGGCGCCATCATCTGCGCAACAGCACGGGATGTGCCCACCTTGATTGGGGGCTCGGTCATTGTTGGTCTCGCGGGGGCGACAGCGTTGTCTTACCCGTTCCTCATTGGCGAGCTTGTGCCCATGAAGTACAGGTTCATTGGGACGGCATATGCCTGCTTCTGCTGCATTCCCTTCTCCGGCCTGGCGCCCGCCATCGCGAATTCATTAGCTACCAGGGCAAATTGGAGATGGTGTTACTATCTCATGATCATCTTCAACGGGTTGTCGATGGGCTCGTACCTCCTCTTCTATCACCCTCCGACCTTTGGCATGAAACACAGCCGCAAAGAAAAACTCAGAATGATCCGCAACTTCGACTATATCGGCATTTTCCTTTTCACTAGTGGGATGGTTTGTGAGTTTGACCGACCCCGAGTCCCATTCTGGGTGGCTGGCTGGCGTACTGATCCGGGTGTCCTCTAACTAGTGTTCCTCCTGGGTATCTCATGGGGCGGGAATGTCTATCCCTGGAAATCGGCTGCCGTGATCGCGACAATCGTGATCGGCGCGCTGGTCCTCACGGCCTTCTTCACCTGGGAGGTTTACCATCCCATGGAGGAGCCCCTGGTACCGATGCACCTTTTCCGGAATCGCGGGTGGCTCATCGCCACGCTCCTGGTGTCCATCGGAGCCAGCATCTATTACGCATTTGGAATTGTCTGGCCATCCATGGTCAATGTCTTGTACGCGGAAGGAGACCAAATCTATGCTGGCTGGCTACAATGCTGCGTCGGGGGTGCGTTTACCCTAGGACAAGTCACTGGCAGTTTCCTATACAAATTTATCGGCTCTGTGCGGGCGCAACTGACGGTGACGACACTCATCGGCGGTGCTTTACTTGCAGGTGAGACGGAAATTTCGCTCTACCTGGAGGTTTTGTGCTAACTGAAAGATAGGCGTTGCCAGCGCGAGTCCCTCTGACGTCAATCTACCCATCGGACTGCTGATCCCTGGAAACTTCTTCATTGGGTGGATGGAAGCCCTCACCCTCACGCTCCCAGGAATGTACATTCGGGATCAGAACGAGATTGGCGTGGCCGTCGGTGTTGCCGGCTCGGTGCGCTCAGCATTGTCAACACTTGCCTCTACCATCTACGTGACCATCCTCAACAATCGCCTCGCAGAAACGGTACCTGCCGCCGTGAGACCTGCCGTCACTACTGCTGGACTCCCTGTTAGCTCCGTCCCGGCGTTGCTGGCTGCGCTGAGTTTGGGCACTCCCGACGCGTTTTCGAAGGTGCAAGGGCTCACGTCACCAATTCAAGAAGTGGCCATCAACGCTTACAAAGAAGGCAACACGTCGGCGTATCGTACCGTCTTCTTTGCCTCGCTGGCATTTACTGGGACAGGAATTCTCCTCAGTCTCTTCACGCCGAGCGTGGATGCCCAAATGACGGACAGCGTCGCCGTGACCCTTCACAAGAAGAAGGAAGAGAAGGATCTTGAGAATGCCGTCCAAAAGCAGCTCGAGACGGAATCGACAACTCACTAGATCTTGCAGAGGAGTGCTTGTCTCTTTGAGTGCGCTGAAGGATGTTTGTATCTTTGATTTATCAATCTCTGACCTTGAACATATGCAGTTAGTAGATGGATGTAGATGGGGACGAGATGGGCAAGCTGTTCCCGAGTGGCTCACCTTCATCCACTTTCTACGTACCCTGAACGTGAGTGATGCCCACACTTGGACCAAGAATCCGAATCTTGGAAGTGTTTGATTGACCATGTGAAAACTTGGCCAACAATAGTCGTACGCTATGAGACCAGCCGGGCCCTTAGGCGGTAGAATTGAGGCGACAACGCCGGGGTCCGAGAGCCCAAGCGGCATGGGATTTGTTTCCGAGGTCCCTACACTCCGCACGCACAGAGGTAACTCTTTGGCACCCCGCGGGGCCCCCCTATCCCAGGCTCCCGGGTAAAGCTCGTTCGTGGCCGTTCGCCCCATCAAGTCACGCATTCCCCGATCTCGAGTCGTTAGCGACTGACTCAGACCGATCAATGCAAGGTCCTGACCACGTGGAAATATTGATCTCCGAATATAACATCTCGTCGACTCGTAACTCGTACATCCATACAAGTCCCACTCTGTCTGACTCCCTCCATGGGCACGAAAGCAGACTATCATTCGTCTTCCTCGGCGAAACGAGGCCAAAACGAGCAAGATCTCAAAGAGGAGCAAAAGTGCGTTCCATGGAATCTCCCTTCGTGTCTGGCAGTTTCGGGTGAATGACCGCTCTTCAGACGCATGAGAAATCGCTTGTCTCAAAAGGTCATTCGGGAGCGACGGTCGGCCTACATTGAACAACTCGAGGCCAAGGTGGCCTTTCTGTCTCAACATAAACCCAACGGTCCGTCATCCGAGCTCTGGCAACGAAACGAGGCATTACAAGACTCTCTACACACCTTGCGGAAGAAATTACTCAGCGTTTCGACGACCATCATTGGACTGGCGGATGGCGTCTTGCCGGCTTTGAACACCTCGAGTTAGTGAGACCCGTTCGGAACTTACAAATTGGCTGTGGCCTTGGCTTGAATTTGGGCTTTGATTGGATCTGAACTGACCATGTCACCGATGTGCTGCAGAAGCTGAAGATGGAAGTCCCACGTCGACTCGGCCGACGATCCACTCGCCGCCAGCGACGGAGATGTTGTCACCCGACGCCGTGGTGCTGCACAGTAGTGACGACGGCGTGTCGATGAACATGGAACGGCGCCAGGACAGATGCCAGTCTGCAAGCCCCCTCAACCTCGACTTCCTGATCATGCCGACAGATGCAACATCCTGCCACGACGACATGAACAAATTGGCAGCTAACTCTTGGACGACGCCATCCAAAACATGTCCCGCGAACACGGGCGCAGCCGCAGAATGGAACTGGGGTGATGCTTCGTTCGACGTCCCCGGGCCCCCGTCGCATCAAACCACTCAGCTGCAGCAACATGTGAACAAAGAATTGGACCTTGCGGAGGCAGCCCCAGACGCTGTCCCCTTACCACTACTCTCGCTTCCGGAGGCCACCATGGTGCAGAAGACGTCCAACTTGTCAGATCATCTCCAATACATCTGCGACCTGGTCCAGCTGAGCTCGCTGCCTTCCAGATACACCAGGTTTGTGAAGAAAATACATTACTAGCACTGTTGTGCAGAAACTTACTGCTCTATAGTGGCCCCTATATCATGAACGACCTGCTCCATGCGCTCTTTCACGTTGCCTGGCCCTTCATGGGCTACTGGGTGACCTGGACCAACTCATGTGGGCTTATTGCGCCGATCATGTGGTGGCAAGCGACGCGAACGGAAGCGGCGCGCATGGCCATTGCGCCCATCTACAGACCCACGCTCATGCAGATGATGACCCCGTGTTATCCCAAGGTCATTGACTGGGTGCCTCATGCGGCTCTCCGGGACAGCTTGATCAGTACCTACATGACCTACGACTTGGATACCATGGTTTGTCATCTCACCGAGGCTTACGTCCGGGAACCGGGTTTCGGCGAGTCGTCAACCACCGGATTCAATGTCATGGATTTTGTGTTGAACACGCTGGATTCCGGCCACGGAGCGAGCGGCTCCACGATGTCGCGGCCGGGCTTTCTCTTCGCCTATCCAACGACTGCGGCGTCGACGGCGTGCAGCCACTCCACACCGCCGACTGACAGCCAAATGCATCGGTTCAAGATCGATCCCTCCTTTGTCGCCAAATACCCGCGTCTGTACCACCCCTCCGCGGTGGCCAAACAGACAATCGCTCGTCCGGCGGGAGTGCCCAAACTTGCGCCGCCTTCTCCTCTGAACCCGGCCGCCATGCAGGTGTATCTTAACCTCCTTCTACAAAACAAGTCATAGTGTATTATGCGATCTTGTCCACAGTTGTCGACGATCCGCCGAGTCGAGGATCAAATATACCGAAAGACACCCGAACCAGCACAGGCCTCAATGGCCTGAGAATCAACGCTGCAGAAAAGCGAAATTGAAAGTGCCTTGTATCTAGCTGATAGGTAACAAAGAAAGAAAGAGTTGACTAAAAGTCTTAGAGCAGGCGCGCTAAGACCATGATAGCCTGGCTTAGCAACCATCCGGTACCAAATGATGGCATTTTATCACCTTCGTGTTAATACAACTCTGCGCAGCTATTCGCGCAACTCGATATGTTCCGGAGATATCACATCGCAATGCTCGCTGCGCAATTCTGGTCCATGGTTCGAGAGAGCGTGAGGAAACACCGGCGCTGTGCCCCTGAAGGCTTTTGCATTGCTGTCATGGTCTGAGGCTCGCGGAGGGAATGGTGTCGGGTCACTCTGCTTCTTGTGACTGACATCAACATCGGGGCTCTTCGGATTGGTCACACAGGCAGTCGAGCCGCTGCTAGGTGCCCGGATCGGCTTGCCAGCAGCACAACCCAAGGGTGACTTTGCTAGCTGCTACGTGGATCTCAGGGGGGTTGTACTGGCTGTGGGAACACCACTAGTGCTGGGGTACGAGCTTGTGAAGCCCTGATCCCTTTCCCACCTCGTATCTGGACGGGAGGAGGTTTTAATCGGGAGAACATTCTGTATGGCCAAACGCCAGGTCTCCTCCGGGTTTATTGTTTGTAAACTACTCAGTACTGACGAATTTCGAGCTGTTTTGTTTCGGCTGTACTCCTCGCGACCTCTACCGGAACGACCTGCTGGACCGACACCAAGCCCCCGGAAGTCACACGCCACATCTGTAGTCCGTCACCTGGAAGCGCCGCTTCCCCCCTCAAGGCCTGCTTACCGGTAAGAAGCCCTCTTTTCATCCTGCTTGTCGTTCGACAGACACTCTTCCTTATCCGGACCTTTGCATGAGCCGTCCTAGTTTAGCTGCAAGCCATAATCCCCATGACCTCCTCACATTCCTTCATACCCTCTCATCGACTTCGTAGCAAGAAGACGCCGTATCTCACGCCTTCCTCAAAAAGAGCCCACCAAGACCCGCAATGCGGCCACCGTGGCTGACAATGCCCATGATCAGGAACGTCCCAAAGGATACGAGGATCGTGATTTCTAGCACCAAGTCCCGGGAGGAGCTCCAGTCGGTCAGGGTCAATAATTACAACAGAACAGGCCTCTGATGATGTTCCCGGCCCGCAACAACCCATCAATTGAGACCGGCACTGTTACACGCACACGCACTCGCACTCGCACTCGTACTCGCCCCGGCGGCTGTGGTTTCAGCTTTGACCAAGGTCGACAGATAGATATTATATCTGCGGAACCTCACCCCAAGCGTTGGCTAGAGCGTTAGGCTCGGCACCACCTGTTCTAATTAAGGAATGCCGACTTCGAGATGAGCTTGTCGATGACTACGAGTACGTGTGCGAGTACACTTTGTTAGAATCAAGCATGAGTTATGAGTGCTAACCCTAACGCTGAACCTGAAGGCTCAAAGGAGAGGGAGGGAGGCAAGGAGGATCCGCTCCAGCAGACCGCATACAAATGCTACCATCACTTGGTTGGGTTGACGGCACATCCACAACCACAACCAGCAATCGAGGAGGTGTCGGTTGCCGTGTAACCTTCGGGGACGATGATAAAGGAAGAGACAACTCCCCCCGTGCTGGACCCTCGGATTCCGGGCGAGGCTGAGCCGAAGTTGAGCCTGGCCACTCACTGTACCCCCTTGGAGTCCGAATACAGTGCCTACCTGTGAGCACTGTGGTACAGTACTGTACAAGGCACAGTACATAACTCCGCGATCCACAGAAAGCATAGCCTCCCCGTATGTATTTCATTGGTGTCTCCGGGACAAGTCATGCTGCCTTTTTGTTACACAGTAGCTAGACATAGACGGAGTACTCCTGCATGCTACGTATGTATGTCACTCAAAAACAGCGTGTCATTTCTTCTGCTGCCTTTTGATCTTCTCCACAAGGCGCTTGACATCGCCGACGGGCTCAGAATTGCCGGTTGATTTCTTCTCGGCCAATCGTCCCTCTCGCGAGCCATCTCCTTCACTGCTCTGCTTGTGCTGGTCTTTGTTCTTCCGTTTCCGCCGCTCGTCCAGCAGCAACTTCATGTTCTTCGTGCCTTTGAAGCGCGGGTTCGTCGGGTCGATGGCGTACTCATGCGACGAGAAGAGGCGGGCGAAGCGCGGGTCCGCGGTGTCGAGCTGGAAGTCATCTGCTGGGATCTCGCTGGTACTACTCTGAGCAGCGTCGGACTTGGACTTGTTCTTGAGCTTGTTCTTCTTCCCCTTCTTGCGAGCTTGTTTCTCGGCGCGCTCGATTTCGCGCATATCAAAATGTTGGATCTTGGATTTTCCTGGGACGCCGTCATTGGCTTCGACGTCGTCGTCCGCCATGAGAAGTTCGAGCTCGGCGCGCTGTTTGCGGTCCTTTTCTTCCTCTGCCTCACGCTGTTGTTTTTTCTTCAGCCGTTCTTCCTTCCTCAATTTGTTTGACGTTGCTTTGGAGAGCTCGGCGGATGGTTCGGCGGAGGCGAAGAATGGGTCGTCGAATCCTAACTCCTCTTCGTCTTCGTGCGCGTCTTCAATAAGCTGATCAGCGGTCTCTGTGGGAGTATCTTCATGATCAGGGACTGCGGTCGCTGACTTCATCTTTTCTTTCCGTTTCTGTTTGCGTTCTCGTTCTTTGCGGACGTACTTCTCTAACGTCGTCTCCTCTGGCTCCGGCGAGTTTTCAAATACAGAACGTTTCTTATCATCTTTGCTGGGATTCAGACCGGATGTGAATGTGATTTGCATGTCTCCTACAGGCGCCTGATCTTTGGATTTTGCCGGCTTGACGGTGTCGAGAGGCAGGCCTAGGAGCGTTCGCATGCGTTGCCGTTCGGCTTCCTTCTTTGACAAAGGTGCTGGGGCAGCGTTGTCGTGAGTGGTGCTTGTTTCGGCTTCGAGCTCCAATGCTTCCGAGGCAGAGTCGTCGGTATCAGATGCAAGATAGGCTCTGAGATCATTTTCATCAATCATTTCTTGCATGCCCTTCTTGCCCTTTCCCTTGCCACCCCTGAATGCCCGAGCGACGGCTTCTTTCCTCCCTGTGTCCTCCGCATCCCAGGTCAACTTGACTTTGCTGTGCTGCAACGCATCCGTGACGAACTCGTTCGGTCTGTAATCGTCTGGTATCCGTTCGCATTCTTCGCGCGGAGTATCCGTCCTGAAATCGGTGTCCTCGGGGACGAATCTTAGGTCGAAGAAATTCGCAGTACGGAGATATTCGGTCCCGTCGACGGCGTCGTAGATGTGTTTCGCCACCGACGGGGATGAGAAGGTGAGAATAGCGTAGAAATAGCGCAGACGTTCGAGTTGGTATTTCCGTAGGGCGGTTGCGTTGAAGTCTTCATCGCCATTTTCGGTTTTGAGGATGGACGCTTTTATGTCTTCATCCGCTTCTTCATCATCAGACATATCCTCATCAGCATTGCCTCCTTTTGCAGCATTGGTAAAGATATCTTTGGGTGGTCCTTCCAATTCTTCCCTTTCGAGTCTTTCCTTGCCGAATTCGCTGGGATAGATGGCTACCTTGACAATGGATCCGCCGGTAGATGGTAGAAAACTAGAGAAGACGGCCATTAGGTCCGCGGCGCGGATGTTGTCCCAGTCCAAATTCACAATGGCGATGCGAGAGGTGACTTCTCCGGTGGGCACGTCCTGCTGTTGGGTAGCGCCAACGTCGAGTTCTTCATCCACCTCTTCCGCTCCCTCCTCTTCCTCCGAGTCTGAGTTGGTGGACGTCTCATCCGAGGAGGTCTCGGCTTCAGAATCGGTCTCTCGCCCTTCTCGTAACGGATCACGAGTTTTCTTCTCAACCCTGCTCAACTCCTGCTTGACCGCGTCGTCATTGTCGGCCTCGTCACTTTCGGGCTCTTCATCCTCGTCAAACTCATACTTCCTCTTCAAGCGCTTCTTCTCTACGTTTGCTTCCAGCGGTCGTCCGTACCGATCAACTTTGGCTCTCTTAACAAAGTCATCATCTTCAAGGACTCGTGCGAACCGCTTGTCAAGTTTGACTTTGTTCTTTTTGCCAGGCAAGCGGTATCGTGGATCGGACTGGATATTTGCGAATCGAGGGTCTGTTATTCGTGCGCCAGAGGACTCAGCGCTTGCAGTCTTCTGCTTCTTTGCGGAAGGCTCCCCCATCCTGCCTGGCCGTTGCAAGTTGCACCACTGCGGTAGACTGCGGCGCACGGAATTGGAGGCGGAGAAAAAATTGTTGTTTTCCGCCGACGAAAATGACGATGGCTTTGTGGTGGGGAAACTGCGGGCGGCGGCGATTCCACAATGGGCGTGTCCCTTGCAGATGCCGGTGGGAGGATCGAGGCTTTGCGAGAGGAGCAACACGAGCTTCACCGTAACTGTGATTGCGACACTATATCAAAGGATTTTCCTTCCGTTTTTCTCTTCCGGCCAAGTCGCTCTCTGACACTGCATCCCTTCTGTACAGCATAGTCCACGGTGAGATCTGGCGCATCATTTTGGGAGGAGCCCTCGAATACGGATCTACCCCGCCTTGACTCGGATAGCGACATCACGATGCCTGTGGGCAGCTGCTTGATAACGGGGTGCGTTAGGCGACACCGAGACGAGACAAGAGCTGACCTGCGTCTGCCAGTGGCACGGGCTACATCGGCTCCTTCACAGCCCTCGCCCTGCTAGAGGCCGACTACAAAGTCGTCATCGTCGACAACCTCTACAATTCGTCCCCCGAGGTGCTCAACCGGATAGAACTCATATGTGGCCGCCGGCCTGAATACTACAACGCCGACATCACCGACGAGAAAGCCCTCGACGATGTCTTCTCCAAACACCCCGACATCGACAGCGTCATCCACTTCGCCGCCCTCAAGGCTGTGGGCGAGTCTGGTGAGATACCCCTCGAATACTACCGCGTCAATGTCTACGGGACGCTATGCCTGTTGAGATCTGCCGCGCGAAACAATGTCACGAATGTCGTCTACTCCTCCTCTGCGACTGTCTATGGCGACGCTACCCGCGTGCCAGGCATGATCCCCATCCCTGAAGAATGCCCCCTCGGTCCCACAAACCCCTACGGCAACACCAAATTCACCTCCGAACTCATGATCACGGACCACATCACCGCCGAACGCGCAAAGGCCCAGAAGAATGGAGATGCCACCCAAGTCAAAAAATGGAATGCTGGCCTGCTGAGATACTTCAACCCCGCCGGCGCACATCCCAGCGGCATCATGGGCGAAGACCCGTCGGGAGTCCCCTACAACCTGCTCCCACTTCTCGCCCAAGTCGCCACGGGGAAACGAGAGAAGCTCCTAGTCTTTGGCGATGACTACGCCTCTCACGACGGCACCGCCATTCGCGATTACATCCATATTCTCGACCTGGCGGCCGGCCATCTCGCAGCACTGGACTACCTCCGTAATCACCAACCCGGTGTTCGAGCCTGGAACCTCGGTACCGGCCGAGGCAGCACCGTTTTCGACATGATCAAGGCCTTCAGCAAAGCCGTGGGCCGGGATCTCCCTTACCAGGTCGTGGGCCGTCGTCCTGGAGACGTCCTCGATCTCACAAGCAACCCTACTCGCGCCAATCGCGAGCTCGGCTGGGAAACCAAGCGGAAGATGGAAGACGCGTGCGCAGACCTCTGGCGCTGGACCGAGAATAACCCCGAAGGGTATCGACAGGCCCCGCCGCAGAAGTTTCTGGACGAGCTGAAGAAGAAGAATTAGGAGTCTTACGAGCAACAAATGGCCGCACAGCAGGCCAGCAGAGGCAGGGACGTGCGGCTTTCAGGAAAATGGCAGAGGAATCTGGCTGGGATGGAGCCGGAGCCGCCTTCTCCCAAGGGTGAAAGCGTGGCGGGAGGAAGTGACAGGAAAGAGTTTGCTGGTGTGGCTACGAGTACCATCTCGTCCGAAGGGACGGAAAGAGGAACGTAACAGACGCGAAACTCGAAATAGTCACGAAGACCGTAGATGGATGTTTGCATGTTGGGAGATCGGGCAGGAAGAGCAATTGTTTAATCATGTCCTGTCAAAATGCCTGGGGATGAAACCTGTGGGAGAGACAATCAACTGCGTTGAAGCGCGCAATGACTATGAAGTACTACTGTATGCAGATGAACTAGGTAGACCACACGGGATCTCGAAAGCGCACGCATGGATAGACCCGCATACTGTGGCATTCATTGAACGCCATGCAGAGGCAAAGTTCCAGATGACCTTGACCACCACTCTTCCGAATACCAAGCTCTCCTGTCTCGGTGCCTCATCATTGTACAGTACGCCACGCCACAGCTAACCTCAAAAACGCGCCACAGCGGGTATCACTAGGTACGATATACTCCGTATATGCAAGTTCATCATACATCTCAAGCAACAAATGCAATGCAATGCAAAGTCTCGAGACCTGCGCAGCTGTTCGTTACCCGTCATTCGTGGCGGAGTGGCACATGTGACAGGTGGTAAGACCAAGCGCTGCGCTGTATGCTCCTCACCGCCCATCAAGTCGAATAAGCGACACTCACGCCCACGTTGCCCGTCCATCGCTTCATGCCACCTCCACCCCCACCTCCGTTCCCAATCGCCATTCCCTCCAGCGAAGCCGGCTTTACAATCTCGCTCCCTAGGGCACCGAGAGGATGCGCGACCGGATTGACCGACACGCCGACCTCGACGAGCAGGCTCTTAACCCGTCCGGTCCAGAGGGCTTTGACACTCCACGTGTCGTCGACGCGGAATTTGAGCACGTTTTCCTCTTCACGGTCCTGGCGCGATGTCTTGAGCGCGCGCTCGTCGGGGGTGAACCAGTCCGACGTGAGCGCGCGGGCCCAGTGGATGGGATCTGTCTCGGAATCGGTGGCGGAGTGGCGCTCACGCTCACGCTTTTGAGGGCGCCAGAGCTCGCCGCCGACGACGTAGCGCGATTCCCAGGAGTAGAAGTTGAAGTCGAAGCGGGAGGAGAGGGCCAGGTAGGGTGTCGGGCGGACGGAGTAGGTTGATGAAATCGAGCCGGTGAGGGGCGTGGCTGTTAGGGTCATGGTGTAGGGGAAGGAGGAGTGCGGGACGTTCGAGGGGGTTAGGAGAGTGTGTCCTGCCGTGGAGAGGAGGGAGGCAGACGTGCCGGCGAGAGGTTTGCCTGTCGAGGCAGGAGGTTCTGTAGGCGTAATGTGTGGTGCGAGGGTCGTGAAGCGGAGGCCTGTCGAGAGGCCGATGACATGGGAAAATGGGCTGTAGTAGAATTCGGCGCCGGCGGAGAGGAGCGACGGCTTGGATGCCAGCCGGTTGCGGTAGGCGGAGAGGGAGTCGGTCTGGGATAATGTTGGGCGAAAATCCTCTGTGACCTCTCGCGGTGAGGCCACATTGTCGGGTGGCTTCAGAGCACCGACTCCAAAGTTCCAGAGACCGCGCACTCCTAGCAGGCCGTTATCTGTCGATCCTAGTCCTTCTATAGAGTATTGCCCGTTGTCATGCTGTAGATGCGCGAGTACCGAAGCTGGAGGCGGACCAGAATTGACAGTTGGCTTTGTCGTCGATTGGCTGTAGAGGGACAGCGAGAGGATTGTCTCTGGGTTGATCCGCCGGGCATACAAGGCTGTTAGGATTGAAGGAGGGGGAAGGGCCAAGGTCGCGTGAAGCAGGATTGGTTTGCGCCCATCTTCAGCGAAGAACTTGGTCCTGTCCTTGTCTCCTTGCACGACGGGCACAGGCAACCTTACTTCTCTATAGCCCTTCGTCAGGGACTTGAGTGGTATAGTCGGTGCTTCCGAAGGTACGTGGCCCAGCGCAACGCTCGAGTAGAGATATGATATTGAGCCATCGATCTGTCCCAATGTCGACAGCGTGTATGAGGACGCAAAGTTCGGTGTGCTTAGAGAAGAGATATGCAGGGACAAGGTGGAGGGAGTCTGAAAGGAGAGTAGAGCGTCAGACGTCGCCGTGAGGGAGGAATAGCTGTTGTCTGGGTTCCAGTCGGTCGACGTCCCGAAGGCGTGGACGATGTAGTCCATGAAATCGATCATTTTGAAAGGGTGTTGTCTTGTAAGCGCGCCAGGCGCTATCTCAAGTCGTAATGCATTCCGGGCTGTGCTCCTCGAACACCCCAAGTACAGCTTGCTGCTGCTTCACGCGGGCTTGCTGTTCAGCTTCACGTCGAGGAGCAGCCGCAGACCGCAGCGCTTCGAGTGTCTTGAGGCTCGCAGTAGTTAGCGCAGATTCTACGGTGGGGCGCAAGCCCGTTCCTAGGAATCTTGTTCCCCCTCCGTTGAAAGCTTGGGACTCTTGGAAAACCTTGTGCAAACAGCGAGACAGCTCAAGTCAGCATCCCAGGATCATATAGTATTCCTTCTCGCCAATCTCGACAATCTCGTGTGAGCGCTGGAATCGCGTCATGTTCTTCCATGTGCACAATGTGCAACTCGCAGCCTTCGCAAACTTCTGTTGAACCGGCTGATGGTTCGCTTGCGGGATATTGTTTCCTAATAAGCTCGACCAGGTTATTCATCACGAGACAATCTGAGCTTCTCAATGGTGAATTCCTCTGGCTTTGAGATGCACACTCTTGATGCAACACAGCTAGCAATCGCGACAGCTTCAGTGCCGAGGCTTTATCTCGCTAGAAGCATCTTTCTCGGTGATTCCGCAATCCCGGCCCGAATAACTGCATCAGGATGGAGCGTTCACTCGCCCAACGCCCAGAAGTTGATGTTACAGCTGACGCCACGCAGGCAAGGCTACCACATCCATATTCCGGTCACGGACCAACTCTTTCTAGCCTTACGTTCCACTGGGTCCAGCTGCTTGATAATGGCTAACCCGCGGGAACTTCGCGACCACATGCTAAATTGGAAGCTAAACGCCGTTGCGAAGGCACTAAGGCTTGGGACAGTGGAGGCCTGGATTGCCGTGAGTGACCCACGCCAGCCTATCACATCTCATTGTCCTTATCACGCCATAGAAGCGAAGGGGAGCTGCAACAATAAGCTGAGATGGCATTGACAGATAGTCTACCGCTTGGGATGGCTGATTCTAGATTCCGAGTGATTGTGTCTACCTTATAAGCCTGAAGGGGCCTGCGGGTTACTTCCAACACCATCGTTTCACCCCTTTCACAACAATCTTGATCCAGTCACGCTCAAAATGGACGACAAGCTAGATCGCAGCATCTCCAAGACGGCGTATCCTGACGAGAAGCCAGTCGACGTAGGCGAAGGAGAGGAACATGGCGCTGGTCGTCGCTTGTCGATTCAGATCATTCACGACCTGGTCGCTGAAGGTGATGATTCTACATGCCGTTGACTCTACGGCTTACTGACATTTGTCCAGACCATACCCATGAGATCAAGCTTCGGACAATGTCATGGCAGAAGGCTGCTTGGTTGCTTTGCGGCGACCAAGTCTGCCTCGCCATCATGGCTCAGACATGGTCGCTCTCCGTGCTTGGTTGGGTTCCTGGCATCATCACCATGGTGGGCGCCGGTATTCTCTTCTGGATCACCTCCATCACGATGCACAAATATATCATGAAGTATCCTCAGATCAGGGACATCTGCGATTTCGGCTACTACGCCTTCGGCCGCAGCCGTCTTGCCTACGAGTTCACGGGATTCATGCTGCTCACCAACAATATCCTCCTGATCGGGTTCCACGTCCTCACCGCGGCCAAGATCCTCAACACTCTATCGGACCATTCGCAGTGCACGGTGGTCTTCTCGGTCATCGGTATGCTGATTGGTATCGTGATGTCGATACCGAGGACGCTGCGCCATATATCCTTCATGTCGATGTTCTCCGGTGAGTGGTACTTTCGACTACGGGTCTGATACCATGGCTGACGAATCAAGCCTTCTGCATGGCCATTGCCATCCTTCTCTTCCTCATCTTTGCCGGTATCGAGGATCATCCCGGATATGGTTACTACGGTACTTACCCTGCCGCCGGAGAAGTCAGGACCTACGCCTGGCCCCTACCGGGCACCACCTGGGTGAACTGCATGAACGCCGTCTTGAACATCACCTAGTTGGATTCACTCACCCATGGTACAGGCAGTGTATGCCTGCCACTGCCACTGCCTCGCACAAAGGCAGTGGCACGTGACCCACAAACGTGGTATATCTCTCAGAGTGTACCACCCTTCCATAGATCGACCTTTTCATACATACATGCTATCAGTTCCAACTGGTTATGAGCTCCTTATCTTAGTGGCCTGATAGATCATCAGTATCAAAACAATAGAAGCCAGGATGGCTGACTCCAAGACGGATGGTCCTAAAGCAGGACAGCAGTTGGAAGGCCAAACCAACATTGTTCCATGGAAGAGATTGTTTGAACGCGCTGCCAGAGCCGCGGGCATACTCGACATTCTCACAGGCGACGAGGCGATCATCACAAAGAAACCTGTCAAGTCCGATTACCTCGAAACTGCAGACGACCCCGCCAAACCAGCCGGTAGATCGATGCGTCCTAGAGCAAAGGCGGGTCAAACAACAATCGTCCTCCAACCCCCCGATGGAACCCCAGAAGATCAATCGATCAGCATCAACCACAATAAAGATGCATTTGCCGAGTTCAAGATGGACATGGAAGAATACAAAGACAACAAGCAGAAGGTGTTGAAGGCTCGCAAGCTCATTGAAGATTGGGTCTCAGACAACATCATCCTTGAACTCGAAGAGGAGCTTGAGGATCCTGAAGACCCAGCCGCGGCGTATGCATACATTATGGACACATACAAAGTCAATGAGGCGTTTGTCCGCAAAGAAATTCTCAGCAAAGTCACAACCTTGAAGCTCGGAAGTTTCGACAGCATGTCTGCGTACTTCAATCAGCACCGTCAATACAAAGTCGACCTCAAGAGAGCTGGATACAGCGCATATGGCGATGATGAGATGGCAACCAATATCCTCGCTGGACTTACCAATTCATACCGACCATTCATCAACCACTATGAGTTTGACAAGCTCAAGAATGGCGATGACTCTCATGACATCAAGTTCCTGTACAAAGCTCTGCTGGCTGAGGAAAAGAAGGTCGAGACATACACGAAAGAGAAGAAAGAGCGTGAGGCTGCGACAAAGAAGAAGACGTCTAAACAAGATGCCGACAAGTCCACCAATCAACAACCTGCCAAGGACACCGGCAAACCTGACGTCACATGCGAACATTGCAACAAGCCTGGCCACACTGACGACAAATGCTGGACCCTCCACCCTGAGTT
Source organism: Cladophialophora yegresii CBS 114405 (assembly GCF_000585515.1). NCBI lineage: Eukaryota > Fungi > Ascomycota > Eurotiomycetes > Chaetothyriales > Herpotrichiellaceae > Cladophialophora > Cladophialophora yegresii. The sequence continues at coordinate 2,577,307 of NW_006913050.1, read as the reverse complement.
GATGCCAAAGTCCCTCAAAGAGAAGATCAAGGCAAAGAAGATCAAGACCGAACCGGTTGCTGGCCTTGCTGGCTCTGATGTCGACCACTTTCGAAACGCCCTAGCCGAGACCGAAGGTACGCCACGACGCCCCATTCAGCAAAGTGTGCAGGCTGACCCTCTGTGCCAGGTACCGACAAGTGATTGTCGGTTAGACTGCAACAATGTGCAAACACCTGGTACTGGGGGAAAGCTGGACACGCAGGGGAAATTCGAGCGCACCGGTGATATTTGGGAGAATGGCCAAGGCGAAGGCTGTGCAACGGTTCACAATGCACTGCAGGCGCTTGCAGTCGGAGTTTTCGATACCTCAGATACTTGGCTAGTGGACTCGGGATGCAACGTTCATATCGTCAATGATAAGAAATGGTTCACAAAGTTCCGTCCTCTTGATATGGACATCAACTCAGCAGATGGCTCTGCAAAGCTCCAAGTGGCAGGAGGGGGCATTGTTGACCTAGATTTTATCACACCAGACGGCATACACAAGGTGATTAAACTAGAGCAAGTTGCCTTTGCCCCAAGAGGCCGATGCAACCTACTCTCGCTCTCGCTACTCCTGGAAGAAGGCAAAGTAACAAGACAGCAAGCGACCAACAAAGGTATGACACTTATGCTTGACGACCAAGTTGTGGGTATTGCCGATCTGGTGGATGGCCTCTACCATGCCCGCATCGCACCTGCCAATTTGAAAATTGTGAAAGCCCCTACCGCCGCCATAGTGGATTTGGAGGATCCAGTTTTCAAATGGCACAGAAGACTTGGTCACCTATCATGGCAGAATATGAGGAACTTACTCAAATTCAGCACAGGGATTGACCTCACAGATGAACAGATCCGAGCAAAACTTCGTGCGGTATGCCCAATCTGCGCAATTACGAAAGGAACAGTCAACATCCCTAGAGACCCGGCAAAGCGCCATGCGCAGGAGCCTGGGAGTTTGATACATGCAGACACCTGGGGACCGTATTCGATCGAAGGATGGGACGGGACCAAGTTTTTCCTGTTCTTAACAGACGATGCCACGCGGATGACATGGGCAGTCAGGATGAAGGCAAAACATGAGCTGCCCGAAGAGTTCCGAAAACTGCACAATCATATAGAGAGGTCCCAGGGCATCAAGATTCGCAACTACCGATTAGACGGCGAGTTCCACAAAGGTCCTGTCGGAAAATGGCTGGTCAAGCATGGCGTTGGAATGGAAGCCACTACACCCTTTGAACACTACCAGAATGGAGTGGCGGAACGAGCGAACAGAACCATACGGGAAAAAGCAGCTCCTATGATCCAGGAAGCCAATATCGGCGACCGTATCACGACTATCGTTACGGAGCGAGCGATTGAACTTCTCAAAACATGCGAGGTACCAGAAAACCTTTGGCCGGAGGCAGTTGAACATGCTGTCTGGCTAAAGAATAGGAGTCCTGCACGAGCACTCCGCAAGAGAGAAAAGAAGACACCATGGGAAGCCATCCATAACGACCAACCCAACCTTGGCATGGAACGTATCTGGGGCAGCAGGACTTACGTAACGTTGCCTCACGAGAAGACCTCATATAAACCTAAGCTGCACACCCCACGTGCATGGCTTGGATATTGGATGGGCTGCACAAGTGAGTCCATCTGCCGAGTGTACTCCCCCGAGAAGGGCAAGGTATTCAAAGTGGGCATGGCCCGGATTGAAGATGGCCAAGGACTGGACGACGTACACAGCGAGCCATCGAGGAATCAGCGAATTCCGCTTCCGGCAGTCGCCAATGACGATCCCATAGACATAGACGACGAAGACCCTCAGACTGAGGAAGACTCCGACTCTGGCGAGGACGCCAATGCCCAAGCCGCTGAGGAATCAGACAACGAACATGCCAGCCCGCAGTGGGGGTCACCAGAAACCAGCCCGCAGGGAGGTCAGTCACTTGAAATTCAACATTCGGGAAATGAACACCATCTGGATGCCCCAGATAACGCATGGTTCGGCAACGACAGTGATGATGACGACGAATGGGCTAAGGAGTTACCTGATGAAGAAACCGAACAGCCCGAGGCACCGACGGCCCTGTCGAAGGTAAACGCGCAAAAGTTAGTCACCAGAGACCGTAATGAAGATCCTGCCTCTGATGATGACACCTCCGATGCGGATGATGAGCAAGAGGTTGTCCGATCAAAGTTCTTTGCCGGGATGGGCCGCAAGTCACTGCCGCCCGAACAACGCAAGAAAAAGGACAGAGCAAGAAAGAATCGTAACTACTACCCAAATGAGTCAAAGTGCGACCAATGCTTTCGAGCACAAGCAGCCTGCGATCGTGACACCAAAGACGGAAGTTGCTCAAGATGCAGCCGCTTCAAAATGAAATGCATCGACCAGAGACTCAACACATTAGACCTTGTCAAGCCAGAACACCGTAATCAGCTGTCAGTTATCCGAACTCAGCCTCAGTCATGGAAAGAAAAATGCGACATGTGCGCTAAGCGACAACGCCGATGTGACAAAGCGACAGCAGAAGGAAAATGCTCGGCATGTGTTGAATCCGGGTCTAGGTGTGTGGATATTAAGCCAGAAACCACGGCCAACATGGTAAAGAGAGATGCTGGTCGCAAAGAAAAGGAAGAGAAAAAGACATGCAATCGATGTTGGAAACATGCGTGGGCGTGTAGCGGCACCTTCCCGTGTACTCGCTGCACCTCTAAACAGACAAAGGCACGGTGCATGACCCGGGAAGACTGGGAAAAAGTGAAGAGAGAACGAATGCCGACTCCTTGCACTGGCTGCAGAAGCAGGGGAACAGGAGGATGCAACAGACAGATACCGTGCAACAACTGTGAGCACATGGCCGGTCTTGGCCGGCTCGCCAGAAGCTGCTACTACGAGGACGATGATGGACTGTCCACGAGAGGAATACCAGATTATGAGATAAAGAAGGGCGTCAGACTCACGAAGGACGAACTCCTACAGGATGACAAGTGCTACGAATCGTGTCGTCGATGCAACCAGAGAGGGCTGAACTGTGATTCGGGGCAACCTTGTTATAATTGCATCGTCGAGAAATGGCCAAACTCATTGGAGAGAGAGCCTGGCAGAATCCATCACTGCAGATACGACAGGGAAGATGGCGCAACTGAAAGATATACGGTTCCGACGCATGATTTCGATGAGGGAGAGTGCCGCGCAGTTCTCAAACCAAACTATGAGGAAGTACTAGAAAAAATGAGGCAGGACAGAAGCAATCGTCAAGATGCCAGGTCTGGACGAAAGGACAAAGCAGCTCTATCGAGAGATGACGACGATGAACTGGACCCGGAAGCAGAATCGCTGGTGAACGCATTTCCAAATGGACCAAGAATTATTCCGACACCATCCACAGGACTCATGTGCGGTATGGAGGCGATTATTCGGAGTTGGCGTGCTCAACACCCAGATATTCCACCACCGACTCAAGAAGAACCCGGCTTCGCATTTCAAGAACTTCTACAGGATGAAGAACTGTTGGATGTGATGCTGGAAGGAGGCCTAGGCTTTGATAATCTGAGCGAGGATCAGGTCGCAGGCATATTGCATACCTGGGGCCGGAATAGACGGATAAATATTCGCCTTGGACTCATTATCGGCGACTGGAGACAAGATGCCAATTTGCGAATGACATCGACTCCGGATGCCGACGACCTCCCTACACGATATGTCTGGATTCACAACAATAATGCAGCGGAATTGGCTCGCGCTGGATCCGGCATACTCAACCACTGGTCTGGTCTCGAAGATGATAAACCAAGACAAAACAAGAAGGGACGACCACGCCCAGAAATCTCCGAATTAGAGTCAGATGATTCAGATATCGAACCAGACCACGAGTCGGACCTAACCGACGGTGACATAGCAGAATTCAAGCAGGAGGACAGCCCAACTGGACCGCCAGCAAAGAGAATAAGAGGCCCACCGGGGAAACAGGCGGCTATGCTTGTCGAGGCCGATATGAGTCAATTCCCAGATCCACAGAGCTACGCCGAGGCTATGCGAGCACCTGATGCGGAACATTTCAAGACAGCTATGCACAATGAACTCTTGAGCTTAGAGGAGAACCAAGCGTATGAAGTTGTTCAGCTGCCATCTGGCGTTAGAGCAATAACATCAAGATGGGTTTGGAAGCGGAAAATGGATCACCGCGGAAGGATCAAGAGATACAAAGCGAGACTGGTCGCCAGGGGTTTTCAACAAAAGGAAGGCATCGACTACGTGGAAACTTTTGCCGCCGTGGTGAAGCCGGCATCCTACCGCATCCTGTTCGCCCTGGCGGCATCGCTCGGATATGAGGTACATCAGCTGGATGTTAAAACCGCATTCCTTAATGGCCACCTCGATCAACCAGTCTATATGAAACCTCCGCCCGGCATGAAGATTCCACATGGATATGTCCTGAAACTTCGGAAGTCGCTCTATGGCCTGAAGCAATCTCCTAGAGCCTGGTACGAGAAGTTCAGGATGACACTGCTATCACAAGGATGGAGGATCTCACAGTATGATCCGTGCATCTTCATCCACGACAACATGGGCCTCATCCTTGGATTTTGGGTAGACGACATCCTTATCGCTGGAAAGAATATGGCCAACGTCGATACTGTCAAAGGTCAACTGTCGAAAGCGTTCGAAATGACTGACGAAGGCAAATGCTCGTACTACCTTGGGATGCATGTCGAGCAGAAAGGCGATGAAACTATTATCAGTCAAAGACAATACATCAAGCAGATCCTACAACGATACAAGCTGGAAGACATCACCCCTGCCGGAACTCCGCTGGACCCAAGAGTCAAACTTCGAAAAGAAACCGCGACCACGGCGGATCCAAGCTTTAAGACTGAGTATCAATCAAAGGTGGGCTCCCTCAATTTCTTGAGCAACGGAACGAGACCGGACATCGCCTTCGCGACCGCATATGTGGCACGTTTTTGCTCAAATCCGACACAGGCCCATATGGATGCCGTTCATCGTATCTATGCCTACCTAGCAGGAACTAAAGAGAAAGGATTGAGGTTCAGAAAAGACAAGCAGGGAAGATACGACGTTCACGGATTTGTCGACAGTGACTTTGCGAATTGCGAAGATTCAAGGAAGTCGACGACTGGTTTTGTGTTCACCATGGCTCAAGCTCCAATCTCCTGGTCTTCGAAGCGACAAGCGACAGTGGCACAGTCCACTATGGATGCAGAGTACATTGCTGCCGGCGAGGCTGCAAGAGACGCGGTGTGGATTCGAAATTTCGTCAATGATCTCCAAATCCCAGGAGTCTCGATTGCGTCTATCCCGCTGTTTATCGACAACAATGCGGCCCTTAAACTAAGCCACAATCCGGAATTCCATGCTCGATCAAAGCATATCGACATCAAGCACCACTACATCCGTGAGAAGGTCATGGACACTAAAGAGATCGAGACCAAGCGGGTCGATACGAAGGACAACTTCGCTGACATTCTGACAAAGTCATTGGCGAAACCTAGGCATGAGGACCTAGCGTCAAGGATGGGCGTGAGCTGAGTCATAGAGGTGTACTGTAAGTCAGGGGGGGGTATCCCTCTGGGTGAGCTCAAGGACTCAACGCTGTGGGACAACCTTGAGTCAGGGGGGGAGTTGGATTCACTCACCCATGGTACAGGCAGTGTATGCCTGCCACTGCCACTGCCTCGCACAAAGGCAGTGGCACGTGACCCACAAACGTGGTATATCTCTCAGAGTGTACCACCCTTCCATAGATCGACCTTTTCATACATACATGCTATCAGTTCCAACTCACCTTCTTGTGGGTGCCTCAGATCCTGTTCCCGACCTTCATCGCCGAAATGGAGAAACCACAGGACTTCCCCAAGTCGCTGGCCGTGTTGACCGCGATTTCGGCCTTCCTGTTCATCTGCCCTCCGGCCATCGGCTTCCATTACCTGGGTCAATACTCCACGGCTCCAGCATTTGGCAGCCTTGGGCCCGAAAGGTTCAGAAAAGGCTCCTTTGCATTCGTCATAGTCCCTACTACGGTAATTGCCGTAATCTACACAAACGTGTCTGCCAAATTTATATACTTCCGAGTCATGGGGAAGTCCAGACATGCCCACAGCAACACCGTCATCGGGTGGGGCGTCTGGTTTGCCGTTATCGTCGTTGTCTGGGTTCTCGCTTTCATCTTCGCCGAGGTCATCCCCAGCATGGGCGACTTTTTGTCTCTGCTTGGCGCGGCGTTCGACTCGTTCTTCGGCTTCATGTAAGTGCCTCGTTTGTCGATGCGTGTCGAATGTCGCTAACAACGGGAAAAGCTTCTTCGCCGTCGCGTACTACCACCTATACCGAGGAAAGGTGTGGAATGGGCTGTACAGGTCCATCATGACTGTCATCCATATCTTCGTGATGATTGTCGGCCTCTTTCTGCTGGGTCCTGGTCTCTACGCTGCAGTCAAGGCCATCATTGCCGATTACTCGGGCGCGACCAATCCGGCGTTCAGCTGTGCGGATCTTTCGATCTGAGGCCGCCGTGTCTGTGCCACGATAGATGGCAGATTGCAGGTTGACGTCTATACCCATATAATGCATTCTGGTCTGCGGACGAGATGACCAATATATGCCGATATGAATAAACATGAAACTTCTCTGTCGGCTACCGCTTTGTTGATGCATTCCATTGATAAACGCGAGTCTGACCTGATCATGCCGTGGCTGTTATCATGGTTGGCAGCTAACCTACATTACAGTTACTGGCAAGTAATCGATGGTATGATGCTTCACGTCAACGTCAATTGAAGTCCTTGCGTCGGAATGATGCAGGAGCCGAGTCCGAACAGCGTAGCCGCCCTCGAGAAGGTCAGCAATCCAGATCAGCATCTAGTTCTGTAACCAACACAACCAGGTGAAGTCATGCAGGGGCCTGCCAGCTACTACTCGCACAGCTGAGAGAGGAGAGAACGATAATGAGCGCATCACCCCCGACTTCATGGGCGTCCTGGCCAATCCTGCCCTTCGGATCGTGCGCCTGAGGTGCGCCACCTCGGGCACGCTGACTAACACACCCGTCGACGTTGACCGGTCCAGCCAGCCCAGATCAAAGCCACGAGGGCATACTGTACGAAAAACACCGTACGAGTCGTCCATGTTCCCCACGTTTTCCTATTCCTGAAACACGGACTGAGTCCGACTCCCTCGTAGCCACATCCCAGCACCACCTGCTGTAGTTTATTTCAGCTCTCCCCTAAGAACACACCGCACAACGAACTACATAAGTACAGTATGCACCATCCGTCTGCCTCTCTGCGACGACGGCGACGACGACGACCACCACCACCACCACCATGCCAATCACATTCATCAACCGCAGCACCCACAACTTCCACCCTCGAGGCGAATTGGCCACCATCAACGCCCACCACGCTCACACGCGACATCAAAAACGTCGAAGAGCAATCAAGCACGCGGCGAGCCGCCAGAATGCGTGGATCCTAAGCTACGTGGTGACGGAGCGAGATAACGTGGACGCGGACCCGGAGTCAGACGCAGACGACCAAGTCCACCGCCAGCAGCAGCACGCCACCAACACTATGGACTCGCTGCTTTTCCTGCCCCGTCAAATCGGCGCCCTGCGCGACGACCCCTTCTGGACACTCCCCGTGGCGAACACCCACAGCGCCATGACCGCCTTTGACTTCCACTTCCAGGTCATGTGCCCGCTCGCGCTCGGGCTGGGAAACTACAACCAGCGCCAACACCAGATCATGCGGCTGAACGTGCTCGAGACGGCCATGTACTGCTCGTCGATGATTGCGTTTGGGCTCGTCATGCAGAGCTTGCATATGCATTCTGCGGCACGGTTGTCGCGCGAGGCGGTGCACCATGTTAATAACGCGGTGGGTGGATTGAGGGCCGCTGTTGGCAATCCGGATCCGCGCGTGGGGACGAGTGATATTGTGTTGGCGACGATCTTTCCCATGGCGGTCGTGTATGTATGTGTTTTTCTGCTGTTTTGGGGGTCCTCGGGGTTCCTTCGCGTCGTGCCCTGACCTGCTGAATATCACTGACTTGGATTACCCTAGCGCATGCTGAATGACTATGACGCTTTCAATGCCCATGTCGAGGGTGTGCGGCGGATTGTCGCCCTGCGAGGCGGGCTGGATAACCTGGGGTGGGAGGGTTTCTTGAAGATATCGGCCGTGGGGTGAGTTCAAGTTCGAGTTCAAGTTCGCATTCTCGTCTCCTTGTTCACCCAGCGGTGCAACGCGAACAACTGCTCGATCGGGCTTTATGCGTGTTTTCTGCTTCTGATGGACTCCTCCTTCCAGCATGTTCGAATCCGCCGACGTGCTCCGGCGCCAACAAACCCAACGGCTACGCGACGAAGCTCTTGGCCTGCATGACCGGACCCACGATTCCGTGCTGGAATACCCGCCTCGTGTGCCGCCGGAGGCGCTGCAGGTCAAAATCTCACGGTATCCTGCTGGGGTCACGACGCTGGCTCTGAACTCCCGCCTAAGCATACAGTTCCTCAGCTTCTTCGACATCTTTTACGACTGGTTTACGGCCGCCACTACGACGCCGGGTCCGCATGAAAGCATGACAGAGCTGGGCCATGATATCCTGGGCGCCAAGGGTCTGAGTTTCACCGAGCGGCTCCTGGCAGTAGCGGTCCAGGCGTATATCAATTGGGTGGAGCGGGCGAGGCGGAAATGGACCAACTTCTCCAGCGAGCATGCGGTGGAGGTGCAGATCGGGGTGCTGAAGAAGTCGGGACGGCCAGGGACAGATGCCCAGGCAGATGATACGAGGGACGCCTTTCTGTGGAGTTGTTTGATGATACGAGACACGACGGTGCTGGAGTCGGGTGCTCGTGCGTGGGCGGACGAACAGCTCCGTGAGCTGGGCGTAGATGCGAAAGGTGACCTAGAATTGCAGGCGAAGTTGGATGGGCTCTTTTTCGCGAGGCCCGGGTCCAAGCATGCAGAGTACGCCGAAGGCTTTCTTATGCACGAAACCCCGCTCGGCTAAGAGGGAGCAGCTGCCTTCTCCGGACGAACCAGCACCAGTCCTTGACGTCGACGTCGCTGAGCTTTGGGATCGGGAGACTATTCAGCTCGGTGCAGCGCTAGTATGCGTCTATGTGGCTTAGAGTCTTAGTTTGTGCGCTCGGGAAGAAGGCTTTGGAGTCCTCATATTCGTACAGCATCAGGAAACGTCCGTTTTGATGTGACTTCTGCCGTTCTTGTGCCTGTTTTTGCTGCTGGTCCTGATCTTGAGTCCGGTTCTGTTTGACTCTCCCACAGTGGCAGCGTCACTCCCACAGGGCAAGCTCTCCACGTATGCGGTACGCCTGGGGCAACCGGATTGAGACTTTTTGGTGGAATCACGTGGACCTGTCCATTCAAATCTACCAACGCAAAGCCGTTGAGAACGACAATGCTCACATACAGATTTCCGTCCTGCGCCGGGGCTTTCGGATCGCCGAGCGATGTGCACATGTCGGAGGGTCTGAACTCGATGGTGAAATCTATGAACCCGAAGTGCTCTGCGAAACTTCTTTGGGGTTCCTGCCGGGATCCAGCTCGTGCATCTCAACCGGTGCGTCGCTGAACGGGTGTTTGATGTCCGCGCCCTCCAGGTGGACAAAGGTGCAGCCGTCGAGCAGGATGATCCCATGGCTGTGGGCCGATGATCATGACCTCGTGTGACTCGCATGCGCGAAAGTGCTTGATGTGCCTTTGAAAGAGGTATTCTTGTCGCGTCTAGGTTTCCACTGAAGCACGAATGTGCTAGTCGAAACGTATGGTGTGGTGAGAAGAATCTTTGGAAGCCGTCTTGAAAAGGGTAGATCAAGGGGTGCTCGGTCGTTCATGGAACGCGGGAAGCAGCGGCAGCCTCCTTCAAAGGCGCCTTGCAACAGTTCACTGGCATGGTGAATAAGCGCCCTTGCCGAGGGCTTGAGGTTTCGGATGATGGTTCGTCCCAATTTACTTCTTCGCTGCGCCCGTAATTCCGCGCCTCTATGACATCGTAGTGGTTGTTAATCCGGACCACAGGAGTTGAGGTCCTTGGTAAATACTCACAAGGAAGATAAAGAGTCTTCTAGGGCGCAAGGATTGATGGAAGGACTGCCAATGTCCTGGAGATGGATGGGCACCGAAGTATAAGTCGGAGAACAAAGTCAGATAACAATTCCCAAAGATTCTACGATGAAAGGATGGCTACCGTGACCGTGCTCAACAGGGTGCGGCATTGCTTGCTCGGACCTGGCAGTCCTCTCGAAGCGTAGGGTGACAGCACGATCGTGCTCGAGAAGGTCAGAGTGTTGGACGGCGCTGGGGCTTCCTTGCAAAAGACAGTGAGAGCACCGCTAACAATGCCGTAGGGGAGACTGCTATCATCTCAGCCATGCCATGCGGATTGACTGTGGCCCGAGTACAGCAGCACACGATGTTTCGACGAGTTGAAGAGACAGCTGCCAAAGACCTTCCAGGAGTATGCGGAGCAGAGACAGTCTCGAACATCAGGTCCAGCCAAAGATGCCAGGACACAAGGTCAGTAGAGAGTGGTCACCGCTGGGTGCGAAGCTTGTGAGCAGGGAACAGGAAGGTCGCAGCTGCTTGAACGACCACGACGCTGCTGCCGCAAAGTATGAGGGACTTGCCGGTCCCAATTTTGAGGAGAGGCAGCTTCATTGTACGAGTGAAGGCTCCGGACTTTCAAAGGGCAGGGACGAGTTTACTTTCGATTTCACCGTTTGAAGGGTGATGGTTGTGTGGGCAGACGGTACCTTTGGTAACGGAGCCAAGGGGCATTAGTCGTTATGTAATTAATTAATTAGGGTCCTTCTCGTGGAAGTTGCAGGTTCGCCTAAGTTGGCGTTTTAGGGGTGGTAGGGCTAAAAACGATTGCATCATATCAGATTGCAATGAAACAGTTGCGACCGTAGCCTGGCTGAGGTGAACATGAAATGAATGCGAAGTGAATGAACTCATCTACACCGACTCACAAGATTGAGTGCTTTTCTGAGGCCCACTTGAGCACATCACCCATGCACCGAACATAGCCTACCACCTTCGTTAAACTCGCGCACATGTAACTCCTGATGACCTCGCTCCTGTGAAAAGTTGGCGATGATGCCTTCCAAGAACCTCATTGTTACCAATGGCACAGTCACTCGCGGCTGCAACTCCACCCCTTGAACTACGGACAGTCGTGTCAGCGCTCATATTCCCCGCCCGACCATACGCATCCAAACCATATCGAGTCCTGCTCTTCCGCCGTTCTGAAAAAGTTCGGACGTACCAGAGGAAGCTCGCACCTATCGCCGGCTCAGTCGAAGCAGACGACCAGAATCCTCTGGCTGCGGCATGGCGCGAAATAAAAGAAGAGACTGGTTTCGGACCACAACAGCTCGAGCTATGGAGAAGAGGAGCCGGCTTCGAGTTTACCGATGAGAAAGCCGTGAGTGGCCAGAATGGCGGCAACTCCAAGGGCAGGATCTGGAAGGTCTGGCCCTTCGCATTCCGCCTGAAAGGAACGCTGGCCGATCAAGACAGTGATGTCAGTAAACTGGGCTTGAGCCTCGACTGGGAGCACCTAGGCTGTGAGTGGAAAGATGTGAGCGACATACTTGATCGGAAGATCCTGGATGATTGCGTCCCAAGGCTAGAAATTACCCTTGGCCAGCTCTGGGTTGATCCAGGAAGTGTGCTGCATCAGGGACTCGAGGAACTCCGACTGGATCATCAACACGGCGCCAGAGAATTGGCTACAATGGCGATCAGATCAATGGTCAAGATCGTGGAACATGATCGACAAGCCCAGCCTCCTAGAAATATTCAGCAATGGTGGCAAAGTTTCCAACAACAAGCATTTCATCTTGCTTTCAATGGCCGACCCAGCATGGGTGCCGCCATCTGTGGTGCTGTGGCCACCGCATTGAAAGACGCCAAAGGGTGCATCGATGCTGAAGGCCAAAACCCTCTTGACCGAATTAAGATGAGCCTGGAAGTGTATCTCATGCGCCGCAAGCAGATATCAAAGCAAGTGAGTGACCAATTTTCCACTTTCTTACAAGAGAGGTTCAAGGCAACTCAAACCGGACCAGCCGAAACAAAATCTGTGAAAATTCTAACCTTAAGTTCTTCATCGACTATCAAAGCTGCAATTCTACACGCCCTGGACGCCGATGAATCATTGTCTCTAGAACTGAGAATCCTTGAATCACGTCCGCTGAATGAAGGCGCAAGTTTTGCCAAGGCGCTGACGCAGGAGGCTCAACGGCGGCGAGAATACCAAAGCAGTGGCCCTTGCTTCCACGACCGGTTACGCATAATACTGGCAAGCGATGCCTCGGTGGCGATCCTGAGCAAAAACGTCGATTTCGTCGTGATGGGCGCTGATCGCATTTCAGAAGCTGGCGATGTCAGCAACAAGACTGGCTCATTAGCGGCCGCCTTGGTAAGCAAGTTTGTCACTAATGGCTCAGTTGATGTTGTGTGCATCAGCGAGAGCGAGAAAATAGCTGTCCCTGGGACAGCAGAGGAGAACCAAGAGGAGGATAATGACGAGGATGAACTGGCTAGTACCTGGCATGTGGAGGGTTCGGCAGCATGGAAGGAGATGGTAACGGTGCGCAACGTCTATTTTGAATGGTGTCCTGTCAGGTACGTCGATCATTACATCTGTGAGGATGGCGTGTTATCGACCCAGGACATCCGTCAGAGGTCAAGCCATACCTTGAAACTCATCGAAGAGGTATTCCCATCGGAGCATGTCTAAATATCAGCGCTACCGATTCAGGGCTTCGTCGCTCCGGTTGGCACGATGTGCAAAGATCCATGGCCCGGGCTTGTCAGGAGTACGACATTTTTGCATCTCCCAGGTCGCACTATGGCCCACCTCTATGGGCGCCATCTCTCGGTGATACCGCATGGACGTCTGAACAGAAAAGAGCTGTGCCAACTACAATCTCAATACGACATTTGCACCGGAATTTGCACCGCATGAAGCGTCCTCTTCTGATGGGACCCAGAAAACCCGCCTCTTGCTTCCGGGGAGGCGTTCCTCGAATAGCGAATCGAGCCCAGCAAAGAAATAAATCGATACAGTCGATTACCGAGGATATTACCGACATCTCAGACGGGATACTCGCTCAAGCCTCACCCAGAGCCTCGTCCAGCCTATTGGCCACCTCCACTGTAGTAGCTGGCTCTCCTATTTTGCCTCCTCCGAGCCTTTTCCAGAATCGCCGCGATGCTCAAGATTACGAGCAATTTAAGCTGCTGTGCTTCGATCTCATCTTCTTCGAGCTTCTTCGAGATCCTCAGCTTGCCCTTTTTCTTCCAGCTCTTGAACTTGTTGTCAAGAAATGCTGCCACCACTTCATTTGTGGACATATCAATCAGCTGAAAGCTACCACGGTTCATCTTCCGTGTGACACTGGAGCCTTCGACGCCAGCAGCTGCGTCATGGGTCCGCATCCACGCAAAAGACCTGCCATTGAATGAAATACGGTACTCGCCGTGGTACATCTTGTTCGGGTTTTGCACTTCGACGTATGTCATTTCGCCCGTGGAAGCAGGATCACCAAGTCCAGCTTTGATTTGCTGCGAGAATTTCGGGAAATGCGCGACGCCGATGACTGGAGCAGACTCTCCAGCGTTAGCGAGGTGATCCAGGTCATTCGACATCCCGGTCGTGGGAGGCAGTCGATGCAAAATAACATCCGGCTTCTTGAGAGCGAATTCCGAGACTTCGACATAGTACAATGGCACTTTGCTTGTCTCGATTGAGGCACCACCATCGGTAATGACTAGGCCACGGGCCAGAAGTTTCGGGTGGTAGAACCCGTACTCGCGGACCTGGCCGGAGTCCTGCTGGCTTGTTGATGGAGCCTCATCCTTTTCGTCGTACAAGGAACGCTCGGTGGAAGACTCAGAGTTCCTCCTGTATGCTGGCGGTGGGACTTCCGTGTCGTTAGAGGCCTCCGATTCGTACTGATCGTCAATCGTAGGGATGGTAAGCTTTGCATCCATCGTCAAGAATTGTGTGAGAATCTCTTGCGAAAAGGGTTGCGGAGGATTATGCAGATTTAGTGAGTCCAAGAGAGCTTTGCTCGACTTTGCATCAGCAAGAGCTAGACACCTGATCCTCTTATAGGTGTGGCCTCTAGGCATTCTGCTATCATTCCTGCGAGGAGCACTCTCACGACGTGGGCGCCTGATTCGAGGTGGCTTGGGGGAGCTTCGCCCGTCGATCGCTCGGGAGATTTTGGCACAAGCGAAGGCTTCTCGTTGGCAAGCTCTCTGCACTTGTCCTACATGTCTACAATTCACATACCTTCATTGGCTCAGAGACAGACGCCCTCGTACTCGTACTCTAGCGACCCTGCAGCACACGTGACCAGCATACCAACCCCGACAGCGAAGGGTGCAGGGGAAATCACCAATACTTCCAAGTAATGGAAGACCCCTTTGTGAACCAGGAGAAACCGACCACTAACACTCCTGACCACGACGCACACAGCCGTCATGGCTGTGCGGGAGGTAAAGAATTTGGCATGATCAGCAATTCAAAGCCACTAGTAAAGGCAGGCAGTTGAATGTCGATTCTACCCATTGAGCCTGGTATCACCGACAGCGGCTCAGAGGTAAGAACGATCGAATCATGCCTTTGCCAGGCTAGCAAGGCTGCAAGTATAGGGGCAGGTGTGTGTGGGCAGGCTCGGACTATATATACTGAATTTGGGGTACGGGTGTGATGTCTACTCTAGAAGATACCCGACAATGTCCCTTGTTTCTGTTTTGTGCCAACGGTAAGGTGTGGCAGAGCCCGCTTTGATCCGTGGTGGACCTTCAAATCGGGACAAACGTCCGACTTCACGAATGTCCAGCGCTTGGTGGAGATCCGGGACTAGCTCGTCGCTCTAGGACACCTCCATTGAACGTTGCACACAGTGAGTGTAACTTCGTAAGCTGAAGCGGAGTGGCCGACTTGGTACTGGTCCCCAAGCGGAGGGCGAAGCGATCTCCATCAGCGGAGTCCTCTTGGCAATATTTTCGCCATGGTTAAGACTTTGCTTAACCAAGCGCCACCAACACTTTCTCAGCAAGGAGGAAGGGGAGCCGATGCCCGCGTCACTCGAAGACGAGAGACTTTTGAGGTGATGAAACCACCCAGCTGACGGCAGAGCGCCCGTCTAATCCTGATTTTCTGTCGTCAACCCCGCAAAGTGACCCACGCCACTCCATCTTGGATCGGGCTGCCAAGCCGTCTGGTTGTCTGGGCAATGCATACCGCAACGAGCCTTCCTCCGCTGCGACGGAATTGGGACACATGAGCGAGATCCTGGTCCGCCGGTTCACAATGTCTTGAGTTGCTCTTGGAAACAGTTCCCCTTTCCAAGCGCACAGATCTCGAAGCTGGACGGCAGTCTGCGCCTTCTGGAAGGCCGATGCTTGGTGTTCGGCTGGCGGAACGCTGGATGGCAAACTGTGGGGATCCAAGCCTTGTCGGAGTCTTGGAAGCTCCCTCCAAGAACCAGTCCAAGACTCGACCCGTCAACGACAAGCCTGACGCCACGACAAGCAGTCTCGAGTTAAGACGCGCTTTATGCGCGCGAGGTTGCAGTGGGGATTATCAATGTTACACCCCATGACGAAATGTCCTGGTCACTGGCGCCGACGTTACGCTTGGGTTCCCATGTGGTCACCGGAGAGGCAAACCGCAATCTTATGTTGCGTGACTCTTGAGGTCAGTCGACGCGAGGCTAGGCCATCTTCTCAGCAGGCGATTGGTGTTTGCAGCCCTCCGCTATTCCGCGCTATGGCGACCCCAGGTGTGAGCTCTTGGGTGTCTGTTTTGATGGTCCGTGCCAGGAATGTATAAAGGTCGTAGGGACTCCCCTCCTCCAGCGCGATATCTGTTGCGACCGGCTGTTTGTCTCTGTTGCATGTGCCCGAAGCCTTACGCATCCTATTACCGCCAACATGGCCGACTTCAAAGAGACTCACCAGGAGCCCGAACGTGGCCGTACCAGTTCCATCGCCCTCAGGACAACCGATGATGTCAACCGCATCGAAGCCCCCGTTACGTGGAAGGCGTATCTGATGTGTGCCTTTGCTTCATTTGGCGGCATCTTCTTGTAAGTCTTTTGCCCTAGGAGCTCCTGCCGTATCTTTCGGCCGATCATGGCGGTGGGTGCTAACGACGACTAGTGGCTACGACTCTGGATACATCAATGGCGTTCTCGGGTCCGAGATATTCATCCGCGCAGTGGAGGGTCCCACTGCCGATGCTCTCACCTCTTCGCATCAATCGCTCATCGTCTCAATCCTGTCGGCAGGCACATTCTTCGGTGCGCTCATTGGTGGTGACACGGCCGACTTTATCGGTCGCAAATGGACCGTCATCTTGGGCTGCTTCATCTACATGATCGGTGTCGTCATCCAAATGATTACGGGAGAGGGCGATGCGCTGGCCGCCATTGTTGCTGGACGTATTGTTGCTGGCGTCGGTGTCGGTTTTGAGAGCGCTATCGTGATCCTGTATATGAGCGAGATTGTGAGTACTCAACCATTGATGGATCTTTGCACATGCTAACTCGCCGTGAAGTGCCCGAGGAAAGTCAGAGGTGCTCTTGTGGCAGGATATCAGTTCTGCATTACCATCGGCATCATGCTGGCATCGATAGTCGTGTATGCAACGGAAGACCGTCAAGACACCGGATCATATAGGATCCCTATTGCCATTCAGTTCGCCTGGGCAATTATTTTGGCTGGAGGGCTGTTCACACTCCCGGATTCGCCTCGCTACTTTGTGAAGAAGGGGCGACTCGAAGATGCTGCCATCGCGTTGTCGAAGCTGCGAGGCCAGCCCCGCGAGTCTGAATACGTGCAGGTCGAGCTGGCTGAGATTGTCGCGAACGTGAGTTTTTTCTGATAGATGCCCCGTGATGAAAGTATCTTCGGTGCTAACCGGACGCAGGAGGAGTACGAGAGAGCCGTCATTCCCGACAGCGGCTGGTTCTCCGGCTGGGCGAACTGCTTCCGGGGTAGTCTGTGGGTGCAAAAGTCGAACTTACGACGGACCATCCTGGGGACTTCGTTGCAGATGATGCAGCAATGGACCGGTGTTAACTTTATCTTCTACTGTAAGTCGGTGTCCGCACTGCATCGGATATGTCCTTATCGTGATGATACATTATACTAACCCATGGAACAGACTCAACACCCTTCCTCCAGTCCACGGGCGCCATCGAGAACACCTTCCTCATTTCACTCATCTTCACTCTGGTCAACGTCTGCAGCACACCCCTCTCGTTTTGGACTGTTGAGAGATTCGGCCGCAGGCCACTCCTCGTGTGGGGTGCCTTGGGCATGTTGATCTGCCAGTTCTTAGTCGCCATCATTGGTGTCTCGGTCGGGTTCAACCACACTCATCCCGATCCCTCCGATCCCGAGACCAGCCTTGCCGACAACATCCCCGCCGTGAATGCCCAGATTGCTTTTATCGCCATCTTCATCTTCTTTTTCGCGTCGACCTGGGGTCCCGGAGCATGGATTGTCATTGGCGAGATCTTCCCCTTGCCCATCAGGTCGCGTGGCGTTGGCCTGTCGACTGCCTCTAACTGGCTGTGGAATACTGTGAGTTTGACCTTGGAAACCCTAGAGCAGCGGAGCATCAACTGACAGATTACAGATCATCGCCGTCATCACGCCATACATGGTCGGCGAAGACCACGGCGACTTGAAGTCCTCGGTCTTCTTCGTCTGGGGAGGCCTCTGCACGGCCGCGTTCGTTTATGCTTGGTTCTTGGTGCCCGAAACCAAGGGCCTCACGCTCGAGCAGGTCGACAAGATGATGGAGGAGACCACCCCGCGCACTTCGGCTAAGTGGAGGCCGACGACTACCTTTGCACATAGCATGGCCAAGGATGGCGT
Source organism: Cladophialophora yegresii CBS 114405 (assembly GCF_000585515.1). Lineage (NCBI taxonomy): Eukaryota > Fungi > Ascomycota > Eurotiomycetes > Chaetothyriales > Herpotrichiellaceae > Cladophialophora > Cladophialophora yegresii. The sequence goes on along the minus strand of NW_006913050.1, from coordinate 2,559,346 downwards.
GTTGGAGAAGGAAATCGTCGAGTCTAACGCGAGACGTGGATCCGCCTTTTAGTTCGCGGGCAAGGCATATGACCGAACCTGGCGGAATCAGGGCTTTAGGGCACTGTACCTTGTACCCTCCGTCATTATGTTAAGCGCACCGCGTTGCGTCGGCCTTCTCGTTAATGTGTCCCAGGATGTATCGTGTCATGCAGTAGTAGTTGAAATGAGGAGGGTCTGATGGTATCAGAGTTGAGATCACAGTATCATTAAGTGGCTTCTTTCCACTCCGAATGCTCCAGTTCCCTACCTAGTTTTCACACGCCTGCTACAGTATGTACGGAGCACATCAGTGGACCGGGTGCCGCTGCCAGCCAACGCCGCTTCAAATGGTGCGGAGGGTCCCGGGGCCATCGACTCCCACTAGCCCCAATCCTGCACGGCGCCTTCCAACCTCCAATGACTGCTCTCACCGGTCGCTCCTGCAGTACGACCTGCCCAATAGGCCAACATCATGCCGCTTCACCACCCGGATTCGACCTTCTCCCATGCCACCGCCATGAACGCAGGTCGTGTATGCACTCAGCCTCAAACATGGCCCTCCCGTCGGGCGCGTCTCGCACGCGCCTCTCTTCTGTATCCAGTCTTGATTGGCAGCAGCTGCGGCGTTTCAGCCCGATGAGGGCTTCTGCGGCAAGGCAGACAGACTCTTGCTGCCTGCCCGCCTGCCTGCCTGCTTGTTCACAATGGAAGAACATGACTTTCATCATTGAGCTCCAGCCTGCCAGCCAACTTCCCAACAACTCGTTCGACCATCTGTCGTCAACGACGCCATCTGATGGCGTGACCATTGCTTAGGGTGGACTTTCACACTGACGACAGTTGGTAAGAACCTGAGCCTGCGTCGGGATGGATCCGTACACCTCTGAGGCTGCGAAGCGCGGCCTGGGACCTGAGGTGGAGAGCAGCCCAGTTGGACAAACCTTAACACGAAGGGAGATACAATTACGGCAGCTTGATGAACAGATACATCGAGATTGGGCTCAGATTCAAAAGGCCCGGGAAAGAATAGCTGAAGCTGGACGGAAACTTGCCTCGAAGAGCCAAAAGCTGCAAAAGAAAGAGGGCGATCTCAGCAAGGGGCCAAGGTATCTCCGAGACGGTGCCCAGTACAGCAAAGCATATGCAGCCAACGGCCACATTGATGTACTCAACAGTGAGGAGAAAGCTTCCTCCAGCCCGAACGAAAATGCAACAGCCGAAACAGTAAGATTGGCGACTTTCCGAAGATGTACTTGTCAGGTGTTCACGGATTCGACTCTTGGCAAGACGCATCTGAGCATAAAGATCACGGCAGCCGAATTGTGCAAGGAAAGCGGCGTTGCGATATCATATACTTGGGGCCAATTCGACCGCACCAAACATTGCATAGGACATCTGGTATCCCATCCCACAGAAAATGTATGGATTGAACTAGGAGCCGAGTGGCGAGTAGACGCGGTGCTCGAACGTCTTGTGCAGTTCACCGACAAATTTGGGGCTTGCTGGATAGATCAAGTCTGTTTGCCACGAAGGAACGAGCAGATTCGACAGTCCCTTACACAAATTCCGGCAATCTTCAGAATCTTGCCTGTTATTGTCCTCTGTCCCAGCAGTCTTTGCGCATGCTTGAGAAAGGCGTACCAAGCTGTTTTGAAAAAGGTCCCGATCGGTTCATCTGCTACGGAATCTGCGATGTACGAAACGGCCACAGAAATAGCTGTTTTCCACGCTTTACATGCATACGTGTGCCTAAATTCGAACGGCGCATGCTCATGGCCTTATCGAATTTGGACGAACCAGGAGTTTAGGTATGCCCGATCTGTCACCCTCGTCTACGCGGAGGTGCAGGTTGCCGAGTGTTGCTTCTACTGGTCCCCTTTACCGACACGGCTGGAAAAGATGAACGACTATTCCCGGCTATCACATCAGCGTTACAAAGATCAGCTTGGACTGAGCGACTCTGACGCTTTGGATAGAGTGAAGGAAGACCATGCAAGTTTCGTTGACGCCTTTGGGCGTCAAGACGAGTTCTTTGAACGAACCGACATGCAAGTGGCTGCGTTCCTTCTTGGGGCAACACTAGTAACTGCCGACAAGCACATGGCTTGGTACCCGTGGGCTTCACTCACGGACGAGATAACTTCTGTGATGGATTTGAAACTCTCGGCTAGTCAGCCAAAAGACTATGTGCTGTCTCTCTTCGCAGATTGGGACTTCTATGACCCACCTTCAGGTTTTCAAGACCTGCCAACCAACATGCTGCTGAAAGATTTTCTGCGACAGTTGCGAAAGGTCGAACCCGTGCTCATTCCCACCAGATGTCCGGCTGGATTGTTCGGAATAAGCGACGAGACCTGGGGCTTTGATGCGTCTGACATTACCCTTTTCAGACCAATAGAAGATGTACGCCACATTTACGGCATGTTCCAATGGTACGACGCTGTGGCTTCTTCAACACCAGGTCGTCTTCCTCTGAGACTCTCTAGATCGCGCTGGCAGAGCTGTGCTTCGAAAGCGCGGTCCCTCGCCTCTTGGCTTGCCCACCATGACAAAGTGACAGGTTTCGTATGGTTCTGCAATGCCTTGCTTGCGTCACAAAGGGCGTGTACGAATAGACTTGCTGAGCTCGGACAATCAGTTCCGTCTACAGCCAAGCTGCAAGCTATGTTGTCGTCCGACGATCCTCTGGAACAGGTACAGGGCTGTAGAGGGTGTCTTGTGTTGGTTGCCAATCACATATCAAGCTCTACCGACGATGCGAAAGCCGTCGACGTCTTCCTAGATGTCGCACCTCGAGAGCGCTTATCTGGACTGGCGCAAAATTGCCTCCACAGAATCGTTGAGCGTGCATCGGCGGCGGGCTCACCCCTGGGCCCACTCATGTTGCATTGTTACAGCATGCCACTTCATGGTCTCGAGGACGCAGTTTTCGAGGTGATCTGTGAGATGCTATTCCTGGATGCTAAACTCTGTTGGGAGCGGGGGGTCAGAGTCATCCTCGGTGAGTGGCATCCTCTTGAAGACCAAGGAGATTCGCCAGACCCGCGATGGGCTCCGGGGCTAGCTACAAGCGAGAACAAGACTGTGTCAAACGACGACCCTGCCGGAGGACATGAAGATAGCGACGACGCTCGCGACGGACCTGCGCAACAAAGCAGTACCGAGGCCGGTTCTAAGACATGCATCGGTCTCGTTCACTGGGAGACTTTCTGCCAGGCTCGCGCGCAGCAGAAGGACACAATGACCATTGCATTGGGAAGCCGCCCGGATATTCCCTTTTACGAAGCATTCCGGAGCAGCAGTCCTGGTTGTTTGGATACACCACCCGAGTATAAGGTCTTTGGTGTATGGGTGCCGCTGGACCATGAAAGATTTGGAGTGGCAGATATCGGAGCCATAGTTGTGGACGAAGACAAGGCCAACGCGTTCGTGGTGTAGCCTCCGTGCAACGACGAGGGTTACGACGGCTGCTTGAGTGACTCTCCTCTGCACTACAAGTATTGTATTATCATTCTGGTGGAGCACCGAAGCACGAGACTTCATCCGTGTTGCGACCAGACAGGCAATACTAATGCAGTGAATCCCTCTAGAAGTCCTTCTCAGCTCAATTCAAATCCTCCCGACTCCCTCTCAAATCCCCCTCAGCTAATCTTCGACTCTATTCAAGAAACATACCCCCTCGACATGTCCCGTCTGCGGGAAGAAGTCAAACCCGCCAAGCTTTTCAATCTCGTACCTCCACCGCTTTTGGGACCCCGAGTGGCCATCCTCCCGGCCTACCCCGGCAACCAACATCCCTACGTCCCTCGCCTGCGTATGCACATTACAGCTGACGTACACGACGCGCCTGGGCCCATAGGCGCACAGCTGACGGAGAAAGTCCCGCGACGCGCCCTTCCTGGGCGGGTCGATAATGCAGACGGTCTGCGCCGCTGGGAAGGGCACGTCGTCAAAGATGTGCTGCGCATCCGCGGCGATGAAGCCGAGGTTAGTGCTTTCCTTACTGGTAGCGGTGCCACCGATACCATCCTTACCACCACCGGCGCCAGCGCCGCGAAGGTGTTTACTTCCCTTTCCACTGCCATCTCCGCTGTGATCCCCACAAAGGTACTTGTGAACGGCGGCGTTGATGGTGGCGTTGTCGCGCGCGCACCGGATCGAGGCCTCGTCAATGTCGATGCCGAGGACGGAGGAGAAGCGCGAGGCGAGTGCCACGGAGAAGAGGCCCGAGCCGCAGTATGCGTCGAGGAGGTATTTGATGGGGAGGCGATCCGTCGAGGACGGAGACGAAGAGGAAGTCGAGGTAGGTGTGGGCAGGATATTGTCGCGAATGTACGCCAGAAAGGTGGGCAGGATGGAGTTGTTGTTCTGGAAGAACGAGTTGGCTGCCGTCTTGAAGGTGAAGGGGCCAATGTGCTCGGTCGTGACGGCGTGGTGGTCAGATGTGTAGGTCTTTGTGTCTCGAAAGTGGTGGGGCCCATACGTGTATGTTATTTGGGTTGTCGTCGAGGACGTTGAGGATGAGGTCGAGGTCGGAGTGCCAGGATATTCCAGCGGGAGGGAAGATAGGTCCTGCTCTTGCTCGTGGTCTGGCGTTGCCGTGATGGTTGCGGTAGTGCCGTTGGAATTTACAGCCTCTTTACCACTCTCATCCTCACGCTGAACCTCAAGCGGTGTTGACGAGGGAAGGACCTCCCTCGTCGTACTCTCCCTCAACAACACCGTCGTGCCCGTCCTCTTTTTCCAAAACGTCCGCGCCACCTTCTCCCGCTCGATCTTGAGCCCGGCATTCAAAATCTCCGTCGCAATAGGACACTGCTCTATATCCAGCACCTTCCCCTCATTCTGGTTCATCTTCCTCCCGAACCCAAACGGCGGGGGCGCGTCACCTTCCTTCCACGGCCTCGACCGCGAACAGCCGTCATAATGCGGCGTGATCTTCGTCCGGTAGCCATACTCGAGCGGGCTACCGATGGTGTCGTCCACAGGTGGCACGAGCGAGGGGTCCAGATTCGAAAAGTGCCGGAACGCCTTTTCCACGATGGTTTTCTTGTGCGCGAGCTGGTCCTTGTAGGGCAGCATCTGGAGCTGACAGCCCGAGCAAGTGCCGAAGTATGGGCACTGTGGGGTGGTTCCCGCGCGTTTCGGCGAGGGGGTCACGACCTTGACGAGGTCGACTCGCGTCCATGCTCTGTGGTGAGGTTGCTTCTGGGGGTACGTCTTGACAGTAACCTTGTCGCCTGGCACGGCGAAGGGGACGACGTGGATGAGGTCCCGGTCCGCGTTCTTGTCGGGCGCGTACGCCAGCCCGTCGCCCGTCGAGGAGAGCTCTTGGATTTCGAGGTCCAGCTCCAAATCTGTTGTTTGTGGTTGTGGTTGTGGTTCCGCGTGCGATGCGGGTGCTCGGTCTCTCAGGTGGGAGTGTGAGTGTGTGTCTGTGTCGCCGTTCACAACAGTACGAGTACCCTGCTGCTCGTCTAGTTTCCCGTTCCGCTCCACGTACCCGGCTCCGGCTCCGGGTCCAGCAGCACTGCTGGTTTCTCCAAGCCGTAACTTTAACTTGGCGAGAAGAGTCCGGGCTTCGATGTCCAGAACCTCTTCTACCGTGCCTGTCGTCGTGTTCTCGCGACCTGGTTGCTCTTTGAATCGCTTCGTAACGCTACGTGGCTCCCGGTTGGGTCCATTCGCGCGTTTGTGCATCCTATCCCCAGCCCGGTTGTGGGGACCATTCTCGCGTTTCTGTTTCTGCATCCTTGTAGCGGTGGTCTGTCGAGCATTGTCCTCCGCCTCTTCCTCCTTGAACTTGCGGACGAACGGGCGGAAGCTGGTCGAGTGAGTCCGAGTGAGTCGACGGTCCTGCTGAAATCTGGAACTCTGCTTCAGCAGAGGTGAGAAACGCCCCCACGTACAAGGGGAATGGAAAGAGGTTACTAAAGTAATAGATCCTTTTGCGGATGCTGCGCAGCACCGCAACATAAAATCTAGGGTACAGTAATAGAGTCTATGAGCGCTTAATGTCACGATATCAATGGCTTTGGTATCAAACTTTCTCGAAAGGCCAGTCTGAGAAAATCCTCGCTTACATAAACATGCCAAGGCCACCCCACATGCGCCCGAGCCAATGATATCAAGGCGATTGGCGAATGCGGTTGTCTCGAGCGTCCTCTGGCTTTCCACTGACCCTGACACCAGGCTTTTCGCATTACCGTGTACACTGATTGGGAAATGCTACTATACACAGATTGATGACCGTTGCAAATCAAAGTCAAGCGGCACTTGAAATCTCTTGGCGAAATGTCCCCTGAGGCGTACACTCCACGCTTTCCTCGACATGTTACAGGGGAAGGTGTTCGCAGGGGTTGTGGTAATACTGTACGTCTCCCCAGTCCACATGCTCCTGTGCTGCCGACCGTTGCGGTTGCGGCTGGACATTGTTCGGCAGACTGGGACTGTCTGGCCAAGGTTCGCATCTGCTAGAACTCCCTAGAGCCGCACAAGCGAGATTGCACCACAAAATTTTGACCGGTAGCCCTTCGGCTTTGACTACCAGTCCCAACATGGTCCGGGTCTTCCCCGGTTCTTCGATCTAACTTTGAGCAAGCTGCCGTGACCAAGACCGGTGCACCAACCCTGCACTTCGCAGCTTGGTTCCGGCTCTGTCTCGCTCTCGCAACAGTGCGTTTCGATGCTGAGCGCTGCAAGGCTCAGACTATTTGTCGACTGATACTTGTCTGATTCCGACACGTGCGTGTCTGAATGTATATGGCCTCTTCGTAGCCCTGCTCAATCATTTGGGCCAAATCCTTGCGCCGGACTCCTCGAGGGACTTCTAGATGCCTCCGCGCGCAAGTTGACCAGTGCTGGGCGACTCCGTAACCGTGACTGCCTCGGCCGCGCGACCTCTTTCTCTCTTTCTACCCTGGAGTTACGCTTGGGCTTCGGCTTCGGCTGGGCTTCCAAAGGAGGGCTCTTCGCCTCGGCGTCAGGATTGTTTGCAGAGAAGCGCTGGGTCGCAAGCTCAATGGGTCGGTCTACATGGTGATTTGCTGGAGATCTCGACTTGGTACGACGGTTGAATTCGTCTTTTGACAAGCAAAGACCCATGACCTCTTGAGGTTCGGTATGTGGAGGATGGATGACTTGTGCGGACGGATATGTAGGAGCGGGAGAGAAAGGTGCTTGAGGGTATCCAAAAGAAGGAGGTCGTCGACTATATCGCGGAAGTGTTGGAGTGAGAACTAGGAGAACTCAGTTGGGGAAACGACCGAGGACTGGATGCATGCACTTACTCGCGCCAAAAGGGTCTTTGTAGAAGGGTTTTGGGTCTTGCGGTGGTATCCCCACCTGCGCAGAATTCATCGCTGCTTGTTTCATCCTCCTCCTTCGAATAAGCCAACAGATCAGCACTCCTATGATGATTGTCAGGACGACTGCAACAGCTGCGGCGCCGCCAGCGATCGCGGCTACGTCGACTGATTCGGAGACCGGCTGGGAAGAGGCTGACGTTGAGCCCTCTATCGTTGGCTTAGAGGTTATCGTGGTGTCTGTTGTCGAAATTGTTGTAGTTGGACTTTTCGTCGCGACCGGGGAAGGAACAGTGAACGTCGACGTTCCCGCCACCACGACGGTGTGTACGGCGGCTGCTCGCAGGTCGGATGCTGGACAACCTTGCCCGTTGCATGGATTACTCGCGCAACAGCCCTGAAAGGGGACAGTGTTCTCTGCGCAGGTATACCACAGTCCTCCATATGGACAGGAGTGATTTGGATAGTCGGGAGCGGGTGCAGTGACAGAACTGAAACCCATGGGATATAGATCTTCTTCAGGACACAGTCGACCGGAACATGGATTGCTCGAGCAGCATCCTATGAATGTCGGGTAGCTGACGTCTTCGCACTTCCACCACTGTCCTCCAACCGGACATGATCCGTATTCGGAGTCGTCGAAGGCATCTTGTCGTCGGATGTGCGCCATCCTGGGATCTGATGTGCAGCTTGAGTTGTTGTCGAAGCCCATGTCTGTTTAATCCCCCATCGCAGATTGGATGTATGTCGCATTGGAACAGTCATAAGGGTCAGGACGAGAGACTGTCAAAAGTGGATGCGACACAGCAGAGGGGTATGGACAAGGCCCGCCAACACCAGGGCCAAAGTATGAGGACAAACACAACAATAGAAACTATATGAGGAAGCGGTGCCAGGACTCGGGGGCGATACTCCACAAGTCGCTCAGAAATGATAGACGCAAAAGGACATCGCCACAGGGAAAGCCAGTTAGCACCACATCATCTACGCCACCACGAGACGCCCGACCGATGGGGTCGCCGAAGCCATGCATGCTCAACACACTGCTCCGCCAAGTAGGTCGACTAGCCCACGCCGAGAGGGATTAGGCGCGCAGTGGTTGGTCTCACCTTATTTGCAGCAATGTAAGAGGGGAGGAAGTGCTTGGAGGGACTGATCGCGGAACGACATGGGGAAGCTGCAATGAGCACAGGCAGTTGGTCGTCCGACGAGACATACCGACTGGACACAGTGTGCTAGCCAGGCACAACTCGTGAGGCTGAACGAGAGGTGAGACGCAGTGGTATTGCAGCCAATGGCAAAGGTGTGGTGGAGAGTTTCCTTAGGGAGACCTGACATCGCTACAATTTTGGGAAGGAAGTGGGAAATGATTCCCAGAGATCGCCATCAACGGTACACACGACGAACCTCGATTGGAAAGTGGTGACACCGGCAAGAAAGAACAGTGAGAGACATTTGAGGAAAGCCTGAACGACTTTTGTCAGCGTGGAATTCGGCCCGCTTCGCCATCGCTGCTTTTGCCACTGCAGCCAGATGCTTTCCACTCGGTTTCCAGACGACGTCAACGCCTTGACAGCTTCCTCGCACCTAAGCGCGGTCACCGACGCGCACCTATGTACACGAGTTCACACATGCAGTGAGCCTTTCAGCCCTAACGCCAGTTACTGGACGATCTCCGTCGCCGCTTGCAACACATGGTTCCAAGGACAGCCGCGCTGACATGCTACAGTACAGGCGAACCCCTCACCGCTTGGGATTCTTCCGACTCGACCAGGTTCCATACCCGGTAAGCCCAAGATAGTATCGACATCTGCAAGAGATTTGAATGGCTAGAAAGACACTCGATCATTGGTCCAGCGAGGTGTAAGAGCCTCGTAGGGCTGAGCCAGGCACAGCCTCGAACCCAGGACGTGCAGGACATGTTGCCTTTACTGGCAAGTGTCTAGGCCAACTCGTATATGCGGTCGCCACAGGACAGTAGACTGGGTAAGAAGCACGGAACGGAAGTGATGCTGTAGCAAGCGCTTTCCATTCTAAGTGTACATACCCATAATCCTGTAGCCGCATGTCTATCTTCCACCCTTCATCTTTTGGCGTCGAGCCACCCTCTCTTGGAGTCTTTGAAGAGCGGTCTTGACTTCGCCCTTTGGAAAACTGTCTATGTCGTAATAACCCGGTGCGATGTCGAGCAACCACTCGCCACGCACACTTGTGACCGTCCGCACGTAGTTCTTGCTCGTGAGAACGAACTCATTGTAGACAACCCACTCACTCTCCTGGCCGAGGACCGTACTTGGATGCAAAAGAACCGTCTGGTTATCCTTGACGGTAGTGTAGGTTTTGCCATTGGCCTCCTTCTTAGCCACTTGCATGAAAAATCCTGACACCAGGGCACGCCGAATGTTTTCGTAGTACTTCTTGTCCTCGAATGGCGTGGACATCAACTCCAACTCTTCCCGCTCCATAATACGCTTCAGTTGCATCCGGACGTTGTCGGCAGACTGCAGAGCACGAAGACTCAAGAAGTGGTCGTGGCACCATTGTCGTGGGTTGGCCTGTGCGTCAGGACCCTTGAAAGCGTGGTAGACATTCAGCATTGTCAGATGATCGCCGTCAGGATGAGCAAAGAGGGCCTTCATTTCATCTGCACGTTTTCGAGCTGATGCGGGTCGCACGAATATCTGCGGGACCGACAGCAGAGCTGTCAAGCTCAGAATCTCATTGGAGCAGTAAAACTCTGGTGAGGAGATGAGCATGACCGCAAGGGCTGGATCCAGGGGAAATTCAGATGCGAGTCTACCCATGGTCGTCAAGTTGCCGTCATCGTCCAAGCATGCAAGATAATTCAGCTCCTCCAATGCCCGCATCAAAGTTTCAGGGGCCGGAGGGTCCATTAGGTCAAAATGGACCAAGTCGTCAACTCCAAGCTTCTTCAGCTCCAGAACAGTCGATGAGAGGTTGGATCTGAGGACTTCCGGATACGTCTGCTCAATCAGTTCCTTTTTGAATGCACCTTCGGTGTAGAGTCGGAAACACTTTCCAGGCCGGGTACGACCGGCACGACCAGCTCTCTGTTGAGCGGAAGCCTTCGAGATCGGCGAAACCAGCAGGGACTCGACTCTAATGCGTGGGTTATACACCTTTTGCTTGGAGAAGCCTGGATCAACCACATACACAATGCCGTCGATTGTCAGGGACGTTTCAGCGATGTTGGTGGCGACGATACACTTGCGCCCTGCACGGCCGCCCTGTTTGCGAGGCGGTGGCGCTGGCTCGAAGATCTTCTGCTGCTGAGCAGGAGGCAACGTGCCGTACAGGGGATAGACCTTCATTGGACCGGCGTCAGCCTCTCGAATCATCTCGTCTGCTTCTAGCGAGATCTTGCGGCATGCATCTTCAATCTCTTCTTCACCAGTCAAGAAGAGCAAGATGTCTCCTTCAGGTTCTGTGGCATGGATCTGCAAGACAGTCCTGATCGCAGCCTCCACATAATCGCGCTCAGGCTCGGGCGTGTAGAAGATTTCAACGGGAAAAGTTCGTCCCGGGACGGCAAGTAGAGGTGCGTCGTTGAAGTAGCGCTGAAATTTTTGAGCATCAAGGGTGGCAGACATGATGATCAACTTGAGATCTGGTCTACGCTGCACGACCTCCTTCAGTAGACCCATCAACACATCGGTGGCCAATGTTCGCTCGTGGGCCTCATCAAGAATTATGGTGGAATATCTTTTGAGGTCGTGATCGTTCATGGCTTCTCTCAACAGCATCCCGTCTGTCATGTACTTGAGAATGGTCTTTTGGCTGGTCATATCCTCAAATCGTATGCTGTAACCCACTTCTTCACCGAGTTTGACATCCATCTCGTTTGCGACACGCTCCGCCACCGACATGGCAGCGACTCGCCGAGGCTGGGTGCAAGCAACCAGTTTCTTTTCTCGCTGAGGCAAGTCGTCGTAGATGACAAACTGCGGAATCTGTGTGGTCTTGCCTGAGCCCGTCTCGCCCACAAAGACAAGGATTTGCGACTTCTGGTACAATTGGAGGAATTCGTCTCGCTGCGCGTGGACAGGCAGATCTCTTCTGGTGCGCAAGATGGAGAAATATCTATCGGAATGAGAGCGACCTGTGAAAGGGCTGATTTTGCCATCTTCGGCTTCTCGAGCTTGTGCGGCGGTCGTCTTATGTCGCTGGAGTTTGGAGAGAGGCCCATCTTTGACGATTGGGGGCGTTGAAGCGCCGTTCGAGTAGCCGTTGGTGTTGTTCTCATAGTGATGAGCGAGATATGGATTATTTCGAGGGTCCATCTCGCCAGATGTTTTCTGGCGCTTTGCAGGAGCACCGTCAATGTTGTCTGAGCGCTTGGTTGCCATCGCCCTACAAGTGCGGAAACGCGAGAGCCGGGGCGATCGGTGCGGCGTAGGTGGGTGGCAGACGCCAGGTAAATGCAGGCTTCAGCAGTAAAGGATACTCCTGAAACAGAGGAAGACCGACTGACTCTCCGGGAATTTCACTTTTTGATCTCAAGGGAGAATCAACTCCCTGTCCGCAAGGCGGAAAATATTTCGAGAAATGCGGTTCAAGTCCATTGCGTATCCGTTGCACATCTTGAGGTCAATCCTACTGCGAATCATTTGTGAGTATGTGCAAGGCTGTCCCTCTCCACCCCACTCGCCCCATTCGAGCCCTACGGGTACGAGGCAGCGTGGTCTTGCATCCTTTCGTGCGCAACGACGATGACGAGGTATCAACGATATGCACTCCGTCTCCGTCCCATCCTGGGGTTCAAACACCGCTCCACGTCGATTTTCTGCCTCCCGTCTCAGGTCTGAGGCCAGGCGGATCACTATGACTTGATATTGGGGGCATTTCTCGGCCAGTCGAGCCGTTTCCCAGGCTCGCAACGGCTCACATAGGACGAAAAAGATCCGGCCTCCTCTGCTTTTCAATGTGTTGCTCCTGTCGTGAAAACCCGGGATACTGCTCGGCAAAGCTTCCCCCGGCTGGCAACTTAGTCGCTGCCCCTCGTCATTGGCAACGGAGCCCCGCTGTCAACAGACGCCGATGCATTTTCTATGAGCTGTGCCGAGTCCTGGACTGCTCGCTTTCCGAAGTGCCCCATTGCACATATTTCGCCGTTCGTCCTTCTTGAGTATCTACACTGACACAGACTTGTTTTCCTAAGCACCGCACAACCCTTGAAGCACCCTAAAACTACCCGCAACCTTGGTAATTCGAAGCAAAGAAACCTAACCGCCAACATGGGTCGCAAGTTCTTCGTAAGTTAACCTGCTCTGCCCTTCTCAGGGACAAGGCTCTCTCCCGTGAAAGCGTGGGGGGAGGCATCGTTCCTGTCCTGCGAGATATTCTCCAGTGCGAGCACCAGCTAACGCTCGCTAGGTCGGTGGTAACTTCAAAATGTATATCTATTCCAAGACATTACCTCATTCATAAGCTAGAAAACAATAATTGACGAGACTCAATGCTCCAGGAATGGGACGATCCAGTCCATCAAAGAGATCGTCCACAACCTGTCCACCTCCAAGCTCGATCCTAATACCGAAGTCGTCATCGCACCTCCAAGCTTATACCTCCTGCTCGCGCGTGAGCACCTTTCGCCCAACATCGAAGTTGCGGCCCAGAACGTGTTTGACCGGCCCAACGGTGCCTTCACCGGTGAGATCTCGGTAGCGCAGTTGAAAGACAGCAACATCACCTGGACGCTGCTGGGCCACTCGGAGCGCCGCACTATCCTGCGCGAAGAAGACGAGTTCGTTGCTTGCAAGACAAAGGCTGCGCTGGATGGCGGTATTGGCGTCATTTTGTGCTGTGGCGAGAGTCTCGAGGAGCGGGAGCAGGGCATTACCAACGATGTCGTCACAAGGCAATTAGAGGCGGTAAACAAGACCATTGGAAAGGATGGCTGGAAAAATATCGTGATTGCATACGAGCCAATCTGGGCCATCGGGACAGGGAAGGTCGCTACAACCGGTATGTTGACATGTCTGTCTCGGGCATCGCCATCCTGCCTGTCTGGATGACTGCTTGTCGAACTGACTAACACTGGCTTCAGAACAAGCACAAGAGGTCCATGCCGCGATCCGCAAATGGCTGAGCGAGGCGGTCTCGCCTGAAGTTGCTGAAAATACCAGAATCATCTATGGAGGAAGCGTCAGTGAGAAGAACTGCAGAGATTTGGCCAAGCAACCTGACGTGGATGGATTCTTGGTTGGCGGTGCCAGTTTGAAACCTGCTTGTACGTTGACCTCTCTCCCATCGGAGCCGTAACCGACAGCACGCTAATCTTGTTATTAGTCGTCGACATCATCAACGCAAAGGCCTAAGGAGGTAGGGGCCGAGTAGGACAAATAGGAAGAAGCCCACGCTCACCAGCGAACTCGATCAGAAGCGAGAACAGCATAAACCTTTAGCAGCAGTGAAATAAGCCTATTGTTACTGAAGGAGTCGGTGTACCTTGGTTTCAGCTTGCCCTTACCCAGTCGATCCCATTATGCAAACAGAAGACAGCGGGAAGCAGACGGCTCTCATATCTTCCCCGGACTCACATACCTCGTTTTGTACCCGTACTCCGCAGGCGCTGAAGCTTGCCGACTAACGATCTGAAGCCCCGTGACGACCAGCTGCCGTTGGCCCTTACGAGCCGAGTGGTCGCGTATCGAGGGTGGTCGAAGCTGACAATCAAGCACCTGTCTTTGGGGCAGATGTATACACGGAGGAGCAGCCTCCTGTCCAGTGGAGGGTCATCATCCAGTCCCATGGGAGTATCCAGAACACGTTTGATGCGTCTTCCAGGTCGCGAAAATAGCAGCTTGCAAGTATTGCATCGATATGTGTATGGCTATGAGGCATAAGCGTTCTGGCACGTCGGCAGCGCCAGGGTCGATCCGCTGCCATATGTCCATTCCTTCTGGATGTAAGAGAAATGCGGGCTTCTTGCCTCGCCCGTCATATCGACGCCGAGTTCGACGAGCGAGTTTATCCCTTTGTCAATATCTCCGTTTGTGCCCTCGTCGCCCAGCTTAGTTACCGGTGGCTGCATGCTGCCGTCAAGTCAAGGACAGTAGCCAAAGCAGTTATATTGGCTTAGTTGATGGTCTGTTGGCGTAGCAGCAAGCAGCATCTTGTGGCGGCAACCGTGCACTGACGCCCTCATTCTTCGCTGTGAGAGATGAGGGCGTCCGCAATATGTTGCACAATAGAGTGCTTCTACGACTAGGGAAGATTGACCAGCATAGATTGAAGTACTGTATGGAGTATCAAAGTTCCACCCCAGGATATGCGCTTCACGCTCCATGCTGCGCCGCAATCTCAAGGCCAAAATTTCCTTGCGGAGAACGAGCATGCGAGCTCCAAATTGATCGATTTCATCCATCACCACATCACATCAATTCGACATTACAACCTGTCCCACCCTTCAGCTTCGCCTTTCCATACCAGTCGGATTCCCTGCCAAGCCGCCCAAACGCGCTCCGTCAGCCTCACCTCTGAAAAGCCAGAACACAGTATCATCCGTGTCCCCAACAAAGTCCCTCCAAGATGGTCAGGCTCGAAGAACTCGAAGACGAGCACTTCGTCAACAAACCCGAAGGCACTGTCGATGGCGCTCTCCTAGCTGACGATGACGAAGACTATACCGACACCGGTATGTCCGTAGCCCTGCATTGACCGCATCTTCGGTGGTTGTTGTTCAGTTTCCTTACTTCCTTTCTACTGGGGCACCGCCCGGCGGGCTTCAATATGCTGTCTTTCCTGTGAAGTCTTCAATAAATGTCATCATGAGCCTTCAACTCTACCGACCAGCTAACGTTGTGTGTCGCGCTAGATTCTGAGATCTCCGACGACGACGCCGAATCCCCGCAACTGGACGAATCGCTCCTGGACCGCCTCTCTGCCTTGCGCGACATTATCCCCCCAAAGGCCAGGGCGCGCATCTCCTCGGCGTCATCGTCCCTGTACTCCGCCACGAGCACGACGGTCAACTACGGCGGCAAAAGCCTGTGGGTCCTCGCGACGAGTATTTTGCTGCTGGGCATCCCTTATGCGCTGGCACTAGGCGAGGAACAGCAGTACATGGAGGAGGAGCGGCAGCGGGGAATGATGGAGCAGGGGGCGCAGGGAATGATGCAGCCTGGCCAGGGGGAGGCGAAGTCGGCGTTGTGAACCCTTTTCCTTTGGGAGTGCGGATGAGATGAAAGAGAGAAGGAGTAGCGAAGATATCCTGCGGTGTAGGTGTTGAGTGACTGGATGGATGACCACAGTTATTGGGGAAGGCCAACTCTTGCGCATGGTGTTTCGCATGTTTGAACACTTCGGCAGAGCATGACAAGGGAGCGAGCGGGAGGTAGAGGCAGTCAGGGAAGGGAGGACTTGTACAACACGCGAACATGAGCACATCATCACACTCCATGTCGACCGTCCTTGGATGTCGGAGAAAGGGGCTCTTGGCTCTTACTAGGTGGGATAGAATTTCATCTCACCTCTGTTGTTACTACCATAATCGGACATTGGAACTCAAAGATGCTCTGATTTGTGATTCGTGCTATAGGGCTATTCGGTGCGTATGTCGTTGATCATAGAGAGCTGAGCATGGCATATCCAGGGAAACCTACACCAGCAAAGATCCGCTTCCTGTACACATCACTCCTTTCCAGACCTTCACGGTGCTCCGTGGCCATGCGCTCATCCACTCATTGACCGTGACTGGGTAGCAAAGCCGTCTGTCCAGAGCTTCAAATGGGCACAAGTAGAGAGCTCCTGTGTCGAGGCCAGTACGCAGGACTCCCCGAGTAGGATTTTACCTATCCGTCCTCTCCTGAAATCGCCTTCACTCACCCTCTGAATCAGAGTCCAGCGCCACTGCCACTTTCACTCTATCCTTGTCCCATTCCCTCACTAACCTGCCACTCTTCGCTCGAATGGCGCCCGCCCTCCCCTTCGTTCGGCCGCCTCTCTTTTCAAAGTCCTCCATACCCAACCTTGCATCGTTGAGATCGTTCTCAAACTCTTTCCAGAAGGTATCAATAACGCCTGTCTCTTCCATGCTGTCCACAATGTTCTCCGCTTCTTTTTCACGCTTCTTCTTGTTCATTTTCTCGCGAGCGACGATCGCCTCCGCGGACAACACGCCTTGCGATTCCAGATACGCCATGAGAGACTCGTTCAGGTGATATTTCCAATGCGTTAACTTGTGGCCCATCTCGGCGTTGGCAGCGCAAAAACGACCGAGGAAGAAGCGTGTGTTCGACGAGGCGATCGAATGACCCGCATCGTCATAAGTAATATTATCATTCTTGTCAGCTCTTGCCTCGTCCTCTTCCTCCTTCTCACCCTCTTCATCATCCGAGTCATCGACAGGTTCCAATGTCTTCCTGTAGTAGGGCTCGCCACTGAAGACAAATTCGTACCGAGCCGGGTTGTTCGTCCGATTGCAAGCATCACACGTGCGCATGTGGTCTTCGTCTTCGCCTGGGAGTGCTACTACCCTCATGTACGGCCTGGCCAAGATCGTGTGCTTGAACTCGTTTCCCCACGCAGAAGAGATCAATCTGCTTCCTGCTTGGGCCCGCACTTGGTCATCTACTCGACTAAAAGCCAAGTTGTAGACAGGGTCTTCCCGGTTGAACGCCGGCGCAATTTTGTTCTTCACCATCCACTCGATTATGTGAATGAACAATTCCTTTGGCTTCTTAGACGCGAAAGAAGTGAACTGCAGAGGGATGTCCTGATGTGGTCGACCATGCCTGCCTTCGTTATCGTATTCAATGAAATCGTCTTCGTCCACGTCGTGCTCCACTTCTCGGTCGTGTACGTCCAAGTCTATTACACTTGTGTCCGACTGCTCATCGGCCAGGTCATCATGTGGCTCGCCGATCAAATCGATGTCAGCAGCCTCCGCAGTTTCATCGCTTTCGTCGTCATCTGAGTCAGCAATGCGAGTAATCTTCGCGCCCGCTCGTCTTCGTTTCAGAAGGTCAAAGTGCTCCCTTGTTTTGTCTCTCTCAGTAGTCACCGGGCCGCCTCTCGTCCGGCGCGCTTCGGTGTGCGGGATCTGCTGGCCTGAGTCTTGCAGATCCTGGAGATCTTCGTCAAGCTCGTCCTGCTCCTGTCGGGTCCGCCTGCGGCGTTTAGATGAAGATTTGGGCATTGATGAATGCGGACGGGATCTGACAGCGGGATGCACGCCGTCGTCCTCGCTTTCATCTTCAGAAGAGACATATTCAACCTCATCATCGCTCACGACAAAAACATCACCTCTAGGCTTGCCTTTCTTCGGTGTTTTCGTCCTGGGATGCTCCTCGTCTGCAGAAGCCGTCAATTGGTCGTCGTTAACGACAAAAGGATCGTCCATGTCTACTCTTGATTTCCTCCGGGGGGCAGGTTTCGTTACCATGACCACATCGTCGTCACTTGATTCTGGCGATCCAATATCGGACAATGTCGGCTGTCTATTGGCGGAAGAGAGGACGGGAGGCGAGGCGTGTCCGTGGGAAGACTCTGAAATGGTGGTGCGTGCCGTGCGGGCTGACAATCCCCGTCGCAGCCTACCGGAGCTCCTTCTCGGTGGTGAGCTTTGCAGTTCGTCGGATACGTCTTCATCCGCGATCAATGTCCTTGATCTCAGTGGAGAGGACGAGCCCTGATGCAACCGCGTAGATCGTCGCGATGGCATTGATGTAGGCGTTTGAACAACCGGTAAGGCATTGGAAACCTTGCGTCTCTTCTGAGCTGGCGTTACCAAATCGTCTTCATCGGAGTCACTTGCCAACCGCATGTGAGAGACGCGATCGTGGGTGAGCGAGGATGGGAAAGAGGCATGCGGAGACATTTGACCAGCCCCTGAGAATGATCAGCCTGTTATCCCCAGTGCAAGTACGCTACCATACCTTGAGTGTCACCTTCAGCCTGGGAAGAAGGCTTGGGGCTGAGTAAAGATACTGGCTCTGGCGACCGCCCATGGGCTGCCCGAGCTGGATCTTTTGCACCTTCGAAGGCTATACCAGCCAGTCGATCTTGCACGGCGGCGCTGTAGTTCTCTTTCGCGGGCGATGACGAGGGCAGAGGCGAGAACTGCAGCCTCATCTGCTTCTTCTGTTCACGGAATGGACGTTTAGGAGCCCCAACTCTGGAGGACCTTGCCATGCTGCAAGATTGGGGAGATGCCAAAGTATCGTACCATCAGGGGAATAAGACTGGCACTCGTGATCGGCTAAAGGTCTTTGACGGAGGTCGATAAAGAAAGATGCGTTGTTAGTGAACGGCAGCTGGACATGTCTACGCAGTAACTACGGAGGAATCCGAGGCTGAAATGGAGGCGGGGAGAAAGCGCGTTCAGGCGGATTCGCGCTGCCACGTGACAGGAAACTGAGGTAAGCGTGGCGGTAGCTGCTTCAGCCACACGCACACCCAGCGAGATTTAGAGCTAACATCTAAGTGGTGGAAAATGATCCGTATCAAGCCTTGCGATTCCATCGACGTTAAACGTCATCTGGTAGATAGTCCACAGTACCACAGTACGGAAGATTTTCCAGTCCCCCGATCGGCTGCGGAGTCTTCCTGGCCTGATCGCGATGAACCTTGGCCTAAGGCAGGCGATGACGACCACTCTCCACACCTCGCGGCCACGAAATGTTCATAGGTCACTCATGGGGAGCACTAAGTGACTTGATGGTTGAGCTCGTGATGACAGTGGCTTGATCTCGAAAGTGAGTCCGGGCACGCTCGCAGCGAGGTGGTACAGTGGTGACATCGAATCGGGTGATTCGACGACTTTCGGTCTGCACCTTCGCTTGGCGTACACAATAGACCCGATCGTACTATGAGCTACGAGCTACGAGTAAAGTACAGGTACAAGTCCTCATGCTCAGCTTAGCGGCTGGGGGCCAGCGACAGAATATCAAAACGAGAACGTAAGAACTAAATGAGGTCTCGACAGTCGCTTTGTTTGGGCTACCCTCAGGTGGATTCCTCGCTCGCTTACTCCGTAGTCTGGCTCAAAATGAAGACCATCTGAGGATCGGACGGTTTGCAAGAATTGCAAACAGGCTTGCAACACTCGAGAGCGACGACAAAGCTCAAGGAACGCAGTACTGTGGTAGGCGTGAAAAGCAGCCGCTGGATGGTGCTAGAGCAGGCAAACCCCGTTCTTGTGGCTGGTGATGTCATGGTTGGCTTTGTTTCTCCTCCGCGATCAACTTCGGAAGCGGGCTCCACCTTAATTCGTTCAGCTGGTCCCTTTCGGCCTGTTGTCGACATGGCGCTTGGCTTGTTCGACTGGAGGCAAGCCACACTCTGTGCCGATCCCTGGTTGATTCCAGCGAGATCATGGTTAGATCCTTCCCAAACTTGGAACAAACAGCACCATGTGCGCGTGCTTCGGTGACGCCTGGTGCCACCGGTTTCCCAGTGAGCGGTCAGTGAGGTAATGCAACACGGGCCTCTGCCGCCTTCACTCATGACTACATCACTTCTCCTCTTCTCTGCCCTGTTCTTCTGGCTTTCATATTATCCTCACACAAAACTCATCGCATCTTCCCGACCACGTCCACACCTTCACACAAACTCGAAGACTACCCCAGTATTGCAACTGCGCCAGCGTCCGCAGTTTCTTTTTCCCTTGCTATCGTTGTGATACCCATTTCGCATAGTTTTCCATTGGTCCACCTTCATCATGGCGACGGTCAATCGTCCTACCGACAACGCCGTCAAGGAGAAGGACATCAATTCGAAGCTCCAGCTCTACGGCATTTTCCAAGCCTTCTCCAACGGCAAGGTCCCTTCGAACAAGCAAATCGATGTTGCCCTGAACAGCGCCATCACCTCTAAATTCCTCTCCTCACCGTCTTCGAAGCTCTCAAGCGAGGGTCGCGAGCTCGTCGGTGACTTGAGAGAGGTCATTCGCCAAGCTCAGCGACTTCTCTTGTCGAAGAACGACGGAAACCTGCTTCAGGAATTCATTTGGGACACCCAGAACCTTGACGCCACTAACACCAGCCTCCCCAATGCCCCCACGGACAAGGACACCGCCCGGCAACACGGTGATCAAGCTCTTGACGGCCTCAAGACACTTGGCAGACTTGTTCTCTCCAATGGCCAGTTCCGCAAACTCCTCAGCGATGCCGTCACCCTCATGCGCGATGTCGCTGGTGACGCCGCTCAGAATGTCGCCGGCAAAGTCAACCCGTCTGAAGATCGGCTGAACCAGATTGACGACCCGGCTGAAGATAACACCTGGCATGACGTTCCCGACTTGTCGCGGGAGAACATTCGGAACCAGGCACGTGACACCTTCAACAAGAACTCGCCCCTCAGCCGCGATGACATGAGGGAAGCCGCCAACCAAGGCGCAGATACCGCCCAGCAACACCCAAGCCAGGACAACCGTGAAGCTGGCGTCTCAGGCTTGCAGAATGCTGCAGATCACCTACAGTCTCGTGCAGACCAAAATGTTCCAGACGAGCGCAAGGAAGACGCAAAGAAAGCCAAGAATGCGACGGCTCAAAAAACGAAGAACTATGCCAACAAGAAATTCCCGCAAGAGCGTCGTGACCAGACCATCTGGCGTCTAAAGAAGATGGTGGTTGAGATCCAAGGCCATTCAGACTGTACGTCGTCTCCTCGGGTTTGAGTGGAGATAGAAGCTAACAACTTTCAGATCGCCAAGCTATCGATACCTTGCTCTCTCTCGCAGAAGAGTACGGCGGTCACGCCAACAACTTGACCTCGCAATCTGCTGGGACTGTCAAAGGTGCTCATGGAGATAATCGTTTGCAAAGTGCAGAGGCTAACTTGAAGGTTTGTATAGCTGCCATTCGCGATAACAAAGACGCGCTAACCAAGTTCAAGACTCTCATTGAACGCTTCGCCAACTATACCAGCACTGATGACTTCTTCGATGCATTGAATACTATTTACCGCGATGCCGATCGTGACCCAGAACTCAAGGATTGGTTCAAGGCTGTCGACCGATATATTCGCAAGTGCCTTCAGGAGCAGGGATACATTCTTCAGGATGAAGCCACCGATGAGTACAATCGTCTGCATGATAAGGGCCGTTTCCTCCTCCGCGACCGCTACCGAGACCACACCGATCGTATCCTCGATGAGATCAAGTTCCTCGCGGATCAGTTCGACCAGGATCCGCAGAACAAGGCTTTCGGAGACGCTGTGCAGAAGCTATTCTTGGATCTTGGCAATGATGAGAATGGCAAGGCCACCTTCAAGCCTCACCTGGTCAAGGATATCACAGAGGTCATCATCCCCGAGATCTTCGAGAACACTCGCTACATCCCCATTCCCAGGATTGAGGTCTCGGACCCCATGATTGATGCTGTCGTCGAAAACCTCGTCATCGAAAGTGATAACCTGTTCCCCAATGTACTCGAGTTCGGAAGTGACAACTACTTCCGCATGGGGCGCAAGGGAGTCTCCAACAAGAGGGATAACAAGGTCACCATTGCAGGCTCTGGTGTCCAGATGGACCTTCGAGACGTTGCCTACTACATCAAGAGGAAGCAAGGATTCCCGTCCATCACTGACAAGGGTGTCATGGACATCTTCCTCGGCGGCGAGGGTTTCAGCTTCAAAATCTCTGCTCGCAATGCGACCGCTAGCGACCGCACCCATTTCGTCGCTGTGGACAAAGTCGACGTCACGATTAAGAATCTGAGTGTGAAGATCAAGCAGTCCAACCACAAGCTGTTGTTCACCATTGCCAAGCCATTGTTGCTTAAGGTCATGAAGCCGGTCATTCAGAAAGTTCTCGAAAAGCAGATCAGAGATACCTTCACCAAAGCTGACGCTTTTGCTTATAGCGTGCACCAAGATGTGGAACGCAGCAAGCAGGCGGCGAAGGACGATCCTGAGAATGCACCGAATGTTTGGCAATCTTACCTCAACTCCTACCAAAAGAAGATGACCGAGAAGAAGGAGAAGGCTAAGGACAAGGCTTCGAAGACCAACGTCAATGTCGCAGTCACCAAGGAAGATTCCATGTTCAAACATATCAACCTGCCTGGTGGTGTTTCAACCAAGGCTACCGAGTACAAGGAATTGGCTCGCAAGGGCGACCGATGGGAATCTCCTATCTTCAGTATTGGTAGTGCCAAGGAGTCTTCCGACCTCCCCAAACCCGGCAAAGTCACCAGGAAGCCCCATGATACGGCCGCGGGCAGAATTCGCGGAGGCAATCACCCCAACACCGGTGATGACATGTCGGCTGTTTCTGGCACAACCGCAGCGAGCAACCCGATGTCCGCCGCCAATCCCAGCCATGCTACAGCTGGTTTCAGCAATCAGGTTGACCAGGCTTTCGGCAGCTCGGGTGGTAACAGCGGCACCGCTAACTTGAGCAAGCCCAACCCCAGTGGCACCTACTACGACGGAGTGACCCAGTAAGGTCGGAAAGAATAACAGATATGTTTTCTTGCTTGACGGTCAATTGCTTGCATCGATACCCTTTCCTTCAACGAGTTTAATCCTGGAGTGGTTTACAGTGTGGTGGGGTGGAGGATATTACGATGGCTGCCGACCTCACGAGTCCCTTTTCTCGTGGCACAAAATTCTTGCATCCCCAGGCTGTGTGCCCCTGTAAGCAGAACCGAGAATACTTAGATAGTCGACTGTAGGGCTAGTAGGCAGATAGTAATCACGCATCCACGACACCTGCATGGTTTTGTCAATAGTTGAATGTTCCAAATGGTTGTAGAAGTTTATGATGGGTTGTACGATCATTGGACGCTCTGATCAATCTCTTCCGCTTGGTTACGTAATTATCCGCGAAGTGCAAAATATGAGAGAAATACGGACGAGTGTAGGGTCATTAGGCGCGCGTCACGTCACGCGTAAAGATCAATTCAGCCACCTCCACTAGCCACCATTGTCACCAACCCACCACCACTACTAGCGGTATCACACGCTGTTTTCTGCGACTTTCGATGCATTCAGCGTTTGTGTCATTCAGCGTTTTTCTCTTCGTACTTCTTCTGGGGTAAGCAAGCGGTCACTGGATCCCTGAACCGGTCAGTCATGCCCATCGTTAGACCTAGGGCACCTGAATACCCTAGACCAGTTTCACCAATCTGCGCCGACGAAATTCCTATTTGCAAGGACACAGTCGTGATCTTTGATAAGGATGGTGGGATTGAAGAGAGCGAGGAGCAGAGAGCGGCGAAGCGACGACGGATCGAGGCGCACGCGACGGCGTACCTGCGTGGACAGCCTGTGTTC
Organism: Cladophialophora yegresii CBS 114405; assembly: GCF_000585515.1. Taxonomy (NCBI): domain Eukaryota; kingdom Fungi; phylum Ascomycota; class Eurotiomycetes; order Chaetothyriales; family Herpotrichiellaceae; genus Cladophialophora; species Cladophialophora yegresii. The sequence continues at coordinate 2,535,782 of NW_006913050.1, read as the reverse complement.
ATTCTTACGGCTGGACTGAGAGGTCCGTTTGGCGACGGATGGCAAAATCCTTGGTCCAAACAGAAAGTCACCCGTATCGATGAACGTACAACCAGTCAAGCGAGATCTGAGCAGTTCACCAACCCTACCAATCTGACGGATCGGGCTTCACCAACATCGGCAGGGAAGCAAGAGGGTCAGGCGGCCGCCAAAGCAGATATATACCCCACAGGGCAAAAGAAGGACCCTCACGAAAATAACCGAGGGTTGATGCTGAGCTGTACAGGAAAGCGAAGAACTCCAGATATTTCTGTTTCTGACGAGGAGCTCGCCTCCAGGGACCCCAAGGTCGAAGACTGGTTGAAGACAAACGAAGCATACAAGGCAGCAGTTGGTTTACATCCTGAGCCTACGCCGCCATCACCGAGCGAAAGAAAAGTGAACCAAGGAGACAATTCTCGGCCTTTTACGGGCCCCGGCGCTCGGTCCGGTGCAGTTATTACTAGCTCCAATTACAGTTACCTCCCTCGTCCCCCTATATCGCCTTCAAAACCGGTCAAGCAGCACTTAACAAGCTCGCCGTCTTCTACGAAGTCGCGAACTGGGCCGCCTGACGAAAAGGCAACACATTCCCCCAGTTCACCTTCGAAACAAAGGCTACGTCAAACACCACTCCTGCAACGTGACAGCAATGCAAAACCAGCCTGGACAGACCAATCTAGAGCGGAATACGCAATCTTACGGTCGAAGCGTACGACAGATCAGCCTACAACGGCTGTCACGGATTCAGACTCTGCTCCTGCTGGTCGAGCCGATGCGCAGGGGCCATGTCGACACATACCCGGACTTTCGCCATCTGAGGCTCGCGACGAGAGTTCTTTGAAAGGCGTGGCAGACGTCCATCCCGCCTCCAGCGACGCTTCGGCCCCTCTGAAGACAGCACAAGAAATGCCTCTACCAGGGCCCCAAGAGGTCGGACCTCCTTCTTTGGAGAAGGAGGCAACGGGGTCAAGTATAATGGCCGAGCTTCCGTCAGCTCAGCTCCCCGAAGCTCCCATTCTACCTTCGCTACCTTCCAATTTCTCAAGTCACGATCAAATGCTTCGTGACAGCTCCCATCATGGCGGGCCAGCGTCTGGTCTGGCGGGCAATCATGACAACCCGACTGATCTAGTGCACCCCTCAGACGATTCTGGACATATTGATAAACACAATGCTGCGATGCCTGACCCACAAGCTCTGTCCGAGCCACAAGTCGAAGATGAAGACGCTTCCATCCACTCCCCACAGGAGATAACCAAAGGCATTGTGGATCCACTGCTGGTATCAGACGACCCAACAGCTCCCACTAAAACTTTGCGAGCGGTATCCGGCGCTGCCTGGGAAGCAATGCCTTCCGCCGCCGCAAAGAAGACGGGTGCATCAAAAAGCAGGAAACGACACGTCTTTGTAGTTGAAGAGAAGTCGTCAAGATCTATCAAGTCAGCTTTGAAAGTTTCGAAAGCTACTCCTCCGAGTCAAGAAGATACGGGCATTTCCAAAACAGTATTTGAGTACGGTGATGATCTGCAACTGGACAAGAACGAAGGTCACAAATCGCTTCCGCAGGATGACACATTCCCAAGGACGGCCCGGGCAGCGTTGTCGCGGAGTATTCTTAAGGCTTCCTCGCAACACTCCACAGGAGTATCTGCCTCGAACAATATTAGCTCGGCATCGACGAAGCAACATGCGCAAAAACAACGAATGCTCGGTCTGATCGAGAACGACGACTTCGATCTAGACGGCGCGATAGATGACCTGGGATCATTCTTAGACACATGGGACGCCGAGAAGCACGAAGCGGGAGTTTCGTGAGGCTGAAGTTTTGTGTTTCGCGGACGGTCGACTGTAGAGTTGGAAAGTGATCATGGTTGCGTTGTATATGTAACTACACAAGACTCTGCATTTACTGTAGTATGGTAAACAGCATGTGAGCGTTGAATGAGCACGAAGTAACAGGGGAGTGACGCCACGCCATCTCAGATCCGAAGCCCGTCCGCCTCTCAGCCGGTCTTCGGCTCTTGGTTCGACCGAACTGGTTTCCTTCCGATAGCCGCATCCTCGATGGATAGTTAATCAAGTGTTTCCTTCTTGCGGTGCATGAGTTGCTCAGCCATCGACTACGCTTGTTCCAATGATCGAGAAGACATTGTCAATGTGACTGACGCCATATCACAACCCATGCATTGAAAGCCCCTCGTCACCCGCAGGCGCGGGCAGAGACATCTCGAAGACATGGTCACGGTCGAATCAACGGCGGCACAGGCGGCCTCTTCACTCACCCAGGCGCAGGGACCGATAACTGCCTCCCCTTCACTTTTGAATCTGACAGCCTTCAAGACAGCCGCGGCAGATGTGACCTCGTCGTTTAGTCTGCCAACTGCCGAACAGCTCCTTTGCTTCCCACTCCGGTTCGCTTCGCTGATTGACCGGGCAGTTCTTTTCATATGGCACCAGGTATTCGTGGAGGGCTTGGGCATTAACATCTTCACAAGAGGAGGCCCGCCGCTGGCTGAGGGTGCTGCAGGAGGACAAGTCATGGCAGAAGCTGCGGCGCAAGCAGTCGGCGAAGCAGGCGCAGAGAGCTGGGCGGCCTTCTTTGCAGAGGCTTTTCAGGCGAGCACATTCAAGTCATACTGGGGCATGCTGCACTATCTGACGTCGAGATGGGCCTTCACATGCTTTGCCATGGTATGAAAGTCTCACAAGTGTTTGGACTCACCTGCTGACCATGACAGGCGCTCATCCTTAATCGCATTGGGGTCTATGGCGCTTCCCGCCAACGCATCCAGCTGACCTGGACGAAGAGGCTAGCTTTGCGAATACTACCCATTCTACTTTTCGCCAGCCAGATCCACTCGCTTCTCCAGGCTATCCGATGCCAAACGTCTCCGGACTACTCACTGTACCGACATGGAGACAATAACAAATACAGCCTGCTAGACTGGTCCACGGACGGCGGGCGCCTTCACACTTTTACATCGACGCTACTCTTCCAGTCCACAGATGCAGATGCCTGTGCAGCAGTTGGGATGAGCAGACCGAGCCCAGACGTTCGGGCGCCATATGGGTCCTTCTCGCTTCTCTGGCCTTCGTTCCTGCGTCTGAGTTTGTCTCATGTTGTCGACAGCCTCTCTTGCTCGCTGCAACAGATCCCGACCATGACGGAAGTGGGCATGTCGGTCTTCGAGCATTCACTGGCGTTCGCCGAAGCCGAGACGATGATCTCCCACACTCTGGGGCTTGGCTATTTTAACACCGTCAAGGCCTCGAGCAGTAGCAACACGACCGCCTCAGGATTCTCACAAGCAGACTCCTCCCCTACGATACCGGCCTCGGGCACTATACTGGCACTCGCGGATGCTACCGCGGCCCTCACAGGTCCCCACATCCTGGATCGAGTCAACGTGCCAGTCGAAGTTCTCTTGGTCACTCTGCTATCATGCTGCAACTCCTTATCGTCTCACGTAATTGCTGTCCTGGGCAAACAACGTCAATGGCGCCTCGTCAATACTGCAGTTTGGGGAATGGCCTTCATGGGTTCTTTTGTATGGGGCTTGTTTACCACGAGTGTCATGGTCCGAAGTGGAGAGAACGGCGACAACCGCCCTGTCAGCAGCCTCCTGCATTTCCCTACGGTTGCTATTGTTGGCTTCCTCCCCCATATGGCGATACTGGTTGGCGTTGCAGTTTGTCTGGTCATTTACCTCATTGCGCTCACCTTGACTGCGATATCCCTGGGGACCAACCCACACATTCCGCAACCAACGAGCCTCAAGGAACGTTTCGCCATAGCTCACGACAACCTTCAAGCCGCAGTCCAGACCCGTGGCATCAACATCCGCTGGTACGAGGACTTTTATACAGCACTTCTTCGTGTTGGGTTTGCCGCACTGACTGCCGCGTCCGAAGCGGTCTTCTTGAATGAAGGCCGGGCCGTCGAAGTTCGACAGTTCACTTGGCTGGAGGAAGATCGACTCGACGAGTTTGACTCGGCAATGCGTGAAAAGGGTCCCTTTCAAGGTGCCGGCACCCTTCAGAATGGGCAGCAGTTTCAAATCCTGGAAGAATACGGCTTGCCACCTTCGAGTCCCGGAGGGACTGACAAAGGAGGTGTTTGGGAGTCCGGCTTTGGCAAGGAACGGAAATTCGACAAAAAGGAAAACGAATTGGAAGGGAAAGATTCTTTCGTATACCCTACCCCGCGCAATGGAGGCGTTGGGGCTGTACAACGGACGACAAGGTTCTACTTGCTTATGATTTACCTTCGGGGTATCATGTTTTTAACGGCTGGATACATCGGATTTGGGTTTGGTGTTTTGTTGGACACGATTGGCATCACGGCGCGGCCTCGCTGGCTGAGACGCCTGGTCGGCAGGTCATTGAAAAAGATGAATGCCGAGCGCAATACGACCATCACAGGGACTCTTGACTTTTGGGTCCTAAGGGAAGATGGCAAGCTCACGATACCCCGAACTGACGAAGTCGATATTGAGCCGGAAATGAGGAGGCGGCTGATGACCGAGTTCTCCGGACAGAGAATTGATGAACTTCTCGACGCCAAGCTGTACGACTGGTGGAAATCCGGTGGCTGGTTTGGCACCAAAGACGAGAGCGGCGAGTACCAGCCGTCACATGCAGACGATCTTGATGATGTTACGAGCGTGGTTTCGATGTCCACCGACGCGAGCAGCAGCAGCAGCGTCCACGAAGACGAATGGGAATCAGAGCCCGAGGGTACGAGAACCCCAACGCAGACATCCTCAGGGCCGATGTGGTCTTTTTCACAAATCCAGACTCGAGAGTCGACGCCAGAAACCTTCTCGGATTCACCACTCGACGCTATCACACTTGCCAGGCTTCTCAATCCCAAAGACACGGCGTCCCGGGAAGAAGCCCGGATTCTTTCATCTCACCTGCTGGCCAGTGCGTCAGCCGACTCGCCTGGGATCATGACTCGCTCCCGCTATCGTCGTGAACTCGAAGCCGAGCGGGCCAAGATCCTGCTGGCAGGACGGACCCCCCACCACCATGACCACATGGGCAAAGTTCCGGCAGTCTCCTTATATACGGAGCCGGAGGCCAAAGGCCCTCGACCACTGACACCGACCGAGGAAGCAGAAGTCCTAGAGTCCCTCATTCTCGAGCGGCGAAAGAAGCATGCGACCGCTCCTCCGTTGCGTGGCCCGACGGAGAACGATGATGACCCTTCCACACAGCTGGGTCCGCCTTGTGTGGTCTGCCAGGTCTCGTCGAGGACGATCATTGCATGGCCGTGTCGCTGTCTCTGTGTGTGCGAGGACTGCCGCGTCAGCCTGGCGCTCAACAACTTTGGAAACTGTGTGACTTGTCGGCGAGCCGTGCAGGGGTTCGTGCGGCTTTATGTGCCTTGAGGAGCTAGAGGTTCGCGAGGATTCATGTGCCATGATGAGCATTCGCTTTGCGTGGAATATGAGACGGCTAGCAGCTCATCTCTGTGACCATGTTAGAATGGTTGCGGACGTGTTACTACCACCGAGCTGACAGCTCCTGTTCTACATAGATACGAATGTCCATTGCATCGCAAATTAGGCTTCCCCGGTTGGTTTTCTGGCTTTTCTTGCCTTTGTCGCCTTTGCCGCCTTTCTTCGGTCTTATCCTTCATTACAAGATGCAGATGCCCTTGCTTGGATCGATACGTTTCCCACGGTTCATCGTCACAGCACCACTACATACTACACTTTCACCCACAATCTGTACTCGTACTTCGTCCTGATGCGTACTAGCATCCGTCTCCACAAGTCCAGGAGTAATATCCCCGTATCCCATACCGGTGTCGGCCAAGAAGACGAATCCCTTGATAGGTCGTGCCGTGTCGTCCATGGCATATCCCGTCCACATCCAGCCGCAAGCTAGAAGAACTGTTAGGGTACAGTACCATACACGGAGCGGAGCCCTCCCGCCTTAATCCGGAATCCGAGGTTATCGACTGTCCACTAAAGTAGTTTGAGAGCCCAGGGTAGAAGGCAGAAAGTACGGAGTCGCGGACGTATATCCTTCCCGGTCGTGAGAGCGACAGCGACGGTACGAGGTACAGCACATCTGCCTGCTTCTGTGTGCCCCGCCCGAGGTTCAACCTGTGGAGAAGGGCAACGTCTCCACCATACCTACTGCTATGTAAGTATCCCCGTCAGAGTACGGAGTATCTTGTACCGAGTAGAGTCCTGACCCACTCATTCCACTCCATGTGGGTTGGTTGTGCCCCTATAGATATATGACCGACTTGCCTGCCTGCCAGCCTGCCTGCCTGGTTATCGGTTAATAGGTGGCTACTTACGTCGACGGCTCTTGTGTCAAGTATGCTCCTTTGCATTTGATATCCTGCATCTTATATCAAGAATCACGAATCAGAAGTCAAGACTCATTGATCACACACCTTCAAAGAGGTTGAAATCACGTCCACAGTCCCGGCCACAGTGCTCTGCAGCGTCCGTTTACCGGCTGAGTTGCTTACTCTGACTCTGATCCCTGCGTAATTACTGCGTCCTTCGGACTCTGTGGGACCTCCCGTGTTCGTCTGTCTGTCTACGTACGATACGTATCTCGCCATGGCACCCCCCTTCCGCGCCGACCAGGTGGGATCCCTCCTCCGGCCAAAATCGCTTGTCGAGGCACGCCGTAGGGCTCTCCTCCCGCGTGATAATCTCCGGGCGGGGTCTCGGGCTGGCGAGAGCCAAGGCGAGGACAAAGGCGAAGACGGAGTCAAGCACGAAAACGACATTCCCACCGGACATGCTCAAGTCCAAAATACTGGCGATGCCGACGCCGACCCCGAGACCCTCCTCAAAAGGGAACAAGACCACGCCATCAAGGCCGTGGTGTCGGACCAACTCTCCCGGGGCATCCTCCCCATCACGACGGGCGAATACGAACGCAGCATCTTCTACGGCAACTTCTTCGAGTCCCTCGCCGGTTTCGAGATGCGGTACACCCCTCTGGAGCACTTCCGGGCGGGGTTTCCCACGAACCGCCCCCTGCTGGAGTGGGGCGTCAAGGGCCGTGATGCGGGATTTCCGACGGCGAACCCCGTGCGGCATGCCAAGTCGGCATACCTGGACGACTGGCTGTTCTTGAGAAGTCTGTTACCCGCGGACAGGTGGGGGGATTGCAAAATGACGGTCCCGCCGCCGGGGTGGTGGCATGTGCAATTGAAGGAGCCGTTCGACAAGGACCTGTACGGCAGTGATGAAGCGTTGTTGGGCGATCTGAGCGCGGCGCTCCGCCGGGAGATCCGCACGCTGTATGATGCCGGTTTGCGCGTCGTGCAGGTCGATGACCCGAATTTGAGTTTCTTTTGCGAGTGAGTTGCGCCCTGCTGCTGCGAATGCTGCTGTTGTTGCTTTCGCTTGGGCTCCTCCTTCGTCTTTCCCGCGGAAGAGAGGTGCCACACAATGACTAACTGACGACTTTCGCAGCGAGGAATGGATCGCGACGTGCAAAGCCGAGAACGTCGATCTCGACCGTCTGTTAGAATTATACATCAAGTCGCACACCGACGCCGTGGCACACTTACCACCCGACTTGACGGTGGGGATACACATTTGCAGAGGCAATTTCCCCAACGGGGTCGGCCTCGCGAGCGGGAGTTACGAGCGCATCGCCCAGAAGATCTTCACCGAGACGCCTTACAGTGTGTTTTATCTGGAGTTCGACTCGCCCCGGGCCGGTGACTTCACGCCCTTGAAATACCTGCCTCGCGAAAAAGCCGTGGTGCTGGGCGTCGTGACGACCAAGTCGGCCGAGATGGAAAGTCTCGAAGCCTTGAAGGATCGCGTGTATCAGGCCGCGGACGTGATTGCGGAGGGTCAGGGCGGGGGCCGTACGCGCGAGGATGCGCTGAGGGACAATTTGGCCGTGAGCCCGCAGTGTGGGTTTGCGAGTGATCATTCCGAGGGCGGCGTGGGCATGACAAGGGAGACCATGTGGGAGAAGTTGGACTTGGTGAAGAGGCTGGCGGAGGAGATCTGGCCGGGCTGGAGTACGAGGTGAGTGGGGAGTGTAGTGGCCGGCCACGGCCTTGCGTATGTCAGAGGGTAGGAGAAGGTTGTCGAAGCTACATACAGTAAAGATGTGCTGTACTGAGGACAAGCTTGAGGTCTGAAAGCCATGCAGCGATGCAGCACCGTGCCCTGGTCAAGGGCTTTGAGCATGTCTCTTTCCTTTGCCTCAGCGCAGGTTCCTGCCTCGAGAGTCACGAGCCGCTGTTAGGCGAGGCAACCGAATCTCAACGAGTATGGGCTTATCCTTCGGGGTAGGTCTTTGGGATAGGGCTTTCCAAACTTTCTCCAGAGGGATAGCAGTCCAAACGCCTAGGTACCTATTTCGAACTCCGGATATTAGCAGGGGTTCTCTTCCATGCTTGGTATCTTGTTCGCGGTCCATATTTAAGCAGCTCGGCCGAGTGCTTCATTATTGCAAAGTCCAAGCAGCAGCGGAGCCATTCTGATTACGTGGCGTCCAGCTCTTCCAAGACAACTCTGTATGCCCAAGGATGTTCCGACCATCTCGTGTACGTCCGGGGATGTGATCGAACGGGTTGGCTTACGCAGAGGGCCTGGCAGGAAGCTGGACGTAGACCATCATGTTGTGATCGATGGTGTCCCGTTGCGGAGTTGCTGAAGTTGTCGTCTGGTCCGTTTGGCGAAAGACATCGCTGGGACATGGTACTGCTGGTGACGAAGAGACGGTGGAACTCCTCGTACTGCACCACCACTGTTGATCCTACCAAATGGGTAGATACCGGGTCTGGCAGTATTCCAGCACCAGTACCGACACCAACCCAATCATCTTTCTTCACGACCTCTTCACCTAAAAGAGTGTAGTCACCAACTTTCTGTCAACAATTTCCTCGCTGGTTGAGATCAAACTAGCACCGGGCTAGAAGGCGTGCCAGTGACGAGTTGTGTCGACCACACCCACCATTCGAATCCCAGCGACAGCAATCTCGCCAACACCCGTGTTGTACCGTCCCATAACCAACAATAAATCCGTTCGCCTACTTGACAGGATCAGTCAAATCGGCGGCTTCAAAATGATGCCGCGAGATGGGAGTAGACCGGCTGGTCCGCCAAAACCACCGGATATAGCCCAATCTAACAACGAGCTGCTGTTATAACATGAAACTCTCGCTACAATGCCCTATTCGAGCAGGGGCTGTAGTGGAGTTTTTGTTCTTGCGTGGACTAAGCTTCCGTGCTTGTCTTGTTGTGGGCGAGAGTGTTATTCGTTAAAGGGGTGCTAAACATCTTTCTCGGTGGGTATTAGACTTGCATATAAAGTAGGTATTCCACGGACTCCTCGGGTGCTGGGGACTGGCGCGACATTAAGTAGCGCGACATTCTATTCTTGTTGTATCCCTGGTTTAGGAGAGTATAAATGAGCTCTTGCTAGCTTTCACCATCGGACAGGCGAGATATTGAAACATGAAGCGACGTCGCACGTGCAGGAGGATAGTTAGTCCGTCTTGGAGTATTGCCGGTGTCACAACTGTTCATGCCCGTGAGTTCCAGGGCAGCCCTCCTGAGCTCACAGCTGAAATCGGCCTCATCTCACGTTCCATAGGGCTGAAATTGCGACCGACGGCAGTAATCACCCATCTTCGTATGACGGGAGCATGGCGGCCTCTCGCTCTGTCCACGCTCGCAGAGCAGGTCCGTCCATGTTCACAAACCAGAGATACTCCAACATGGAAGTCTTGAGCTCAGCAAATGTTTCAATCCCAAGAGCCTGGCTTCGCCAGTGCAACTGCTCGACAAACCAGGTGCGGTTTCTCGTCCATGTGGATCCGATACTCCCTAGGAGGAGAGCCCAAACGACCAAGCCACGATACTCATTTCGTCCTGCCCCTGGGAACAGGTCCCGGGATCTTTCAGTCAGGAGGTGCATTAACTGCTCGGCCAGCCGGGGCTTGATCCCGGAGGTATCGATTTGAGGGAAAATGACGATGTCATGGTACAGCAGCGCAGCAAGCCGCGTTATCGAGAATATCAGCCTGTCGTGAGTGTCCTGGTCATTAGTGTCCGCTGGAAGGCTCAGCAGTTGGTGATGATTTGCGCGGGCAATTCTCACGAGTCGCCGAAATGCATATGTCCTCTCACCACGTTCTCCCACGGCGCCGAACTCGACAGTGAGGGCCGCTGTACAAAGCAAACAGTCGCGGAGTCTGCCAATGTCGCCCTTCTGCGGAAGGACTAGAAACGCAGAACCCTGCCCTTCGGATGGCCCTTCGCAGACCGAGGGCGCCATATTCCTCCTGTAGTTCGTCAAGTGTGCCTCGTATTGCTTAAGAAGTGGGAAGTCCGGGGTCCTAAGGTGAGCCGAACAATTGTCCAGGCTCCATCTAGTTTGACCACATCGTTAGCATAGCACCTCCTTGCTCAACAGATACTACCCACAGCCAGATCATCTCCGCGATCCCAGCGAGTTCGACCTTATGCAATCCACCTTTCGCCCGGATGAGAGTATTCATGGCGCGGATGTGGTCGTCATGCGGAACTTTCCTCCCGTAGCCGCCCAGGAATCGGGCCTTGAATGCTGGCGAAGGAGGATGACTTTCGGGAACGATGCGATAGTCCCAGCCTGTAGCCTGGTAGGAAAGGTTGTATACCGCCATGACAAGGGCATCGGACGGTACCCCGTCGGCGCCCATGGATTGTATCATCTGTCTCACCAACCCAAGCGCCTTGGTATGGTGGAACAACCTCAGCCTGTCGAATTCGTTACTGAGCCCATGTGAATGGTACATCGCCTTTCCAAAGTCGGCCACGCTGGCGAGGTGGACATGGTAGACGGCTGGATTTTCTTGAGCAGCCAAACGCCATTCTCGTCGACCCGGGTGCACGGCTGGATTCCCCGAGACCTCGACAACACCAGGCCATAAAGTGTCGTACGCTTCCATTAGGTGGTATCAGCAGAGCACGATGCACAGCAGGAATGCAGCGGACTCGAGCAACAGAGGATATCCGCCTCAGGCGTAGGGGTAGTGACTTTACTTACCGTACTCGATGAGGTCCTGGAAAATGGTCGGATGCAGTGACGCGTCGTATGGAGAGAATGGGTCTCTTTTGTTCTGGGATAGAGCGGTCCGGAGCACGATTGGAGAGTCATGTTGTACTTCGCCGTCATCAAATGCCTTGTCTGCCGATGGGCTTCGGCCAGACGATTGAGAGTCCTTCTCCTGGCGCCAACTGCAGTGGGGCTGGGTCAACCATACGTCCGTTTAGCCTGGGATCCTTCTGCTTACTTTACTTGTCTTTTCCACCGAGCCTCTCGGGCGATGTATTTGGCTGCATGGCTTCGAGCTGCCGCGATCTGTAGGTGCTTCTCCCGGTGACTTTGACGCGAACCCGGGTTTTGCATCATGAAACATATTGGCATCGGAGCCGACGACTCTCGTCCGGATGCCATGGCAGCTGCTGGGCGCACGCTTGGCTTCTGTCCTTTCCGCGAGCCCAGAAAGCCGGAATCAGAACGGTAAAGAGTGGAAAGAGGGTGGTCGGGATATCCTTGCGTTCAAGCAATCTCCGAGTTGGGCCTCCTACAGTAAAAACCCCACTACACCTGGCAGCGACCGGCGACCTCATCGCTACCAATCAAGCTATATATAGCCAGCCCATCAGGGACAAGAACGATTTCGTAGCTGTTGCCTCGAAAAGCCGCGGCGTCGTTGTGGCATCATCCTCACAGAAGTGCAAACCCATTTCAAGCGATTATGTCAGCAATTAGCTTGTGGCGTCCACACTATTTCACCTTTGCTTGGTTGCTTCTTAGGTGCGACGGGGCTAAGGATCATTCGATCGAGCAGTCAAAAGTATTCGGGTTGATGAGCAACCGAAATTCGACGTCAAGGGCGCTTGCTTGACGACTTTTATCCACATTCCCACTCTCTATCTCGTGAGGCGCATCCGTGGGCCTAAGAACTACCTGGGCCGCCCAGTAAAGCGAATCGCCTGACAATGCTCGGTCCGATCTCGTCGTACTCGGCTTTGGTATGGCAATAACTCCTGAATTCTGGCGTCTGTCCCAGCAAACTGCCTCCAAACCAAGGTCCGTGTCTTTGTCGCTTGTGTGTCACGACTTGCACGTCTAGTCCACCGCTCTTGGCGCCACCACTGCGCGCTTCAGATGCTCTGATGCGTGCATCTACCAAGTGTCTGATATCTCGCTGCAATCTTCGACCAAAGTCCTTGTACAACGTTGAACCGCCAGACAAGACAATGTTCTTGTAGAGACCTCTCCGCACGTCGATGGGCGAGGATTGGATCACTCCGTCCACCACGGTTGGCAGGGGTGTAAGAAAGTCGGACGAGTAGATTTCGGGGTTGAAGAAGATCTCGGGAGCAAGAAATCGCTCGTAGCCCACGTCAATTGTAAGGGTCCTTCCGTTTGGTTGCGTCACAGTGTGTTTGAGGAATCGGTCAGGTTCCTTGTCGTATCGCGCAAACTCTTTAACAATGTCCGGACAGACATAGCAGTACTCTTCCTTGACCCGCTCCGCAGTCTTCAGACTGCTATCTGCTTCTCCTCTGTCTCGAAGCAGGCTTTGCACGAAATATGTGATGTCTCGCCCCGCTATCGGTATGCTTTTGATCGAGGAGCCAATGACATACCCCTCCGCGACTGGAATAATGTGGGTGACGCCGTCGCCGGAATCGATGACAGTCCCCGTCAGAGATCTATCTGTGACTTTCGAAGATGTCCACGAGGCGGCCAATGCTAGCACCGCTTGCACGGCAATGTATAGACCAGCGCAATTAAAGGATTCGAACATGATCTCGGCGGTGTTCTCACGATTCTCGGGGGGGTTCAGAGGCTGCGAATGATCAGCCTGGTCCAACCCAGCAAGGAACAACCGTAACTCACCGGCTCTGTCAGGAGGAAGTAGTGGTCTTCTGGCTCGACTCTCAGATACTTGAATATGGAATTTGACCAGAATCGTTCCATGTAGTCCCAGTTCTCGATTTGGCCATGTCGGATAGGGTAATTTATGCTGTATCCCGGGCCAGCCGATGCAGCCAATGCCTCATCTCCGATGAAAAAGTCGAGATCCTCGGTCCCCCGCTTGCCTGCCAGATTGGAGCTGGGTCCGGCACCGCCAGTAAGGTATGAAGGCTTGTTTGCAACTGCTGGTCTCCCCGAGCCTGATCCTGCTGCCCCGCCACCGGCACCTTTCATTGCAATGGCGGTAGGGAAGACGAAGGAAGGAGCGTCATTTCCGGCGAACCCTATAACAACCAGGTTAGAGGACCAGCTACGGGCTCGAAGGAAATGATCGGACCCAGCTTAGAGAACCCAGTTCCGCTGCGATACATCAGTTATCATGCTTCTCGTTGCGACCGCAGAGACACTCACTTGTCCATGACAACGGCTGGGGTTTGGGCCGCCATATTGAGGGGCCGGTTGCGCACAAACTCGAGGACAGCCGGTCACGCAGCGGGCAGGGTGGAGGGAGAAGGGTGGCTACGGTGACTTAATGCTGGTGTGAAGGAGCATCGCCGGCGGGGAGAGAAGAATGTCTGAGCCTGAGAGGGGGCACTTTCCTGTATCCGCCAGCACCTTTCGCAGGCAGCTTCGAGAACGACACTGGATTGGGGGACAGTGAGATGACAGCAATGGTTTAGTTAGTGGGCTGACTGGCGACGCACCCACGATGCAAAGTGGGCGGTGATTATGTCATCCACGTGACTCTCGCAAACCGACGAAATCCCCGACTTGGCGTCCCCGGCGATGTGCCCTGGTGAGTTTCGTGATTGCTCTTTCACACACCTGTCATTCAGGACTGATAGTCCCAATTATTGCAGCATCCTGCCACCTCAACAACGGACTTGCCATGTGCGTAGTTCTAGCAATCAGCTGACAGCGCATCTAAGCAGCTTTAGGGCAGTCAGTGCAAGCGCGAGTCAGAAAAATGACATGTGGATGGGCAGCTTCTATTCCCCGTGCCGCCCAAATAGAGCCAGAGTGAGCCTATCCTGAGGTGTCCCTTACTTTCCTACTGTATCTTCACCTCGCCGTCACCAAGCGGGTCCGGCAGAGCCATCACCGCATCGTTGTTCTGCAGTTCTCCAAGCACACTCTTTTGAACAGTAGCAAGCCTATCCTTAACGTTCTTTTAAGCACTGTCCTTGCTCCCTGTAGCTACCGGCCTGCTGGCCCTTGTCTCTTCAACAACTCAGTGCAGCCTCGGGGCGACGATACTTTGACCTCGCCTTCAATTTCATACCGCCGACCGCCTTGAGAGTCTTGCTTCACAGCTGCTCTGAGTATCTTCCACCAACCAATGGTTCCTTGTCCCAGCAACTGAGATTCGTCAAATGCCACGTCGACCCCCAGAAGGTGGCGATATCTGTGCCATTTTCATCCATGCCGGGGCCGGGTTCCATAGCCACCAAAATGAAAAGGTCCACCTCACCGCCGTCAACGATGCAGCAAGAGTCGGAATGGCCGTGCTGAAGAATGGAGGCGATGCTACTGACGCTGTGGAGATGGCACTTCGCCTGCTCGAGGACAAGGAGATCACAAACGCGGGATACGGAAGTAACCTGACCATGGATGGAGGTGTCGAGTGTGATGCTACGTTGGTCGATCACTACGGTCGAAGTGGTGCGGTTGGGGCTATTGCCCACGTCAAAAACCCTATTGCTGTCGCTCGGCTTGTCCTCGAAGAGTCCACCAAGCCACTATCCCTTCAACGAGTACCGCCAAACCTTCTTGTCGGTCCCGGTGCGACCGAATATGCAGCTGGTAAGGGAATCCCGATCCTTCCAGACGACTTTCTCGTCTCAGAGGGAGCCAAAGACCGGTGGATCAGATGGAAGCGGGATCTGGAAAGAGTGCAAAATGAAGAGGCAGAGAGGCGAATGCAAGCCCAGCAAGTTGCAGGGAATGCTTCCCAAGCTGAATGGACTACTGCCGCAACCCCATTGACTCCCAACGCATCCCTCAGCAAACGGCCCAGCCTGTCAGGAATGCCAACAATGACTCGTCCTCTTGTGGCCTCCACAGCCGATGTGCCTACTCTGCCCCGTCCTCTTCCCGACTCAGGGTCTCCATTTCGCCGCCCCGGGACAAATCACAACACGCCAGATGGCAATGCGTCTCATGACCGCTCGTCGGAGCCTAGCTCCTCTCAAACTGCTACTGATGACAGTCTGCCATGGCTAATGTCAGCGACCAAGCGTCAGAAAACGAGCGATTCTTTCGATGGCACGTCTTCTGAGGAGGCCGTTGCTGCCAATGAGCATGGAAAAGGCTTCGATCCATTGGTGGCGCCAGCCGATAAATATGGCCGTGAAGACGAGGTTTACGACACAGTTGGAGCTATCGCTGTCGACTGCTTCGGCCGAATCGCGGCAGGTTCCTCTTCTGGCGGAATAGGCATGAAGCACAAGGGTCGATGTGGCCCAGCTGCTCTTGTCGGGACTGGTACTGCGATCATTCCCGTCCATCCACGAGACTCTAGCGAGACGTGTGTTGCCACAGTTTGCAGTGGTACGGGAGAACACATGGCCACGACGACCGCGGCCGCCACTGCGGCTGATCGGATCTATAATGCTGTCCGTAAGGAAAACGGAAGACTCGTGCAATGCAATGAGGACGACGCAATGCGTTCTATCATTGTGAACGATTTCATGGACCATCCGGGTGTGGCTCACAGTCATTGCGCTGGGGCGATCGGCATTCTGGCTGTTAAGAAGACCCGTGATGGGGTCTATTTCTACTTCGGCCACAATACCGACTCTTTCGCACTCGCATCAATGCACTCGGAGGAACGAAAACCTGTATGCACCATGTCACGAAGTCGAGGACACGGATCCATCGCCCAGGGAGGAAGAGTCAGTCGGTCGAGGTTTGCTCGAACGCGTTGAGGATGCAACCACTTGTCTTGCGATGGCACATGCAACGCCGGCACGATTTATGGTACATACAATGGGAAAGGCTTTGGGCTAGAAGTCCACCTCATCGTAGCCAAAGCAGTGGTGGCGCCCAGAATCCTTCGACACCACGCCCAACCATGCAGATATGGGCCAAAAATGGGGCGCACAAGGATCCACGGCAAAGACATCAAGTGAGACCAAGGCAGTGCCAAGGGGGCAAGGGCATATTCATAGCTGAATGTCTTCTTGAGCGTGAGGGCTCATGGGAACCTAAGATGCGTCTATTGTTCGAGGAAAGACGCGACAAAAGCCCGGAGCTAGGTAGATAGGCAGACAAACACTTTCGCGCCCTCTCGAAATGATTTTCCTCTTGGTACTCAGCCAGAACCAGCGGCATAGTGGCTGCTCGTGGGCCGGCAAGCTACCGACCTAGAAACCTTGTACTCCGCTAAAAGCGTGTCGTGTGCATGAAGGAGACATTGGATAGATCAAGGGAGTTCCTGCTTGAAGTTGGTGCTCACTGACCTCGAATAACCTTGTAATTCCAGGACGTTAGCAGATCATTGAACTTGGAACGACCCCCTTTTTCGTGTCGGCTGATCGATTCTCACCCTCAACATCATACTTTAGCTTCTCACCTCGCACCCTGAGCCTGTGTCTTCTTGGTCTTCTTTTTGCCACCACCAGCCACCACAGGCCGCCTCCCCACCCCATCACTCACAGCCAACACGGTCCCAGACGTCAAGCACTCGCCCCGCTCGGGTGGCTCGCAAAAGATACTCAAGCAAATGCTGCACACGAACCCGACGCTGACGACGTTGCGGTGGCAGAAGCACGCCGCGCGGAAGTCGACGTCTATGCGCGTCGGGAGGATCAGGTGCGCGGTGCGGGTCGAGGGGGAGGGGAGGAAGCTGGTGAGCAGGTACGTCAGGAGGGCTTGGGAGGCTGTTGTCTGGGCGTTGGTGGCCGCGGACTGGGAGTGGTTAGAGGTGGTGTTTGCAGGGGAGAGATGAGCGGGGATGAAGATCCCGTGGGTCGCGTCGGCGGCTTGTTGGAGGAAGACTGTCGAGTTTGAATTTGAGTTTGAATTTGAATTTGGGGGATCCCCGGTTGGTGCTCGCGTGGTTGACGGCAGGTCTGAGTGTATGGGAGGGAGAGGTAGTTGGAGGATGTCGATCGGGACCGAGAGCCTCTGGCATGCGAAGATGGCGTTCATGATGGGGATGTATTGATGGGCTAGGTCCGTGGAGGGAGAGGCTGAAACTAGTAAAATGCGGGATTGGAGTGTTTGAGGGGCTCCTTCAGTTGTGCCGGGGCCGGCGCCCGGGCCGTCTGCGGTGCCTGTGTTGAGGGAGGATGTGCCGATCAGGGATTCGGACAGCAGGATGGATTCCCTGTTGATGTAGGATAGGGCGAGGGTCAGGGCGCCGGCGATCATGGTCGACGTGCTTGAGGTGATGGCTTCCGGGGATGTCGAGGAGAGGAGGAGCGTCAGGTTGTGGAGGAGCTCTTCCTCGACGAGTCGGAAGGGGCGGTACTTGCTGCCGCTTTGCACCGAGGACGAGAACGGCTTCACGTTGAGTCTGATACTCGTGGTATCTGATGACGGGCCGTTTAATTTAAGTCTTTTCGCCGAGTCGGAGAGGTGCGTGTCCCGGAGCTGGTCTCCTGCTTGGGACTGGCGCTTTGCGTGATGTCGGTCTGCTGCCGATCGCGGGAGTCTTTGCTCTGTGGGCGACGGGTAGAGCCATTGTGCCTTGTCGCAATGAGAGGCGATGACGGCGACCTTGTTGGTATAGTTTGCCGCTAGGTGGGCGTTGATAAAAACTAGGAGACTGGCGACGGCGCTTGATAGAGGAAGCGTCGACGACAGCAACGCCCATGCCGCTGGGTTGGTGTCGATGATGATTGTCAACAGTGAGGGCGATTGTTCTGTTGCTGGTCGTTGGTAGCGTCAGCATCAGCAGCCTCGTGCGCGTGGAGTGGGATGCCAGAGCCTTGCGCCCATCTGATATGGCGACCAAGACGCAGATGGTGATTGGTCGCTAGTGGCAGAAAGATCTCGTCGGTCTGGAACCTGCGAGGAGCGGCAAAACTTGCGGGATGAGGCATAGTGTGGAATCTGGGATGTGACTTACAGTGAGACGGCTTGTCGTAGTGCTCGGAAGCATCGACCGCGTTCATGATGGAAGCGTCAGGGAATTGGAAATCAACGCGATCAGGTGGCTGGGTTTCGTGACAGGATCACGGTAAAATTGTCGTTGGTGAGGAGGTACGGAGTAGCGAGGTGAAGGTCCGCGCCGAAAGGGCAACTTCATCACCAGTGGAACTTGGTTTTCGGTGTAGCCTGTGTGCAAGAGTGATGCTTCGAATGATAATTTGCAGGCCTCGTTGCGCCGCGATCTTGAGCCACAGCGAGCATGAGCCTCACTCTAAGGGCCCCCTTGCAGCTCTGGAGACAGCAAAATTAGGCGTTACCCTCTCAATGCAGCAACAGATAGAAGGCCCAGGCGCCTATTGAGAGTGCGGTGGGTGCCTAAGCGAACCCTTTGGGCACTGGCAGATTTCTATTTTGGGCGCCTGATGATCTTCCAATAGGCATTGATGGGCAGCATGCGTTGTCACGGCCAGCCGACCACGAACGTGGGTGGACTGCTGGGTGTGAGAATTCATTCAGTACCGAGTAGAGGTTTAGTGGTAAGGATCTCAGCCGTGGCAGGTGCTAGGCCTACGCAATGCGGTCCTGACAGCCAATCCACCGGCAATCACTCCCAAGATTCACAGCAAAGTCAATGCTGCAGAATGCTGTGTACATGTCGGTACAATTTGATGGTCGGGTGAGTCAGAAGTCAGAAAGGAGCACATGTTAATTTCCGCCCGGCGATACTTTCTATTTGACTTCGAGGGCCGTGGATATTCTCCCCTTTTATGGCGTTCTTATAATTGCGGTGCTTTGCCAATCCTGGTTCTATCTCGAGTCTGCTGCGTCTTGTTGTATGTAGTGGAGCAGATTTTGCATCCCACGTGGTCGTTTGCATCTCTGGGCACGTAGCGCTGCTGCGAGTTCTGGTTCTGGCTCATTCCTCTCTGTTGGCCACAAGAAGCAAATTCCACTCGCTTTTCCGCTGCCTTGCCATCCAATAATATCAGCACCTCGTGTCGCCATTTGCTATCGCGAAATCCTGAGTGCGACTCGTCGCAAGAACAACCTACGCCTTTTCGTCCTTCGCCTCGGACGGCCATCTCGACTCGACTCGTCACGGCTGCGTCGTCGGTCAACGCCCACTGCGGACAGCCTACGCACGCCTGCAATTGCTGTATCAACAAGCACACCTCATCAGCTGACCAACTCGTACCTGTTCTCCTCGCTTCTTTGCCGCCGTTCTACGGAGTACCTGAGAAATCATCCTCCCGCCCTCCCGCCAACTGCCACTTGCCATCCACCGATAAAAATCATGGCCTGCACATTCTGATCTCACGTCACCCGACCAACACTCGTTTGCCTTTGAACTCTGCCTCGAGCATCAGACCTTATTCACTGCCTCTGACCGAGGGTCCATCAATCTTTTCTTTCTCCCCGCCACCGCCCTTCTCGAAGCATTGCATCAATGTCTTCTTCGATCAAGGTCGCAGCCCAGCGGATGAACCGAAAATTATCCGAAGAACGCGATTCCCAACGTGCTTCGCTGCTGGCCAATGAAGCCGTCGATTTCTTTAATGTCGGTGACAAAGTGGTGTGTGGCCCTCCAAGACATCGTCCCATAGCCAGCTGACGATGATTTCTCTAGCAAGCGTCGAGAAAGTTGAGGGAGGCTGCTGCTCTGGGTCATGCCAATCCAGATGTTCAGGCCGCCTTTTTGACGATTCACAACGATCAGTTAACTTCGCCACTTCTGGATCTGGTCAGAAGGTATGCCCTGTACCACAACAACTCGGCCGGAGATGAAGCCGTCAAGTACTTGAAGGGACCTGAAGCTGCCACCGCCGCCCCCGTCGCTCGCGAGTGCATACAAATCCTTCTCGAGTGCCGCCAATCTACAATGTCGGATGCCCAAGATTTTATTGTTGCCGAGTTAGCCCGCCAGAGTCCAGCGGTCCGAGAATATCTCGCTACTGAGCTCCAAGCATCAACAACTTCCTTCTTTGACAATGTCTACGAGCGGGGCGACGACGCTGCCAACTGTCTCCGATCCATCGTGCTGGATGACAAACTTTGGCCGACCGAGGACGTCAGACTTCGTGTGGAAGATGATCTGTTCCAGCTCTTCCTCGCAAAGCTGATGGAGACTGGCCATGATCACGACGGCCGTGCCCTCAAAGGCATCGCGCTCTTGCTCATCGCGGATACTCAGCGGCTGCACACTTTCGTGGACGAGGAAGCACTCGAGGCTATAATGGGCTCCTTGGACTTGAGACTGCCAGCTGACGTCCGAGGTCAGGCGACTCTCGTCCTTTCCAAATACTTTGAGGCTGCCGAATCCACTGGTCGAGAATACCTCGCCAAATATGTCAGATCGCACATCGAACGCAGAAAAGGCGATGACCTAGTCCTTGCTTTCTCGGGCTCAGCACATCTCTTTCCGGTCATCCCTCAGCTGGTGGCCCAGCTATTCTTGACGGATGGCTTCCTTGCTTCGACTATGCCTCTTCTGGATAGAAAGTTCAGCAGTCCGATCGTCCATGACGCCTTCCTCAACCTCCTCAATGCGGCTTGCATGGACGGAGCGTGCCGGGCAGCAATTGCGCAGTACTGTGCAAGCTGGCTATCAGAAAAGGTCAGCAACGGTACTGGCAAACAGCCATCTGTGGCAGCCACTGTGCTGGCGAAGCTGAGAACGTCCGGCCTGGGTGTTAAAATCGGGAATCAGAGAGCCGACAAGGCGGATGATGATGTTAGTGAACTTGTTGATCTTTTCAAGAACTCCCTTGCCGTTGTTGAAGAAGGAAAGACTGTTTCTGACTCGATTGAAGGCCTTGCGTATACATCTCTGAAATCCGAGGTCAAAGAATCACTCGCCAAGGACCGAAAATTCCTGAAAGCTCTTCTCGACACTCTCGATGAACATCACGACTCGCCCGAAGTTGTGGTCGGTGGACTAAGTATCATCTCCAATCTGACACAATATTCGCCCAACCTATCGGAAGAGCAGAAGAAGATTTCACAGCTGAAAGCCTACGCGAATGCTAAGAAACCTGTTGAACCAAGCCTGCTGGAGAACGAGGATCATGTGCGAGCACGTTGCTCTGCAGTGGTGGAGGCTGGAGCTGTCGCATCACTAACGAGATTAAACAGAGGCAGATCTCCGGCTACAGCGCAGCTAAGTGATAAGATCCTTCTGTCCTTGTCGAAGAACCCAAAAGACCGCGGCAAGCTTGCTCAACAGGGGGCTGTCAAGCTTCTGGTGTTGCATGCCCAGAGGAACCTGAAAGCA
Organism: Cladophialophora yegresii CBS 114405; assembly: GCF_000585515.1. Classification (NCBI taxonomy): domain Eukaryota; kingdom Fungi; phylum Ascomycota; class Eurotiomycetes; order Chaetothyriales; family Herpotrichiellaceae; genus Cladophialophora; species Cladophialophora yegresii. Next base: position 2,514,415 of record NW_006913050.1, on the reverse strand, counting down.
GAAGGCACAGCTCAGCAAAATACCGATGCTGCTCACGCTTTGGCCAGAGTCCTGATCTCCCTAAACCCAGCTCACATATTTCCGGGAGGATCCACGCCCGACATTACCGACGCCGTTCCTCCCCTTGTGGCGCTGTTGAAGTCACCAAGTGGCGAAGTCCTGAGCGACCAGGCTCGCGATCTCCTCCCTGTGTTCGAAAGTCTACTGGCTTTGACAAACCTCGCATCCGCTCCGAATCCCAGTGCCGCATCTTTCATTACCAAATCTGCCTGGGACGAAGTCGAAGATCTTTTACTCGGAAACAACGAGCTGATCCGCCGCGCTGCATGCGAGCTGATCTGTAACTTGACTGTGATACCCACGGGGGCAGAGAAGTTTGCGGATGGCACCAAACGAGCAGCTCAAAGACTGCACATTCTCGTCGCGATGGCGGATGTAGAGGATTTACCGACAAGACGAGCTGCTGGTGGCGCATTAGCGATGCTGACCGAACAATACGCGACTGTCATATCGGCTATCCTCGACCTAAAACGTGCTCCAGAGATATTATTAGAGCTGTGTCAGGATGAGGATACTGGAGTGGTGCACAGAGGTCTGGTCGTCGTGAGGAACATGGTCTGCTGTGACGAGGAAGATGCCCAGAACAAAAACTTGGCATTAAGAGCTCGGGAAGCGTTCAAGAAGAAAGACGAGCTTGACAAACTGAAGAATGCATTAAAGAAGATCAAGGAGCCAGAGTTGTTCGGAATCGGCGTTCAGGCCTTGAAAGTCCTCGTGGAGAAATGAGATGCCCTGAGAATTGGAGACTTGCATAGCCTATCTTCTTGCTCTGTGGCCGTAACGAAGGCAGGACAGGACAGGACGCGACTGTCTTGCTACCCATGTCACCCTGTTTGAGACGGCCATACCATACGACACAGTCTGAATTGGATACCTGGAAACCTCTTATATTCCGCTTCTTGGAGGATAATGAGTATCGCTGGGTGAAAAAGAACACACACACTGTCGGCGCATATCGCAGCAGTGGGTCGAAGAGGCCATTGGATCGTACCAGCATTTATCACCAGGGAGTCAGAAAGTCCACTTTGGACATGGAGTTTTGGACTCTCAAACCTCAAGGCTCGTCATCCGTCAGCCACGCGCAGAGCTGCCGGCTCACCACAATAGCATGGGTTTGTATTGGCACGGGGCAGCATCGCATCCGGCCGCAGGATCGGGGATCGGAGATACCGAGTGATTTGAACGATCCTGGGATTTCTGCTTGTTCACTCGACCGACGAGCTCTACCAAAGCAAGTAACTTGGGTGGATCTTGTCTTTTGACATAAGTCCGTCGCATTAGACCACAATGCTGTTACAGAACTCGTACCCCTTCATTCACGCTGTGGGTGAAGCAGTCCTATCGGCAAAGACTGTAGCCAAGCAGGCTGTTGTTCTGCACGGCGGCGCAATTGAATAGATTGATACAGGACCGGGAATACATCCACGCGTACTCTGTATACTCTCTTTGTATATCCGGACCGTGACTTTACTACCTACGCTCAGTTATTGTACTGTATGCTCTGTTCATCGGACGGAGGATAATAGGTAGCCAAGGCCGAGGATCGAAGGATCTTCATTCATACAACTTGAGAAATACATAGTATGGACTACACGTCGTAGGGTGATCGCAGGTAGAGAGTCTCCTCTCTGTCTTGTGCCTTAAGAGGTCGGCCAGGCTACAGATGTGTCTCCCCACTCAGTTGGACTGGACTGTACGAGTGACCGGGCTCGGTTTCACGCGAACATTGAGCCGCGCCCTCCTATGAGTACTTCTAGACCGGCTTGATCTGTCTGGACTGTCGGCCGAGGGCGGCCGCTGCTGCCACTGTTTGGCACCCGTCTGGAAGATCTTGGTGATGGTCGGGGTGTTGCTGCCATCTGTGCTAGTCTTACCATGGCTGACGTCCGCTTCGGAGAGGGGATACAATAGGATGGAGGGCGAAACAGTTTCTTGTCTGATTGCTGATGATAGAGGGGATTGTTCCCTTCTCAACGGAGGTTTCCTCCTGTCCTCGGGCGTCGCTTTTTCCATTATCGACGGCAGCCCTCGTGTTGGGTTCTGTTCCATCCTTGCGGTAAGTGTAGCAGCGGCTTTCAACTCCGCGATCTCTTGACGAGTCTGTACACGTTCCTGCTCGTACAGCTCGTTCAGTCTCTGCAACTTCTGAAACCCGTCTTTCAGCTCTTGAAGTTGTTCTGTCATTTGAAGTGTGCTCTGGGTCCATTTCTGTGACCTCGCAGTGTCGTCTTCTAGCCAGGACTGTTGACGGCTGGCCGCAAGGGCCGATCTGACTTTCAACTGCAGAATGATGGCTTCTTGTGCCTCGAATCTGCCCTGCAATTTTTCAAAGCCTTCTTTGGTTTCACGCACTTCTTGGGCCACGCGGGCAGCGCTTTGAATCCATCGTTCTTGCCTTCCAGCCGCATCCTTCTCATGTGAATTGTGGCGTAGGAGAGCAAGATCTAGTCGGGATTTCATCTCGGAGATGAGGGCATCTTGCTCGGCAAGCTTGCTTTGTAGTTTTTCGAGTTCCGCCTGCGCGAATGCACTGGCAGGATTAGACTGCGCCGAGTCTTGTCGTCGCTTTCGCACAGCGTATCGCTGGTTGGGATTGGACGCGGTGCTCGCCATGAGGATGAGATCTTCATCAGCATCTTGCTCTCGTTTTGTTGCGCCAGCCGGCGGTGTCCGCGAAAGCTGCTCAAGCAGAGACCTACATGCATACTGAAAAGATTTGGCTTTGTCTATGACAGGGCATGCTTCGGTATTGTCTGGAAGAGGCAACGCTTCCCACTCGAGGAGGATACTGCGTGTCCTAGGATGAAACTTCCTATAGTCGTTCTGTGACTTGTGCACAGGCGGAGGGCCAATCCCGGATTCCACGGCTGCATCGAGAATGGCTGTATATTCGGCGAGTTTGCGGCAACGCACACACAAGTCCAGCATGCGGTATATCACACGGGCCAGGCGATCAATGGACTGATTCGCAATTGATAATGCGTGGTTGACAGACCGTTGTATCCATTTTTTGCCCTCTTCCCAGTTACCATGCTGCGAGTGGTAAGCGAGGAAGCTCCTGAACAAATCGTCTTTCCACGCGCTCCCGTAGTCGGCCTCCCGGAGCAGGCTTAGCCATGCCTCCGCTCGGTCAGGCTGTTCACATCTCAGAGCAACATAGACCAGAGCCATCAGGAGTCTTGGGTTCAAGGTGGCGGGCACGGGCAAGTCCAGTCCGTGGACACGTGCTTTCTCCCATTTGTGGATAAGATTCAGCGGGTTATCAGAGTTTGCGATATAGTGCAGCAAGTTATTCAGGGATCGGGAGTCGCAGGCCCTCCCAATTTGCAAGAGCATATAGAAGATGGCAGGGTCCGAAAGTGGCAGCGTGCTATTCTTCATAGCAGCAGCGGCGTGGTAGGCGAGGCTATAGCTCCCAACCTTAGACAGCGACCGGATGAGCATGACATAGACAGATATGGAAGGCACTTCTTCGCTCCGAAGAATGGCTTTTCCGTACCCGTCAACTAACCCCGGAAGCGAGACATTTCCAGCTTCGAACTCTGCTGTTAAATCTTGGATTGTCCGCTGAAGAGCGCCTCGGTTTGCCTGCGCCTGTATTCGAGGGGCTGCGTAGAAAAGGTCGTCGAGTTTCCGCAGGGGACGCATCTGCTTGCGGGTCAAAGCCAACATCTGGACCAAGCGATCCGTATCTGTAGGTAGACTAACGCTGTTGGAAGGATCGAGGCTATCGAGGGCTACAATGTCGACGGGGTCGTCCTCGGGAGTGATCGAGTAGAAGGAGTTGGGACCAATGCGGAGATGTAGGAGCATCCTGAGAGCCAGAGTGATTGCATTCAGGCGATGATAGCGGTGAAGATTGGACAACTGCTCGGGCGAGAATTCTTTGGCAGAGAGCACCTCACGTACTCGTGGATTCTCTACCGCAGGAGCCTCGTCCTCGACCGAAATCCCTTCCTCCCATGTTGGCATCTCGATTTCCCCCAGGTCTTGTTCGTCCTCCACCTCCACCTGTGCATACGCTGCCGTGGCATAACCTCTCCGTTGTTGATACAGTCCATGGTGGATGTCGCGGAGCCGGAGAGAGCTCCGAAGCCTTTGCTCCTGCTCTCTCAATTGAGCTATCTCATGGTTGATTGCAGCAAGCTTGTCATCCCAGTCTCTTCTTTGTTTTGCCTTCCAGCTCGTGTCGACAAATAGAGCAGCGGCGAGGACGGGAGTCAGCAGGAGGGTGAATACGTGCTCGGCGAAGCTCGGTCGGCGCCGCGGAGGTCTGGTGGTAGTATTGCGGACGAGGGTAGAACTGAAAGAGTCGACGCATGAGACATGATGCGAGGTGGCCGTCAGTCTAGGTCGAGAAGCTTGGGTCCATAATCCTCGCATGGCCTCAAATGAGACCTGCCCACCACCAGTGACGACTCGATACCGCTTCGAAGAAGAAGTGGTTGTATTATTGGGAAGTGGTGGGATGCTTAGAGTCGAGATCGATCGTGCTGCATTGGATTGGCGCTGCGAATCCACCGACGTTCCGCGTCGCTTGGCACGTTTCTGTCCGCGGTGAAAGAACCGTGAGAACATACAGTTCCTTCGGGCATGGCCTCCTACTCCGAACTCCGCATCACTGACGCATGACGCCAATCTACTCCGTAGTCGTTGCTCATTCCACGTCCGGAAATCGCGTTCACGTTTCGATGTGACCCGCTCCTTCTCTGCGGCTCAGCTTGCATGGCTGCCAGGAGCCGCTTTCATCCCGAGGGCAAAGACCATGATCGACCTGAGAGCTTCACTCTTCGCCGCTCCAACACGTACAATCTACTCGTCGGCCGGTGGAAGTCATTTCGTCGCAGGCGCATAATCCTTGTCCTGCTCTTGGGATGGCTGCTGTACCTCTTCTTCAAGCACATGCCTACAGACCTCCCTCCAGTCTCGGAACGATATGATCGCCGCTATGGTCGACTTGGTGGAGGTGCGCCCGACGCTCACGAAAGCGAATCCCAAACCCCGCCCCAGGCTGGAGATGTATATGAAGGCCCCATAAAATTCTATGCATTGGCGGGTACGGTAGAACCGCATACGTGGATCCAGGATCCCAGAGCCAATGTTCTTTTCGCTGTCAGCGACTTGAAAAGCGTACCTCAATTGCTACCTATCGCGTGTTCAATGGGGCAGCACAATAAAACCCGAGTTCACCTAGCCTTCATGGGCCGTCAAGGTGCTAGCTGGAAAGAGATACGGGAGTTGAATGGCATCACCGAGTCAGCATGCGATGTATACCTGCACGATGCCCGCCCCGACTATGCAAGTCTATCATCTGCTGCGAGATTGGAGGTTAGTGCCAGAGCGAGCTTGGGCCATATTCATTCTGCGCTGCGCCTACATGCAGTCATACTCGCCAGCAGCGACGAGGAACATTTCCTCAACGCCATTAGAGACAAGACATCGTCGCTGGATCTTAGTCTGATCGACATGCCGACTGGCGGTTGGCAGAGCCTATCCTGGATCTCAGCGTTGGACTCCGCCTCGCTGTCACAATTCAACAAGATCCAGATTGATATTGTCATCCAGGCCCAGCAAGATTCCTCAGCATCCCTGATGCGACTTCTACGATCTGTCAAGGACGCCGACTACACGGGATGGACTCTTCCGAGGCTGACAGTTGAGCTCCCCAACAACGTTGACTCATTCGTGGCGAGATATTTGGCGAACTTTCGATGGCCGGCCGATGGTACAGCGAGCGAGAGCAGACTGATCGTCAGGCATAGGCTTGACGCACGGCTCATGTCGCCCGTACAGGCGTCGATGCGAACGATAGAATCTTTCTATCCACAAGCGCCTCGCACTACCCATGTTCTACTGCTCTCGCCGGATGTCGAGCTCTCTCCGAACTATTTCCAATTTCTAATGTACTCCGTGCTCGAGTACAAGTACGGTGCAGGAAACCCAAACTTGACCAAGCATATGATGGGTATCTCCCTGGAACTGCCACCTGTTGGGCCTGACTTGAAGACAAAGGCGCCATACGGATCCCATCTCGCGGAGCCATGTGTCTTGTGGCAAGCGCCAACCTCGAACGCGGCGCTGTTTTTCGGAGATCGGTGGATTGAATTGCACACCTTCCTATCCTACCGTCTTCTCTTGGACCCAGAACTGGGACAGAAGACACCGTCTTCACCTAGCTTGTCTCATAAGTTTCCGAGCTGGCTGCAGCCTGTGCTCGAAATGATGCAGGTGCGGGGTTATTACATGATGTATCCGACCTTCATGCTCAGGGAAGGGTCATCGGCCCTTACGGTGCACCGTGAATTGGCACAGTCGCCGGAGGAGTTCATGATGGACGAGGGAACCGTGAAGTCTGATAGTAAGCCGACGAAGGTCGATTTGGCTGGAGACAGAACACTCACCGCGGACGAGGAGATTGCGCTGCTGATGAAGGCCGAGCACAGAGCGTTTCCAGCGTCGCTTGTCACCCCTTTTGTGGAAGCGGTGAGCGGAAAAGGTGTGCGTTCGGCTCAGTCAGCCATTCCGCTGCTATCCTTCCACGGTGAACAGCGGGACTGGACGTATACGTCGACTATTGCACGGAAAGCGGCGGAGGAATTTGCAGTCTCTGTGGGTGGGTGCAAGGAGTACGACTCGGACGCAAAGGATGACAGCATCACATCTCTCTTCTGTTTGCAGGCCTCATGAGAAGGTAACGAACCCGCGTTTTTGCAATGCGACGGGAAGAGCACCCTCTTTGCAAACCAATCCGCCCCTCGTGGCATGTTGACACTTGCATTACTCTACGACCCGTAAATCAAGCGGGTTTTGGGCACGCGACTATTACGCACTGAGACTACATGTGTCTATGGTTCTCGCAAGTGACAGCCACGTTTAGCAGCAATCCGCCTACAACACGGAGCCTTGGTGCAGTACACGAGGATTGCGCCATTCTACGGTGATCACGATTGAAGCGAATTTGTGCAACTGCGCTGCAAGACTGATGCAAGAACGGGATGGACAAACAGAAGAACCAGGGTTGTGCAGAGGGAGGGTGGGTGATCACTTCCCACGATCGAAGATCATAGCGCTCCAAAGAATGGACAGATGCGAGGACGGCTGCCACCATCTGGGCCGCACTGATCGACACTCTCCCAGGACCACAGCGCAGCCGTGTAAACAATCTCCGCCAGACGAAAGCACAATGTTGTCACACTGCATTGTCTGGAGAGAATCACCACCTTCTCCACCGCTGCATGTGTCTGCCTTCCTCTGCAATACTGTGTAGGTCGTAGCAGTAAACCCCATTCTTACCTCGTCTCAGCATCGGTATTATCGGTAATCTCAGCGCGTGTAATGAGGGGTTGCATGCCCGTGCTTGTCAGATGGCAGCATGGCGGTTGACGGATGGGCGACTCAGCCACCTCTCGTGCTTCACTCATGGCCCTCGAGTGTTCCCCAGATTTCACCCAACTTTTCTGTCGCTGACACGCACCCCCTCGCCGGCTCTCACTATGACACCGAATGCTCGGCAAACTATAATATGCAACAGCCGGCGATCGACCTCTCAATGGCTTCAACAGGGTCCTTCGGTGCTTCTTCCTGTAGGGTTGTGCGATCAGAGTTGCCGCCAGTCAAGCACCGTCGCCTACCAATGATTGCCCCTCACTGCAGCGTTGGTGGCGTTTCGACTTTGCAAGCATTGGGCTCTTGGCTCGTGCCTCTGCCTTAGACAGTAGAGTCGGCGCTCTCCACGCGTGTGTCTTACGTTGGCTTTTCAATTTCTCCGGTAGCAGCAGCCCTAGGTACTGAACCGGCCTCCCTGCGCTGTCACGGAGAGGTGTTCGCATGTCATTTCTTGCTGCATCAGGGCATTCTTTCTGTCAAGGTCTGTGCTAACGCACGGTGCTCTGTTAGCCTTGTTTAGCCTGCCTCGCGAGCTGCGACTGGGGAGTATCCCCCCGGCCCGACAAAGCCCCAGAAATCCAATCGCCCGCGCTTCCACCAGTGATTGTTCCACGATTGACACCATCGAGACCATTCGAACCGCCCCTCGCGTTCTCTGGCTATCGTGAGTGGGCCATTGGCATGGGCGCACCCTGGTCGGCCCAGCGCCATGAGCAGTGCGGCCTCTCTGCTTGGGCTACTGGTAATTCCTGCCCCACCGTGGTCGTTATCCCCCTCCATTTCGATCCCGCCCTCAGGAATTCCTACTCGTACAGCTGGCTCTCCAGGTCGGTGGATCTGCTCTTCTCCATGTTCTCCAGACTCGCAGCGCCCACTAGATATTCGAGTCTGAAACCTTTGTTTTCACGGGCATCTACTCATATCTGTGACAATTGGAACTTCACAGCTGAAACTTGACCTTGACGCCGCCAGTGCACCTTGGCCCCTACGCACCAAAGCCTCCGCCGAGTGTAACTGCTTTGATACTTCGACGTGCTCCTCCCTTGATATCGATCTGTCCCTCTTCCCATTGACGCAACACCCACCTCGACGAACGTTCCATATTGCGCTTGAGAGAGCAAACTGAACAGGCTCGCTGACCTCTAACTCTTCTCAACATCACCTCATTGGCGTGCATTGACGACAACACCCACCGCCCCCGTAACACGGTTGAAATACTTCCCTTCCACCTCCCTGCACTCAAGCAGGACTGGCTAGGACTCCTGGTGTTTGCAGGATGAGCCTGTAGAAAGAACCATTCATCATTGAGTCCGACTCCAAGATACTTGAAGCGAGCCACCAAAGATGGCCACAGTCGTGGTTCAACAGCCTCCTCAGATCCGACAGTCGACCCCTCCGCCTCTGGGACCGACAGTTCCTATAACCCACACTCGATCCTCGACTCCAGTCCCCAACAAACATCTGCCTTACTGCCCGCCAGGACCTGTTCCTTCGCAATCGCAGATCACTCCGCCAAACTCTCCTCCACTACGAAACGCGGCCCCAAAACCCACCTCACTTCTTTACCCTGCGACAGGCTACCAGAAGCTCTGCAACTCTCCACCGATCTACGGAATCTCCGTTGATCAACTAGCCGCCGCCCTCCACCACTACGCCTCTCAACCTCTGCCGAACCCTGCCTCTGTCTTCCCCTGGCTCCACGGCCTCCACCCCGAGAACCATATCCAGCTAGCCTTCTTCGTAGCCAGGAAGAAGTCGCTACGAAGGACTCCCAAATGCCTGCGCGGCATTACCATAATAAAAGCAGGAGGAGACTTGAGCCGCTCGCGGATAAAGGGGGCGCTTGCTCCCGACGAAGTCCTCAACCTGTCTGACAGCAATGGTCGGGGATTCCTCGAATGCGATCCTCGAGAAGGCTTCTCCGTCCGCAACTTCCACATTCAGGTGGCGAAGATGGCACTTGTCTCTGACATTGTCATATACGGTGATGAAGACACAGATCATCGCATCATCAAGTCGGTGGCCGAGCGGACAGCCTCTGTCCAGAGGAAATGGCGCAAGGAGCTGGAAAATGCCGGACAGTGTCCCGAGACGTTTAACACCTTCGTGTTGACACAGTCGTTCGAAGATTTCGAGCACGAGCATCCAGATTTAGTTGCGATCGACTCTCAAGGACGGTACACTCCCCACACCCTTGACTTTCTGCAACAGGAAAGAAAAGAGATGTGTGCCATGTCCAAGGCGTCGGAGATCTCTCAAGGACTTTTCCAAGGACCTTCGCCTGGACCTTTCACGGATCCCCCATCGCTTGCTGACGACCCATCTTATGACCTGTACATTGAAGCCAGTGATCACGCCTCGCTCCCCGACGAGAAAACTCTCACGGCGAAACGGAAGCAGCTCGAAGAGCGAGAACCAGGCGAAGAACCCGTCCATCTAGCCTTTCCCAGCTCGGGCAGCATTCTGCCACCCTCGTGGTCCCAAGTCGAAGTGGATGGCATTCTGCGCATGTGCAAATGGCTCTACGAGCTCACCCACGCAAAGAAGCCGGCCAGCCAAGCCAAGGATGAGGACGGCGACATTCAAATGACCGAGTTCACGCCCCGACCACGTCGTGTGCTCTTGCATTGTGCTGACGGGTATACCGAGACCTCCATGCTCGCGGTCGCGTACTTCATGTATGCTGAGGGCGTGCCCTTGCATGAAGCATGGATTCGCCTACACTGTGAGAAACAAAGAAATTTCTTCGCATATCCCTCAGACGTGGCTTTGTTAAATGCTATTCAAGAGCGCATTTTGCGTGAAGCACCAACCGCCGACGCGTCAAAGATAGCTTCCCTTGAGCCACCCTCATGGCTAGCTAAACTGGATGGTAGTCTTCCTAGCAGGATTCTACCATACATGTACCTTGGCAATCTGACCCACGCCAATAATCCGGAAATGCTCAAGTTGCTGGGTATCCGGCGGATTCTGAGCGTTGGTGAGCCAGTATCGTGGACAGAAGAACAAGTCAAAGACTGGGGGAGGGAGAATCTCCTCATGGTTGATCGAGTCCAAGATAACGGGATTGACGAGTTGACGCTGGAGATGGAGCGCTGTTTGGAGTTTATCGGTAAGTTGTACACCTTTGTCGAGTATCACCCAGCATGCTCGACCTTTTCAAACTGACCAATTTCCAGGACGAGGCAAATCCGACGGTACAGCAACTTTGGTGCATTGCCGCGTCGGTGTCTCCCGGTCCGCAACAATCTGCATCGCAGAGGTCATGTCTTCCAAGGGGCTGAGTTTTCCTCGCGCATAGTTAGTGCCACCCACCCTTTGCTCCACGATTGTAAAGCTGACCTTGTTTTCAAGTTGCTTCGTCCGTGCCCGCCGCCTGAACGTGATCATCCAACCACATCTCCGCTTCGTGTACGAATTGATGAAATTCGACGAGCAGCAGCAGGAGAAGCGTGGAGAACAGATATGTAGGGAGTTGGAATGGGCGACAGTGGCAAGAGAGATTGCCGCCATGAACAGGCCGTATGCACGCTCGTGACAGATCGAAGAAGTATCCGCAGGAGCCTGGCCTCTCTACGTCTTCAATCGATTCGAGGATGCGAGTCGTTTGAGCCCGACTCTACGCTTGTTTGGCGGCGCCGGACCGTGCGCTCCTGACCGACACTTTGGATGCAGGCAATCCATGAGTTGCATATTCGGCAACGCAGGACTTCATGCGCTTTGAGGCCCTACGAGGCCGACCATGGCGTCGTTGTACGATGCTATTGTATCACGAGGCGACGAGTGTGATGACTGACGAAGCACGGGATATGACGGATTCGGATATGAAGGGACGAGGCATACCGGATGAGACGAAAGGACTACGAACATATTTTCAAAGACACGTATAACTAGCGAGCGAGGAAAAGCACAGGCGCGGAGGAGTCCCTCAAAAGCAATGCCACTGCTTGGGTCGACGTTATGGCCTGGACGCCGTGACGGGGACGGACTTGATGTGCTGCTGCTGCTGCTGCTGCTGTTGGAACAGCATTTTAATCGCTTCAGAATACTGTACTTAGCCACGAGGGCAGGGCCAGGGACGACGAATGCTTGCGTCGCTGCATTTGACCGATTCTATGCTGGCAGGACGATGACATCTGCAGAACAGACATGGAATGGAAGTCTTGACGTATCACGCGCTTGATGAATACACCACACTTGTTTAATATATCCGACTTGACATGTCTGTGCTGTTTTGTCCTCCTTGACTTTTGCCTTGTTCGACATCCGCTCGCTGCCCACCGCGTACTGTAAAACCTCAAGAGTGACCCTCCCAAGCTTGTATACATGTTACAGGACATGCCGTGCTCATCGTGCTCTCGTCCAGACCGGGCTGGAGGAAGTATCTACCTAGGTATGTATCATCGAGCGATGCATTCATCGGTCTCCACATGACTCCGGTCCACGGCTGACCCATCCACTCGAGTCGCACAATCAATGTGCACAGTAGCTATCTATCTATCTATCTATCCATCTATGCATAGGGAGGCATGCGTTCGAGTCAGATCATAGCCCCTTCCGCCCGCTCGAACAACTCCGCCGCCAATTTTTTTGATTCTCAAGATAAGCTTTGGCCATCTCCCCTGGTTTTAGCCCCCAACTATGTATACGGAGTATAAACAACCAATACGTACGATGAGACTCGTAGCCTTTTCCGCCCGCTCCAGCGACTTTGCCGCTCAAAGATATAAGTAAGCAACCAGTAATTACATACGACGGGACTTTGTAGCTTTTCCGCCCGTTCAGGTAACTCCGCTGCCCAATCTCTCCAGGTAAGCCTTGGGCATCTCCCTGGTTTTCCGCCAACTAATTGTGTGACCAACCAATATATACAATAATTAGATGGGATTCACAGCTTTTCCGCCCGCTCGAGCATTTCCGCTGCCAACCTCTCCAGGTAAGCCTTTGCCGTCTCCCGGGATTAAACGATCAATTTTTTCTATGTATCTTCCTACAGTACCTGGCGGCGTCCGTGTCACAGCTTTTCCGCCCGCTCGAGCAACTCCGCCGCCAATCTCTCAAGGTAAGCTTTGGCCATCTCTCTTGGTATGGTTGCCGTGTCGACTCCTCCATCATCACCGGGCTTTGCAATTCCACCGGGAGACACGGATGCGTCGTCAGCACTGGTTGTTTCTGCGCCGGGTATTTCCTCCTTCTGCTCGTTCTTCTCTTTCGGTTTGGGAGTCGTCTGCTGGAAGCGACGGACGATTTTGTCCACGTCGCGACGGCCGTCCTCGTACGCGGCGAGGTCGCGGTTGCCGTAGACGTCCCGACCTGTGGCGTACTTGTGTGGCCCAAGCGTGCGGAAGAAGATGTTGAGGGCGATGTTGATTCTTGAGGCGGCGGCATCGTTGTCGCTTGGGACAGTCGTGGCTGCGTGAGGTGCTATTGGGTGGGAATTTGCTATGGGGCTCGAAGTCGAGATTGGGACTGAGGTCGAGGCTGAGACCGGCACTTCACTCGACTGCGGCGTGGCTGTGTGCGCCCATAGTGGAGGGATGTACAATGCATCGCCGGGCCTTAGGACGGCGACGTGAGGGTGTGTGTTTGGGACGTGGCGCACAGCTTCCGCTTGCGTTCCGTTTCCATCGGGTGCTTCGAAAATGTCGATGGTTGACGACGTAGACCCCGACGGGAAGGACAGGTGCTTCAGGTCGCTTGGGGGGAAGAGCATCAGTTTCCTGGTGCCCCGGAGCTGGAACAGCACGTTGGCCATGACGTCGTAATGGAGCCACATGTTCACGTTGGAGCTGATTCGGAGAGGACTGCTGTGTTGATGGGCTTTGACAAACGAGAGCGACGATGGGAGGTGGAAATCTCCCGAGATCTCGGGCCAATCACTGGTGAAGTCGGCAGGCGTCGTGGTCGGATTGGTGCTGGAAATGGAGCGAAGATACATGTGTGCAGACGGGTCAGATTGGAGGCGGTCGATGAAGTCGTGGAAGGAGGTGGCTTTGTAGGTGAAGTCTTTGCGTTGGAAATTCATGGTTCGACTTTGAGCTGCATGGACGACGACTGACTTTGAGGGCGGGATCTTCGCTAGAAGGTAAGACGGCGTCCATTGGGATAAGCACGGACCCAAGTCCAGGGCTGCAATTACTTTGGGGATGCCGTCCTGCAGCATGCGGATAAAGTCGCGACCGGTGTGGACATCGACATGCTCGACCGAAGCCATGTTCGTGGGATTTGAATTGCCGTCGCCCGTGTCTGGCCGCGATTGTGAAGCGGGCACCACTGCTTCAGGCTTCATCATAGCCCAACGCGAGCTGGGACCTGCTTCGCGGTCGTGCAGCAGCCAACAGCCAGGATTCCAATATGCACCAAAGCTGAAACACGTCGCTCCACCCCCGACAATGAGTGTTGTTGATTCCGCCGTGAAATGGGTGGAGTGGCCGATCAAGAAAGGTCGAGGGACGGTCGGATCGATCCTGGGCAGGACACATGCGACTCTCAGCTCCATTTCCTTTTCATAGTCGTTGAAAGCGGAGAAACTGCCAACAATGGAGAGTATCTCATAGTCTCTTGGAATGCAACCATGCTTGGCGATTCCGCCGATAAGCAGAACTTCGTCCCTAATGACACTGAAGGATGCTCCGAAGCGACCCAACCAGGGCCAGATTCCAGCGGAAGCATCCAGGGCTGTAGAAGTCTTGAAGTGGATCCCCATGACCTTGTTGTCCCGTATGATCAGGCGCCACTTCCAGAGGCCTTGACAGACAACTCCATCTTGACGTAGACCACCCATCAAAAGACCGTGATTGAATCCTAGGCGCATGAATGATGCCCCAAACCGCGGCATGGGATCGTCTTTGACATTGCGGAGCACTTGCCATCCGTTGTGCTTGTCCCATAACAGGGTGTCAACAGCAATCTTTTGTTCCGAAACTTTGCCGCCGTACACTACCACGCCATACTGGTCGTGCGGGAGTACCACGGCCGCAGACCGGTGTCGGAAGCGAGGCTCGGGAAGGTCATGGACTCGCTCCCATTTTCCACCAATTTGCAACCAACAGTCCTTTAAAGGAGTAGTAGGCGAAGTTCGCCCGCCTACAAGAAGGTTCATTTCCAGCTTGGGACCAAAGCTTGTGATAGTGTGACAGCATCTGGCTCCAATATTTTCAGGTGGGACCGCAGGGTATGGCATTGAGGAATTGGCGAAAGTATAGACTGAAGTGGCCGACAGTCGACCCTTTGGACCGACTCCACCATGCAAACCCAGAGCGTCTTGCTCAGGGATCTTGTAGGCGGAGCCATGATGTGTCCTCCCCTCTTTGTCGGAGTTTCCGGAATAAGTGTACGCGAACCATTGCGTGTTTTCTCGGTGCGGCGAGACTGTCCTTGTAGAGAGGTCTGATGCTAAGCTGTCAATAGAGGCCCTTCTTGAACCCCTCTGTTGCTCGGGAATCAGTGGTTCGAGCCCCGTCTGTGCCACGAGAAGGCAGTAGTGTGACCCGAAAAGGGCAAACTCCTCCCTATCGCCAACAATCAGTCAGGGAAGTCAGGCAATCCACTATGTCACTTACCATTCGTCGAATGGCTCGACCTCGTCCAGCGACATTCTTATCGATGGGGACAAGAACCTCGGGTCAGCCCACAGCTCCCATAAGTTCTGCATAGTGACATGAGCGAATCCTGCGTCCTGGAAGCGAAGCGTCTGGGTATGAGAGCCAGGGTACTTGAGTACCGATCGCAGTGGGGTGCCGAGTTTGGCGAAGTGCTTCAGCATGGTTGCAGTGAAAGGGTTGTCCGGCCGATCCGGAGACTGTTGTTCTAACAGACAGAATGTCACATCTGAGATTGTCAGCCATTATCCATGGCCATGCAGTATTGAGCTTACCGGGCGACAAGGTTGTAGTCCATCGTATCAAGGCATCGGCGTCTTCGGTAGACATGTAAGTGATGCTCACCTCCGCGACGCAGAGGACGAGGCACTGGTCGACGTCGACAATAGACTTGATCAGTCGCTCTAGTCTCGTCAAGTTCCGCAGGTCGCACCCAATCCCGCTGTACTCTACCGAGTTGAAGACAACTCCATTCTCCAGTTCAGCATCGGGTGTCATAGACAGCATATCCTTCATCTGAGGTGTATTCAAGATGATCTCCCGTTTGGTGAGCATCAGTGCCTCGAAATCTACATCGAGGAACTTAGCGTTGTCGCATAACTCCTTGTGATGTGCCATCCATGAGAACGGTAGCGGGTCGCTAGACTACCAGATCAGATCCAGGCCACCAGACAGGAATCCCAGTCAACCTTACTCACTAGCCGCAACCGAGGTTGATGATGACTTTCTTCTGGTCAGAAACCTTTTCCAGGAACTGCCTGACTACCCAGTCAATGGCTCTCATACGGAGCCAGTATCCTCTGTTGATGGTGGGAGATCGTCGTATGGGTTTCCGGACAAAATACCGGTAGAAATGCGGCTGAGGCAGGTAGAGCTTCTCTACACTTCGCTTGGAAACAATACTGCTGTTGTTCGTCTACAGGGTTCAGTTAGTGGGGTCCCTCGAAGAGAATGCGTGCGACCTACGCCCATGATGAGGCCAGCATTCTTCTCCATGGGCATCTCATCGTTGAGATCTTCATCCCGCGAATGCATCAGAGAAGGCATGCTGAACTGTACGGCAGTCCAGGACGGATCTGGTAGTAGAGGTAGACGGTGAGCGAGGGCATATATGGATTGAAAAAGTATTTGAGGTGAACGAGGCGCACGAGGACAAAATGCTGAGCCGAGGGGTGGCCGGACGAGGCACCACCATGTGCACTACCCTTGTCCTCTCTTCTCGTTCTTTAATTTCTGTTTCGGTTCGAGAAATATGTTCTCAATGCTCATGGTTACAAGCACCTTTTATTCGTCTTCAGCGGATGACTCAATCGTATGGAATATACGGCTTGGCGCTGGGTCAATTCTGATTGGTCGACGCGGAGAGTCTTCTTTCTCTGCTTGATTACTAAACTTGAATTGGAGTGCGCGCTTGGGTGGCGCTCAGGTGTACGCTCTCATACCGAGTATCTGGGATTAGCGAAAGAGAAGATAATTTCTAGCATCAAATAGCGCAGAGCGATTGGCCACCGTCCCCATTCACATGCCCTAATTTCAGGGGCAGAGAACGAAGCGGAGCAAGTGTCGACTCATCGTGCACATCATGGCTGGAGAATCTGAACCGTCCTTAAGAGCATTGTTCACGCAGGCGAAGAATCAGCAAGATGAGCTGGAAGGTCTCGATCCCCGGACTGTGCAATTCAACGACACCCTCCAGTCTATCCTTCGTAGCCTCGAGCAATGTCGACAGTTGATCCAGCAGTTATCATTATTCAGCACGAATGAAGAAGTGGAGGACATCTCAACGCAGGATCTGCAGTACATAGGTCCTCATCTCGTGTCGAGAATTCTATCGCTGACGGGAAATGCAGATACCTGACAGTCGATTGTCTCCTCGCGGAGATCAAAATCAAGGCCTATGGCGATAATAGATTGGCTTCGTTACGCGAGGCCGGGGAGTTGTTCGACACGTTCTTGACCCGGTTAGATCAATATGGCTTGTTGGCAGCCCCGGATCGAGAGCTGTATGAGCGATACCTCGAACGGAAAAGTTCATTCAGGATAGTCAGTACAGATAGTGCGGAGGAAAAACGGAAGATCAAGATTGCGCGCTTCCAAGAGGAAAAGTCCTTGAAGCAGAAACTTCAGGTTTGTGGAACTCTCCTCATCGGCACAGGGAACTTATTGACAGTGGCAGTATCTGAGGAACGAATCACAAAAGGCAAATGTTGATGATGAAACCATTCGGAGCCTGCATCTCGCCGACATAGCACTCCGAGTCAACAACACATTCTCATCTCTCGATATGATTAGTCAGGAGGTGGATATCTTGTCACAAATGCGCAATACCGAGCCGAACAGGCCCAATCCTGCCGTTCCAGACCAACGGGCTCCTGGCAGGTCTGACAACTATTCCGAGCGTCTCGATGGCCCCACAACGATGGCAGGACTTGGAAGGAGAGGAGGTCCCTTGCTGAGTCCTAGCGGAAAGCCTCTTCAGCCCTTCACCCTGACAGATAAGCGTACCCAGCTACGACAGGGTGTGTTTAGGCCGGGCCACAGCCTTCCCACAATGAGTATCGACGACTATCTGGATGAAGAACGGCGGAGGGGTGGCATCATTGATGGTGGAGGGAATGCCAACGCACCTCAGCCCGAGCCTGATGAGGACAACATGGACGCGGTCGATGCTGCCACGATGAAAGCAAGAGAATGGGATGAGTTCGTCGAAGCAAATCCCAAGGGTGCTGGCAACACCTTGAACCGCGGATGATTCGGAAGTCCGGTCCCGATGCCTCTTCCTGGCGACGACAGTCGGCCTCTCGAGGCGATAATCCTGCAATTCCTTCACTGCCACATCTGACCTGTAGCCCCGCACGATCGCATTTGTGTCGGTTTCGGAATAGCGGAAGCCTTCAATTCACGTCTCTTCAAGATCGGCGACAGTGGTTGGCCGCTTCTCCTTAATCTCGGCAAGGATCTTGTCTGCACCTCTGCGAAGCAGTTCCGAAGCCACATCGACGCCGAATAGCTCCGCCTCTTTTTTACTTTGCACAACCTTCCTCATATCGACGTCCGCTCTCTCCTTGCCATCTGTGCTGACAACAATGGCTTTCAGTTGCAGTGCGTTGTGGCCGTTTTCACCGTCTGTCCATGCAGTCTCGACGCCTAGCGGGGCACTACAACCTCCCTCCAAGGTCCTCAAAAGACTGCGTTCAGCTGCTGTAGCCAGATACGTCTCTTGGTGATTGATCAAGCTGAGCATGCGCTGTACCCGGTGGTCCGATGACCTGTTTTCAATGCCTATAGCACCCTGTCCAACTGCATGTAGCATTGCTCCATTTCCGGAATCTAGGTACTGAGTGATTCGATGACCGAGATCAAGGCGGACAAGTCCAGCAGCTGCCAGAATTAACGCATCGAAGGGTCCGTCTGCAGCATCAAGTTTTGCCAGTCGGGTCGGCACATTGCCCCTGACATCTAAAACCTTCAGATGCGGGTGCTGCAGTGCTATCTGAGCAGTGCGGCGGATAGATGAAGTCCCAATTACTGATCCTGCCGGGAGGTCCTGGATGTTGCAGACATTTCGGCCAGCTTTGAGAACGAAAGCGTCTCTAGGATCTTCACGGGCCATTACAGCTCCTATCTCGCAGCCTGAGGGCAATTGTGTCGGGACATCTGCAAGCCATTAGTCTGGTTCCATAAGACCAATAACCGTAAATGTGGGAGGGACCTTTGAGCGAGTGGACCAGGAAATCTAGGTGTCCCTCAACCATGAGAGTCTCAAGTTCATGGGTCCACAAATTCTTCACTGGCATGTCTTTGAAAGGTGTCAGCTTGTCAATATCTCCGGCTGCTGTGTCCCGAGCCTTGATCGTATAGCTGTACTCTGGACACGCCTTTGATAGTGCATCCAGCACGAGTTCCGTCTGCACGAGCGCCAATTTGGATTTCCTGGTGCCGACATTGAACGTGGCATTTAGGCCGGACTCATCAGGCATGGCTAGTGCTTTATCTTGGGTTATCCCCGCTTGGGTCGCCATTTTCCTTTCTTGGTGCCCTCTTCGTGTCTGAACTTTTTGCGAGGAATTACTCTCTAGAAAATTCAATGTTCAAGATACGGCTCGAAGCGGTTAGAGGCTTCGTGCTGTCACGTGGCAACGTCGATCTGGTCGGCTTGCCGGACCTCGGCATGCGGCAGTCGATATGATTGCGCAGTTGTCGCCAGAATCGGTGCATCCAGCAACTTCCATGACACCATTCTGGTTGACTTGACCATGCGACTCCCGAATCAGTAATCCTCCTATCAGACCCAGAGTCCACATAAACACCTGCGGCTCCCCACCTCCCTCTCCTTCTCGACCATCACTCTCGTCGTGACCAACACCAGTTATCATGGGTTACACAGCAAAGGCGACGATTCCCCTCATCCCTCTGGCGAAAGACGCCGTTCTTTTACCGGGCGTCACTCTCCGCATCCCAGTGTCGAGTCGCGCGGACATACCCCTTCTCTTGTCCTCAGCGTTCCAACGCGCCACCAAGTCGAGAACGGGGTCAACTCAATTGCCCATTGGCTGCGTCCCGTTAAATTCGCCGTTTCTTAGCCCGGATGGCAAGGAACTGCTGGATAGTGCCGCGAAGGAGAGCAGCCGTGACTATGACACTGCGGGTATGGATCCAGGCAAGGCAAGAAAGCAGGATCTCTACGGATATGGCACGCTGGCAAAGATCATTGGTGTCCAAGGCAATTCCAACGCCGACCCGTATCTGCTGGTCGAGGGTATCCAGAGATTTAAAATTGACAAGATTCGACACGAAAGACCGCATTTCGAGGCTGAAGTCACCTTTTACGAGGATGAGGTGCCCGACCTCAATGACGGAGACCTCCGTGCTAGTTTTACCAGATTAAAGCAACGATCACGCGAGCTCCTGACGCTTCTGCGACTCTCATCGCTTTTCCGACCCGCATCGATGGTGCTATCCCCTCTGATCGTCCGCCGCTTCGAGTTGTTCATTGCGAAAAAAGACCTCTCGCAGGCAGGCCAGTTGGCCGACTTCATGACAGATATTGTCGAAGCAAGTTTTGAAGAGAAGTTAAGGATACTCAGCACCTTGAATCTGCACGAGAGACTCGAGCGCGTGCTGGCTCTACTTAACAAGCAGATATCTGGCATTAATGGCAACATCAAGATCACTTCCGTCACGTCCACAACCATCCCGGGAAACCTTCCGATCGATATCAACGACCTAAACCAACAACAGCGGGAAGCACTAGCCCGGCGGGCAATGTCCGGACTGAACGGTATGTCGCCACCTGGTGTGCCAGGCATGACCCGCGGCGATGGCGATGACGACAACGAAGTCAATGAAGTCGATGAGCTCCGGAAGAAGGTTAACGAGGCTGGTCTCTCGCCGGAAGCTCATAAGGTTGCAGAGCGTGAACTGCGACGGCTCAAGAAGATGAACCCTGCCAACGCCGAGTACGGCGTCATCCGCACCTACGTCGAGAACCTGGCTGAGATCCCTTGGACCAAAGTGACTGACGACCACCTTGGGGTCGAGACGCTCAAACGAGCTCGCAAGCAACTCGACGACGACCACTACGGCCTCGAGAAGATCAAGAAACGTCTTCTCGAATACCTCGCTGTCCTCAAGCTCAAACAGTCCGTGAATGCCGATGTTGACCAACAGATCTCCCGCCTGACCAAGCAGCTCACTCCGAACAACACCGAAGACAGCAAAGACATTGAACAAATCCCAGACGAGGAGCGTGATGCTGCCACTGCCAAACTCCACGTCCTCAAGTCTAAGCGCATGGTGGACAAATCTCCCATCTTGCTGTTGGTTGGCCCACCAGGCACAGGCAAAACTTCGCTCGCCAAATCTATCGCTTTGTCGCTGGGGAGAAAGTTTCACCGTATCTCTCTTGGCGGCGTGCGCGACGAGGCCGAAATCCGCGGACATAGGCGAACCTATGTCGCTGCCATGCCCGGCCTTATCGTCTCTGGGCTGAAGAAGGTCGGCGTGGCGAACCCTGTTTTCCTGCTCGATGAGATTGATAAGATCTCCTCGAACAATTTCCACGGCGACCCTTCTGCCGCCATGCTTGAGGTGCTGGATCCGGAGCAGAATCACAGCTTCAACGACCACTACGTGAATATCCCCATCGATCTAAGTAAAGTCCTCTTTATCGCCACGGCAAACTCCCTCGACACGATCCCGGCGCCCCTTCTTGACCGCATGGAAACAATAAGGCTGGCGGGATATACCACAGTCGAGAAACGCCACATCGCCAAACAGCACCTCATACCCAAGCAAATCCGAACGAATGGTCTGGGTGAAGGTCAAGTCATCCTTCCGGACGATGTTGTGGACGCGATCATAACCCAGTACACCCGCGAGTCTGGGGTCCGGAATCTAGAGAGAGAGATCGGGAGTGTGTGCCGCTACAAGGCGGTTCAGTACGCCGATCTCCAAGACGCGAACGACACGTCAAAGTATAACCCTGTTGTGAAGGTCGAAGAGCTTGAAGAAATCCTCGGCATCGAACGATTCGAAGAAGAGATCGCTGAGAAGGTGTCTCGACCGGGTGTCGTGACCGGGCTTGTCGCTTACTCGAGCGGCGGCCAGGGCAGTATTCTATTCATCGAAGTCGCAGACATGCCGGGCAAGGGCCGCGTTCAACTTACCGGCAAGCTGGGCGATGTGCTCAAGGAAAGTGTCGAGGTGGCACTCACTTGGGTGAAAGCTCACAGCTATGAACTCGGCCTTACCCACGACCGAGACGAGGACATTATGGAAAAACGCGCGATCCATGTCCATTGTCCCGCCGGAGCCGTGCCCAAGGACGGACCCAGTGCAGGATTGGCGCATACAGTGGCGCTCATCTCGCTGTTCAGCGGCAAAACCGTGCCACCGACGATCGCGATGACCGGTGAAGTCAGTTTAAGGGGCCGCGTCATGCCCGTGGGTGGGATCAAGGAGAAGTTGATAGGTGCTCATCGCGCGGGAGTCAAGACTGTGCTGTTGCCCGTAGGGAACAAGAAGGATGTCAAGGACGTGCCGGACGAGGTGAAGCGCGAGCTGAGGATCGTGCACGTCAAGTGAGTATCCCTTTCTTCTGCAATTATCGCACGAGATCTAATATGTCATACTTCTAGGCATGTCTACGAGGCATTGAGACATATCTGGCCAGACTCGACGTGGGCGACGGATCAGTATATTGCCCAGGTGGAGAGCAGACTGTAGGATACACGATCAGATTCCTGCTTTGCCGCTCGTGGTTGTGTATGAAACGATGCCGAGTTCGTTAGGCGGAGCGCCCGATCAAACGTTGCCTTTAGCAAGCGGCACTTCCTGTATTCTGTTCTATAGCAAGCCGCCCTGACGGTGTCACGATGAGACCATCTCCCTTCATTCACTCCTGTACGCGATGCTTTTGCATCAAGATGTGAAATGTGTTGTACATTATGACCACGCCGTTCTACGTATGAGCGTCGACAGGCAGAATTCTGTATCATACAGACGGCCCCGACCCTCCGACGGGCTGCTGTGTGGACTCCGCCCCAGTGAGCCCACGCATAGCACGCCAATCGTCGGCGAAATTCTGCCACGTGGGCGCCCACCGCGTCTTGCCTTTGAGCAACTGCTGCGCTTGCACGGCGATAGCTTTGCGGTGTTTCTGGTTCGGGTTGTGCATGCCCCATTCGGACTCCTCGCGGTTCTTTTCCACAATGGCCTTCATCGAGGCCCAGTATTCGTTGTGCTCCCAGCTGTGGTCGAATGTGTTAGCTTGTTGACCGGCGCGGTGCACTTGTGGGTTATGTGGGGAAGAAACTTACGCGTCGAGATTCTCGGGCTCTTCAGGGTAGACGAACGGCTTCGCAAGCAGACAGGTCATTTTCTTCTTGCTGCCCGGCCGGAAGGCCTGGCCGCGCGAGTACATGTCGCGGCCTTCCTTGCGGTCGAGCTTCTGCTGAAAGACGGCGCTGCGGATGTGCAGTACATCAACGTTGTAGACGTCCTTGAGGTAGGCTTTCAGGTCGAGCTTGTTGAAGTGTAGTGGTACGTCGAAGGCGGAGTAGCGCGGGCCGAGATGGGGTGTGCGCATGAGCACGACTGCGTCTTCGGGGGACGGGCTGATCGGGTGTAGATTGTCAGATCGTGGTTACGGAGACGCTTGCCCCGAGCGACTGGGATGAGGGAAGAACAGAACATGATCAAAGAGAACGACGCCCCAACTTACAAGTAGACCTGCTTCCGCATGCTGTGCGGGACATTGGAGGGGAAGGAGAAGTATTTCGAGGGGTCTAGCAATATGCGTAGAATGTTGGAGCGGTTGAGGTTGATGGACCCTTGCTGGATGAAGGTCTTGACGTCTGGCGATAGCGTCCGTAGGTTGGGGTGTGCCTCAATGAACTGCGGCAGAGCCTCGCTGTCGAGCTTCCACCACTCCATGTTTATTTCCTCGTTGTCGATTAGTGGCTTCCATGCCTTGCAGCCGGGCCACGTCTGCCGCCGCAGTTCATCCTTGTTTACCAAGTTCTTGGCTTGCCAGAAGGAGAGCCCTTTGCTGGATTGGATGCGTCGTTTGGCGTTCCAGAGTCGAGGCCCGTCGCCGTCGACGGGATGGACTCGTTTCGTGCGGAGGACCGGCGGAGTTGTTCGGACGTTGACTCTCGCGCGGACTCGTATGCCGCGAGGCATGGTGCGACAGGGAAGATGGAGTGTGGGTGGTCGTGGGCCTTTTCAATGCAAAGGTGAGCCTCGAATTCGTGAACCTGAGAGTTGGAGTGCACCGGGCTCGGAATGCGGGAAAATAGTAACTCCGAAGGCCGTGCCAGCCTGATGCAGCCTCATTGAATCGCCTTCCCCGGAGACACGCTCCCTCTCCCGCTGGTCAGTATTTTGGTGGATCACCATTTCGTCTTTCACCTATTCCGTAAGCTTCTTGACGCCTGCGGCCGATCTGTCCAGGTACATACACTTCCCAACTCAGCCAAATCCACCACTTGCGCTGCGCAAATCACTCTCCTGCGTCCCAGTCATTGTTCATTTCTTAAATATTCCCGTTCGTTACTCGCGTGCTCCGACCCTGGTTTTCATCTACCTCTCCCTACATTTAGTGGCCACTGAAGGGCCGGGTGCAAGATGGCGCAGGACGACAAGAAGCCCACCGCCGCGGAGAAGGGCAAGGGCAAGGCAGACGATGTTCCCATGTCAAATGGCGACAAGAGCGACGCCACAGAAAAGACAGCCGACAAAGCAGGCGAGCCAAAGAAGCCCGGCGAACCTGTTCCTGAGGAAGAACTCAGCGAAGAGGATCAACAACTCAAGACTGATCTCGAGATGCTGGTTGAGAGATTAAAAGAAAATGATGCCTCTCTTTACCAGCCCTCGATCGACGCCATCAAAAACTTTATCAAGACCTCGACTTCCTCCATGACCGCCGTGCCCAAACCCCTCAAATTCCTCCGCCCTCACTACGATGAAATCGCCGCCCTTTACGACAAGTGGTCTGCCGGATCCGACAAGGACTCTCTGGCAGATATGTTGTCGGTGTTGGGCATGACATATGGGGATGAAGACAAGCTAGAAACCCTGAAATTCAGACTGCTGTCGAACAGGTCGGACGATCTGGGATCCTGGGGTCACGAATACATCAGACATCTAGCGCTTGAGATCGGTCAAGAATACCAGAATCGCCTGACAGACGAAAAGGACGTCGGCGACTTGACGGATCTGGCTCTGTCCTTGGTACCCTACTTCCTCAGCCACAACGCGGAAGCCGATGCTGTGGATCTTCTCAGTGAGCTGGAGATGATCGAGGAGATCACGCGATTCTTGGACGAGAATACTTTCGGCCGTGTTTGCCTGTACATGACTAGCATGGTCAACTTGCTCACCTATCCCGACGACATCGCTTTCCTCAAAACCGCCCACGACATCTATGTTAAGTACAACAAGCTTGCCCAGGCAATGGTCCTTGCAATAAGATTGAATGACCACGAGCTTATACAGCAGGATTTGGAATCGACGGACGATTTGGCACTGAAGAAACAGCTCGCTTTCCTGATGGCCCGACAGCGCATATCGGTAGACCTTGGGGGCGATGGCAAGGATGAACAGGAGATTGCTGAGTGTATAGGAAACACACAGCTGCCTACCCACTTCAAGACCTTAGCTAAAGAGCTCAACATTCTAGAGCCCAAGGTGCCGGAGGATATCTACAAGACACATCTGGAGAGCGGTCGCGGTAGCTCGGCCGCCGCAGACTCAGCGAAGCACAACCTGGCCAGCTCATTCGTCAACGCTTTTGTCAATGCAGGATTCGGCACCGACAAGCTTATGTTGGTAGAAGGCGAACAACGCCCGTGGGTATGGAAGACGAAAGATGATGGCATGCTATCTGCCACGGCATCGCTGGGAATGCTCATGCAATGGGACGTGGAGGGCAGCTTGGACGTCATCGATAGATTTCAACAGGCTTCCGAGGACTCCATTAAGGCTGGAGCTTTACTGGCGTATGGCGTGGTCAATTCCGGGGTCAGAATGGAAGGTGACCCAGTCATTTCTCTGCTCAGCGATGACGATGTGCTCAACAGCAACAAACCTTCCATTAGAGTGGCTGCGATTATGGGTCTGGGTTTGTCGTATGCTGGCTCAAATCGGGAAGACCTGTTGGATTATCTGCTGCCCATCCTTGAGGACAACGGCCTGGAGATGCAATTGTCTGCAATGGCTGCTGTCTCGTTGGGTATGATTTTTGTGGGATCCTCGAATCACCAAGTCGCCGAAGCCATCGCCACCCAGATGATGGATGAAGTGAGGCAGAAGCAGCTCAAGGACAAGTGGGCAAGATTCATGGCGTTGGGATTGGCCCTTCTCTACTTTGGCCGGCAAGAGGAGGTCGATGTGATCCTGGACATCCTTAAGGCGGTTGACCATCCCATGTCCTTGCCTACTGCGACACTGGCCTCGGTCTGTGCCTGGGCAGGTACAGGAGCTGTGCTTAAGCTGCAAGATCTCCTTCACCTGCTGAATGATCACTTGGAAGACAAGGAAGATAACGTCGGCGAGCAATTGGTACAATCATACTCTGTGCTCGGTCTGTCTTTGATCGCCATGGGCGAGGATGTCGGTCAGGAGATGATTCTTCGACAATTTGGCCACTTAATGCACTACGGCGAGGCTAACATCCGGAAGGCCGTGCCTCTCGCCATGGGTTTGATCAGCCCCAGCAATCCACAAATGAAGATCTACGACACCCTGTCACGCTACAGTCACGACAATGACAACGATGTTGCCATCAACGCCATTTTCGCAATGGGTCTGGTCGGAGCCGGGACGAACAATGCTCGTCTCGCACAACTGCTGAGACAGCTAGCCAGCTACTACCACCGGGATCAGAATTCGTTATTCATGGTCCGAATCGCCCAGGGTCTCGTCCACATGGGCAAAGGCACGATGTCTCTCAACCCTTTCCACACCGACCGACAGGTCTTGTCAAGAGTCGCTGCGGCAGGTCTTCTGACCGTGCTGGTATCCCTGATCGATGCGAAACAGTTCATCCTCGGCGACGCGCATTACCTCCTCTACTTTCTGGTCACAGCCATGTATCCGAGATTCCTGGTGACGCTCGATGAAGACTTGAAACCACTTACCGTGAACGTACGAGTCGGCCAAGCAGTCGATGTCGTGGGTCAAGCTGGTCGACCGAGAACCATTACCGGTTGGCAAACCCAGAGCACGCCGGTGTTGTTGGCGCATGGAGAACGAGCGGAGTTGGAGGACGAGGAATATATTTGTTTGAGCAGCACGCTCGAGGGTTTGGTCATTCTACGCAAGGTCGGTTATTGACCTTATCTTCCCCACTTGAAAAATGCCATCGTACTAACGAGCTCGCAGAATCCGGAATGGGAGTCCACAAAGTAAAGGCGGTATGGGGATAAAATTAAGGCAATCATAGTCCCCGCATCCACTTCGGTCGATCGCGTGCAAAATGCCGGGTCGAGCAGCATACCGTAGTGTACCTGTACCATAGATGATAGATTGGCTAGGACTCGCCAGTATTCTCGAGGGGAACATCGGAATAGTGCATTCGAACCTGTAGTCGGTAAGCGGGAGGTATCGGTCGAGAATTGCAGTACTATGGAGAAATGCATGCCCCCGGAGTGAACAACAGTGCGTCCAAAGAAAGCTCGACCTCTACTGGGAAGGAGTAGTGGAAGTATCGCATGACTCGGATATTCACGACACCGTCCGTCTACTGTACCCTAATTCTCAACAATTCGTCTTGACCGTCAGCGTACTGACCTACTGTATTTCGTCCCGCGCACCGTCTTCAGCAGGGAGGAACGACTCGTGCATCTCACCAGTAAGTACTGTATCAGAAGGGGCGGGGAGTCAGGATGCCCACAGCATTGTAGGGTCTGTGTACTAAAGCTCACGAAGATGTTAAGCACTGTCTCTAGCTCATCCACTAGGGGCACAGGGTGGGTTGCACAACTCGACCGCGAGGACCATGTTAGATGGGGAAGAGTAGGTAGGAACCTAGGTCGGTGATCATCCGCTCTAGAAAGTTAGATTGGGAAAGCACCTGTCTAGGAATCAGAGGAATCACGGCCCGCCCTGCTTCTGGACAGAGGAGGGCGCCCGTCCCGGCTCCTGGACACCCAATTTACCTGCAGAAGCGAGAGGTCGTGCTGTGCGCTGTATTGCGTAACAACTGGATATGGAGCCGTGATAATTAGGTACATAGGCGTGGTAGGGTAGAGCGGCTGTGTGCGCCACCGTTGGCCACCTCGCTTACTCGGTATTTGATGGTCCGGTGCAGCGAGGCTCGCGGCTTCAGGGGCGTTGAGACCAACACAGTCGTCCTAACCTAAGATTCATAGAGCTTATGCTATATACGTGCGGACCTGAGTCCGGCGCCAAGGAAATGGATTCACAGCCAAGGACTGCCTCAAGTCACGGAAGATGCTGGCGCCGGACTAGAGGACGTAGTCGGTAAAACTGGTCGCAGATAACAAGAAGTTCGAAGCAAGTCCTCATCTGAAACGTCTATCTGCCCCTGGCGGCGGCTTGGGGTTCCAGAAGTGCAGGATATGCGGAAGCATCGTGCCCTATCGCCGGCCTGGCGATTAAGGACATGGCCGTATTGCCAGATTAAGTACCAGACAATGTCGTCTTGCCGCTATTGATGGTGTCGTCCACTCCGGGTGCAAGGGGTCCTCTATCTTGCCGCGGTCAAGACCATGGGGAATACACCTGCTGGCCCTGGGGTATGCTCCTAAGTCATAAGATAGCTGGGAAAGGACGCTCTGAGCTGACGGCCCTGCAGAGTGTTCCGAGGGCATCCAGGCGTTTCGCCGGCTGTGATCAAGATATTGGGAACCCAAGCAATCATAATACCGGCGTCGCTCTGGCTTCTCAGGGCGGCCTGTCATTTTAGAGCAGCCTTGTCGGGTTTCAGCGCAGATACTATTGGCCGTCCAGCGGCGGTCAACACCAGCCTGTCCATCGGCGCCGCATTTGTGCTGATAGCTGGCGTCACGCCCAGATACATCTCCTTTGCGCCATGTCAGTCACTCCAGATCCTTTTGCCCTGTTACAGCAGATCGAGCTGAGGGCAGGGGTTACCGTTTACTCGGCCGGTGCTGGTAGTACCGTAATTATATACTGGATGCAACAAACCTGATCAAGGACTCCCCCAGCAAGTCATTACTGGCTAAATCTAGTCTCACCTTTAATGACAAGGCAGCTGACGTCGAGCACCCACAGACACTGTCTGCCCTAACTGTGCACTCAACCCGGTGGCTGGCCTGGGCCGAGCACTGCTGCCGTTCATGAGGCGCTTCATTAGCTCGCACGCCGCGAATCTCTCGCGACCGGGGCTGCAACACGCCGTCATTGCAATTCAGGTATAACCAGCTCAAGAAAACGGCCCAGAACGTCTGCGTGGCCTGCGTTATTGCAGCAGCCAGCAACATCTAATATTGGATCGTATCCACGTATCCACCGGAGATCCTGCCAGCTGCGCAGAGCCACGGGCTATGCAATCTGCGTGGTTTTTGAATCAACCTGGAGGCATTGTCGGTGTCTTGCTCGGGTCACATGTCGATGTCGAGACCACTGTCCCGTTCTTCACCTGTGGCGCGCTGTTCGAGACTCTGGCTGTGCTGAGTATTCTGCTGCCATTCGAGACATATGGAGGGAGGACTGTCCAGATGGCCGAGATAAATACATCTACGACAGTCTTGTAGAAGTGGCAGTGTCAATAAACGGTGATGAGAAGATGGCAAAGGATGGTGAAGAATGTAAATGACCAATAATTAACTCCCTTCACGTTGACAATCAATTCACTTCGGCATCCAGTCGCGTAGGGTTGCGTCATCGACCATTGGTCAACCCGCGGTGCAATGCGACGCAACTCCCGGCGACGCAACTCCCGACAACACATCGTTGTGAGACTGTTTACCCATACCCAGTCACTCACTCTCCGCTGGGCCAGCATTGTATGATTATCGGAGATGCTATCACACTCGTGATGTCAAGCTCTCCGCCATGAGCCCGCGTTCCTTATCAAGACCCTATCCTTAACCTCCTCCTAGCAGGAGTCCGACCCGTTTGCTGTTGCGCCTGGCCAGGCAACAACATGGCGCCTACGAATCCTGGCATTGATGCCCTAGACTTTGATGCCAATCGAAGACGCAGGCGACGCTCGTCAAGCAGCTCACGCCCTCGACCTGGAGACGATGATTTCGACTTCATGGGCCAGGTTGCCGAAGAGATCATCGAGCGGGACCGCGCCAGGATGCGCAGGGAGGTTATCAGAGTCTTGAGCTTTGTCTGCGCCGTGCTCAGCTGGTACGATCCACACGGTCTACACTGGCCTGTTGGAAGAGCCCATGACTGATTACCTTACAGTTTATGTGCCGGATCAATCACATCCTTTTCCCTCTATGGCGCTCGATTCCTGCAAGACCTGCATTACACCCAGTTCCGCGTCAACATTGTGTCAATCTCGGCCGAGCTGGGCTTGTACCTCGTGGTGCCAATATTCGGCTACATATGCGATCGTTACTCGCCACCGCCTCTCTCTTTCCTCTCCTCCGTCCTCTTCGGCACCGGCTACCTTCTGGCAGCGTATACATACAAGTCAGGACCGCCCCCAGATGCCGCGACCCATCCAGGCAATGGATGGCCGTTTGGCGTCATGGTGCTTGCCTTTGTCTTGATTGGCGCAGGCACTTGCTCCATGTACATTTCTGCCGTGGCAACATGCGCGAAGAACTTCGCCAAGGCGAAATATAGGGGTTTCATGCTTGCGGTTCCCATTGCGGCATTTGGATTGAGCGGGATGTGGGAATCTCAAGTCGGAGCGCATTTGCTGTACGAGAGGCTGCCCAATGGTCACAAGGGAGAAGTCGATGTATTCAAGTACTTCGTCTTCCTTGCGGGCACATTGATTGGCGTTGGAATCCTGGGCACCCTGGGATTGCGCATTGTGGACGAAGAGGAACTCATCGAGACCGGGGTAGAAAATCTCGAGCGGAGTGGTCTGCTGGACGAAAGCGAATTTTACCGTGACTCGTCCCGTGCGCCGACGCCAGTCAACTACGGCACCATTGGTAGCGACGAGGAAGAAGGCGACCGCTCCGGAGCCAACTCGGACGACGACCTCGACTCGCAAGCCGACCTCCTCCTCTCCGAGTCGCAACTCATCAAGAAACACGAAGAGACGCGCCGCCTCCGCCGGAAAAAGTACTGGCTCCTCAATCACGCGACCCACGCCTTTCTCACCGACCGGACAATGTGGCTTCTGGCTGTGGGGTTTTTCCTCGTAACCGGTCCGGGCGAAGCCTACATCAACAACCTGGGCACGATTATCCCGACATTAACGCCCAGGGACTACAACTTTGTCGATGGCGATGGCAACATCATTGCCCCACCAGCAGGACAAGCAAGCACCCACGTCTCCATCATCGCGCTAGCATCAACCTTTGCCCGCTTGTTCACAGGCACATTATCCGATCTGTTCGCGCCGCCATCGAACCCAGCCTCTCCACCTAGCGCGAGGTTCCACTTCTCCCGTCTCTCGCTCCTCATCCCTTCTGCATTCCTCCTTCTTCTCTGCTTCTTGAATCTAGGCATCCGCCCCTTGGTGTCGGCTCATCCAAGCTTATTTCTCCTCTCATCGGCGCTGCTCGGCCTCGGCTACGGCGCGTGCTTCTCCCTCGTGCCCATCATCATCTCCGTGGTATGGGGCGTCGAGAACTTCGCGACAAATTGGGGCGTCGTGGCAATGATGCCTGCGGGTGGTGCCGCAGTATGGAGCGTCGTATACTCCGTCGCGTACTCTAGTGCGTCGAACAAAGAGGCAGACACGGCGGAGGGAGAGTGTCATGGCTATCTGTGCTTCGGCGCGTGGACATGGGGCTGTGCAGCAAGCGTCACCCTCGCCATCTGTTGCTGGTGCGTGGCGTGGAGGGTGTGGAAGGCGCGGAGAGTGGTTGTGTAGCGCGCGGCCAGCCGAGCTAACCACCAACAACCCTGGAGACGACGCTATACCCGCACGCGGAGACCGGGCCACAGAGCTCGAATCGACGTGAACGTTTCAGTCACCCTGCTAGGAGACCTGGAGCGACACGGCGAGCGAGCAACGCCCGAGGGTCGTGGCGAAGTGTGCAGCGCCCGCTCTGAAGTTGAAGCTGACACTCAAGCGCGCAATGAAGCTCGCGAGCAGGGGTCCTCCGGCAAACTTGGGACCCAGCGCCCTAGCCGTGTCGAACCCTGCGACGTGCGTGTCCGGATCCGATAAGATACCCCGTCTGTAAAGCCGTGCAGTCATCCAGCAACTGTATCTAGTCATTGATCGGAGTAGCAGTACGGCGTATTCTTGGTATGCACGGCGGATAGCTGGAGTCGTGCCCCGTATGGTACTGGGCATAGGTAGCATAACGTACGTATTCAGTATGTATACATAATTACATGTATATCTGCTTGGTTTGCTTGGCTTGCAAGTGGTCGCTGCCACAGCACATATGCCACATGCACAGCTTTCTCTCCATATGCATCCACCACTACACAGGCTATCATAGCAGAGTATGGCATTGGCCTCCTCCTCTTTCCTCCCTTTCCAGCGCCTCAAATAGCAGAACCAGGACGGATCGTCGCCTCATTTGCAGTACCACTAAGTAGTAGAGGACCCGGTGTAGATACCGTAGTCCGACACGAGCCGGACTGGCATTTATTTCCTACAGTACTCCGTACCAGAGGGAGGAACAAACAAGGCGGGTTTACTCCGTACTTCAAGCACACCGGGAAAGA
Source organism: Cladophialophora yegresii CBS 114405 (assembly GCF_000585515.1). Lineage (NCBI taxonomy): Eukaryota > Fungi > Ascomycota > Eurotiomycetes > Chaetothyriales > Herpotrichiellaceae > Cladophialophora > Cladophialophora yegresii. Next base: position 2,482,058 of record NW_006913050.1, on the reverse strand, counting down.
GAGAGGGGGGGATGAGAGAGACATGTACACACCGCCAATCGCTATATTCGAGTCTGACTTCACTCTCCTAAGATCCCGCCGCCTCGATTCCTTTTGCCAAAAAAAAACCGCCTAATTAACTGATATTAATCTATTTCTGACCCCCCTCCTGCATGGAATGAATGAAAATAGTATAGTGGGTATCTCGTGTCATTTTCCATTTTCCTTGTCCTGTCCCTCTTATCGCCTTCGGACCTGCCATATCCCAAGCGTTCCGCCTCAAGCGCAAGAGCCTTGCATTGCGTCGCAAGATACACGCATTACCTGCGTAGCGCAGAGTGACTTTTGAAATGTGATGTGGTCGTAGCGTGCTGTAGCGTAACTTCAAGGCCTGATGTGATTGACCGTCAAGATCCAAACCTCCCAACAACCCCAACACCCCAACGCCATGCATAAGGATACGAATACAAGAGCATTCGATGAAAAAAACTTCAGGATCAAACAAGATCCCAAGCCGCAACACCCGTAAACCCCATTCCGACCCTGCCTTTTCCCTCGCGGAACTCTCGGACAGTGAGCCCGCGACAGTCCTGCCTGTTGCCGAAACTCGTGATCGCGAAAAGGGTGACTGTCTGACCCGGCGCGCCTAGTTCGCAGGCAGGAATGTCCGCGCACCACAGATCGCCGCGCTGCCCGGGAGCCGGCCCGGGATAATGCTCCAGAGGGATCAGATCCTTATTTCGCCCATCGACTCCGCTGACTTGGACGACGAAGACCGGCGGCAGGCCCTTGCGCGTGTGGTGTTCGAGCGTCCAATGCGCGCAGCGCAGCCCGAACTGGAAGCGGACTGCCCCTTGCTGGCGTACGACTATTTTCCGCGCTCGAGGGTGCACGGTTTTCTCGCCAATCGAGTAATCCTCTTTGGCGTTGGTGAAGATGGTGGGGCCCTCAACCATGTCGGGCCAACTGGCCGGGTCGATCACGATGTATTCTTCCCAGCTCATGCGGCGACCGCCGGGCAGAAAAAAGTGGTCCTTGTTGCCTGGGAAGTGCTTGACGCCGAACTCCTCGTTCGACATGGTGAAGCATTCGGAGTGGAATTTCTTGACATAGGGTTGGCCTGGGCCCTGGACATGGCCTGCGCCCCAGCACGCGTCGATCAGCTTCCATTCTCCATTGTCGATCCGGACGGCGTTCCAAGCGTGGCCTGCGTTGTAGGGTGGAAGGGGCGACCCGGGGGCGAGGGAGCTGAAGCCGTAGCCTTTGCCGTGGCCTGAAATGACGACGGATTCCAGGCCCGCGTAGGTGGCCAGGTTTGTGAACAGCGCGGCGTAACCTTCGCAGACTGCCAGGCCGGTTTGCAGGGTTGACTGTGGCGTGGAGCCTCTGACGTTGTTGTTGAAGAAGCTGACGACATCGTAGGCAATGTTGTGATGCAGCCAGGAAAAGATTGCGCGAGCTTTGTCCGTCGGCGACGGAAATGGCGCTGTCAACTGCTGGGCCAAGGTTTGGAGAGATGTGACTTGAGTTCTGGGAAATAGGGTGGCTTGGTGATCGGGTCCTGAAAAGTCGCGACAGACCAAGCAAATATCAATAGGTGGCGACAGATTGCCGTTGCATGGGGTAGTGGCGAACTTGGGTTTCTGAGCCTGCATCGCCGAAAGATCTGGTCGCGAAGACACCGGAACGGGAGGGGGAGCTGGCTGATTGTGCGTCTGCCGAGTGATCTCAGCATCTCTTGGTGTGACTGGCTGACAAGGCAGGGAGGGCAGGCGAACAGGTAAAGATATAGGAAATCTTATCGGCGATTGTACCGGTTCCGTGGCTGCCACAGGTCTCTGAGCCGTCTGCTGGTCGTTGGGAGCATTATAACCAAAAGCAGCCCTCTTTGCCCTTTCTATCGACTCGGCGGAGGGCACAGGAGGCATCTTGCGGATCGGGCCATCCGCAGCAGGCTCTTGCTGAGAACTCTCATGTTTGGATGAAGGTCGCCTCGGCGGAAGAGAGGGTCGAGGTGGTGGGGCAGGTCTGGCTTTCTGGGTCAAGGCGGACGTGACCACAGACGTCGCCGAAGCAGCTCGATTCGCATAGCCAGGTTGCTCGTCCGATTTCCTCGTGACAGCCTGTGGGTTGGTGTGTCGGGGCGGCAGAGCGGGCAGTTGGCATTCCCCCCATGCTGGGGCTTTGACCCTGCTAAGCGAATCTGTCGACTTGGTCCTTACGGTCGAGGTCCTTGTGGAAGAAGATGTGTCATTTGTACCACTCGAAACAGTCGACGCTACCGAGCCCCTCCTCTGTTCTTCCAGCGAAGTACTCGTATTGCGACTGGGGAGTGGCGGAGGTTGCTTTCTGACGAGAGGCGGAGGAGGAGGAGCAGGCAGGTTGCCCGGCGTCGAGTCAAGGACTGATCCATTGACCTTTTCCGGCGGGATGTTGACACTGTGCTGCTTGACCGCCACGGGACGCTGGGCGGCAATAGGAGGAGGTTGTGACGAGGGTCGTGGCGGCTCTCCAGGAATGCGGCCGATATGGGCGGCATTCAGTGCTTGAATGCGTTCCTTGAGGGTCAGAGGTTGGGGATCTTCGGCCATGCTGGCGGCGGGAGTGGACTGAAAGGCTGGGGCTTGAAAGAGGGTGAGGAGCGGACAAGGAAAGTCGTCATCATCCTCTTACGAGGCCATGTTGAATGAGCGACAGCTGAGGGACGTTGAAAGGGCGACATGCGAGCAACCCGAGACACGAAACACGCGGTGTTACGCAAGTCCATGATTGGCAAAGAGCGGCGGCCGGTCTGAGGCACGGATGGGTGGAGCGGCGTGATGGGCGCATGACGGGGCTCCGGGGGGCGTTGCCGGAGCTGGCGGCGGAAAATCACGGGCAGCTACTGCCTACAGTTACCGCGTCCTTTCCCGCTCCACTGCGATTTACTTCTGTGGCTACGGAGTACACAGTACACAGTATGTACTCCGTACGGTGTGCTCGTACATTCTACATTCACATTTCCTCCCGCGGCTGGACCTGCAAGACCTCCTCTCCAAACACAACGCCCGCCCTCTCCATCTGGACTCGCTGTTCCGCCAAGGCATTGATCCACTGTCCGAGCCTCCATCCTGCTTTGGCGACCTGCTCCTCGACTATGGGAACAGCGCCCTCGTAATATTCCTTCGACAAGTCCTCCGGCCCCTGCCAATCCCACTCACAGCACTCCTCGCAGGGATCCGGGCCAGTATTCGTGCCAACACCCTTTAGTACATAGCTGCACACGAAACCATTCGCCTCAGACGCCCACGCCAGAGCACACTTCTGTGCTTTCGTAATGTCAGTACACTCCTCGGAAAGGTCAAATCCGTCTCGGTCAAGCTTGCGTTTGAGCTCCTGGGCCCATTCCAGTGAGAGTTTCTTGTCGTACTCATTGTCCGGGTCACCCCCGCTGGGTTTTTTGTAGCTCCGAAGTTTTTGGATGATGAGCTTGTCCCAGACTTGATGCAGGTCTTCTTCCCGGGAGCCCGGTTTGCCCCATTGCACCATGAGTCTTGTACCGCCTCTGCACTTCTGCTCGGTGTGCAGTGGTTGCGTGATGTCGCCCAGGAAATGGAGGAGGAACTTCAAGGCGGCGCTCTGCTCTTTCGGCTCCAACCTGGGGTTGTTGACTTGCTTGGTCTACCGCTGTTAGCCGGCAACAGAATGGAGCAGTTAAAAGTGCGTGTAGTCTCACCAAGTTTGCAATGGCTCCGACGATACAGTTCTTTGCAGAGTCACAATCGGCATTAAAGTTCACCTTGCACTTCTCGGGTGGTTCGTCCTTGGCATCAATATAATGCCATGGCTTAGACCAAGGCATTTTGCTCTGGGTAGCAAAGCTGTCCGCCCAAACGGCCCCGTCGGAAATGTCAAAATCATCATTGGGTTGCACGAGTTTGTTGAACAAGTTTTCAGCCTCGGTGGTAAAGTACATTTGTGAGAGATAGCCAATCGTCCGGTGGCCATGCTCGCCCCAGGCCAGGATGCGGCTGGCGGGCAGTAAGACAAGAAAGAGCAGCGTCGCGACTGAGCCCATCTTGAGGCGGTATCCGAAAGCTTCTCTCAGAGGTTGTCGAGAAGACTTGATCCCTTGCATGGATACCAAGCACTTTTTGCGAGGGGACAGGTCTTCACTAAGTAGCAACGAGGGCTACTTTCGACGACGTCAACCGAGGGTCACAGCTGAACTTGCAGCCCTCAAACACCCATATCCCCTGCAGCCGTTGCCTCGTGTGCGAGAGCCCGTGCCAGCCTCTGGCTCGCGCATTGGACCATGAAGGACAGCTGACGACCAAAATCAGACATGACCCGCGACGAGATCGCCTGTTCGATGCTGAGGCTTTTGGAAACGGGGCCGGGGTGTTCATCGCGACCGTATGATGTTGTGTAGCGAGGCTGAACCCGTTGGCGAATGAGGAGCCAGACGCCCCCGTTACTGTGTCCGAAACGGCATTTTGCTCGTATCGAACCCCGCAAATTCAGCTGTCCAGCTCTTCAGATCTTGCTAGAGTTGTGGGACTTGGTGCTCAGAATCAGACACCGGACTCCTCGTTTGGCGTGAAGCTGGTCCGGCTGCTTGTGAACAGGCCTATCCTACCACCGAATGGCTTGCTACCTTTTGTCCGCGCCCGTGTTTTTCGACTTTATCCTGCACCTATATTGTGAACGACCTTGCTTAGGCCGGCCGTACCGCGACTGCACAGATAAGAAGGTGTCCGATATACTGCAGAAACAAGGCAAACTGTGTGCGGTAGGCTGTTAGCCCTAGCAGACACTGCCTTTCCGTCTTCCACCAGTCAGCCGGGAAACCAGAAAGGGCGACAAGCTCAAAGGATGCTTCCGTTCCAAAGTCCGCCTCGTCCTCCATGGTTAGAACGACTTCAGCTATGGTTGGGCTGGCCCAGCCGTAGTGATGGAACCTGGCTTCGCCGAGAAACTGAGGTCCAAGAACGCTGAGGATTATTTGATCGCTTGCTGGAGCTGAACAACCATCTGAACACGAGAACTCGTGACTGTGCCACCAGGCTCGGCATGCACAGGGCCTAGCCACTCACGTCTATGTATTTTCACATTAGAGCAAGCATTTGGCGCACTGGGATGTTGTACAGTACGTATCAGCACCGAAGGGAGTCGTTGCCCACAAGCCAAGCATGGTAATTAGAGGCCGATAGAACAAGGCACGTTTCGGTGACTCGGCTTGACTATGGACGGCCTCTTTGATCTGCCACGGTCATCAAACCTTACCTAGCCGTGGTTCCACGATAAGGTTGACCGAAGGAAAGGTGTGCAAACCATCAGGACTCTTTAAGTGTCGTATAATGAAAGGTGATGGAAGAATCGTTGCCCAACGCCGAATTGCAGGAGCGCTCTTGCGCTGCATTCGCGTCCACCACAGTACACTAACCGACGCCTCACAACCTGTCCCATGAACGTGTACTGTACCCTGCGAGGCTGACCTCCTTACTGCAAGCAAACTGTGGGTTGGAACGTGTTGGAGAAGAATCCGAGGTCGGGATCGCCCTGAGTTCTACCCCAACGTGGGGTCAATACTGTTCAGGAACCAAGGGTGTCTCGCGGGGACGTTAGGATCTGCTGGTCAGACACTGAGCCAAAATCACATATCTCTGATGGCATGTACTGAGAGAATCCAAATGTTGGCCTCAGGTTCTGCTTAAAAGGCACGGGTTATCATCCCTAGCGAGAGTACGACACATGGTAATCACTCGCGCAGTGATTTCCTACGGAGGAGCGCGTGATGCGAGAGGTAACCTCGCGTTATTGCGTGCTCTCTCGCCCGTTGCCCCACGAGTTCTTCGATCTGCCGAGACGTGGAGTAGATACCTAATAGGAGTCAGAGAAGAGTACGTTGAATGTATATAGACGGTTTATAAGCGCGTCGAGTAGATCCACACGAGAACACACAGTATGAGTTACTACACACACAACCCACTCAAACATTTTCACCATATCCTACAGTATTCGAATTCGATTCGCGGTGCTCTCCTTCCACCGCGCGAGAGACATCAGCTCGACTTGTCTTGACTTTACTCTACAGACCAAGACCAAGCACCTGAGTTCGAACGTCTAGCCCTTGAAGCTGGACCTTTATCTTACTCCTGATCCTGATCCTGATCCTGATCGTTAACTCGGCCTCATCTCCATCTCGTCTGGGACATACGCCGATCCCAACAGCAACAACAACAATATCACCTCAAGATGGCATTCCACTCAATCTGCCTCATCGGCGCCTCCGGCAACCTCGGCACCCTGATCCTCAAACACCTCCTCGCCTCTTCCCAGAACTTCCAGATCAAAGTCCTCTCGCGGCAATCCTCGACCGCCACCTTCCCCGACTCTGTGACCGTGGCCCGCGTGGGGGACGACTACCCCGCCGGGGAACTCGAGCAGGCGTTTCGCGGAGTGGACGTCGTGGTGGCTGCCGTCAGCATGCTCGGCATGGGCGAGCAATACAAATTCATCGACGCCTGCGTGGCGGCCAAAGTGAAACGGTACTTCCCCACGGAGTTTGGCCTCGACGACCTCCCCGAATGGCTGCTGCAGCTGCGCGAGATGTTCAAGATCAAGCACGACGTGCGCGACTACTGCGTTGCCCGGGAGGCCCAGGGGCTCGAGTGGACGAGTGTTTGCTGCAATGCGTTTTTCGAGATGGGCGTCGCGTCGGGGTTCTTTCAGCTGCATTGGAAGGAGAAGAAGGCCGTGCTGCTGGACGGCGGGAATGCGAAATTCGTGGCCACGACGCTGGATACCGTTGCCGTTGCCGTCGTAAGGGCGATTGAGAGGCCCGAGGTATCCCGCAACAAAATTATGCTGGTGCAGGACTTTCGGACGAGTCAGCGCGAGATTCTGGATGCCGTGCAGCAGCGCGTGCCGGGGTGGGAGGCGGAAAATGTGGAGAGCGGGTCGTGGTTGGAGGCTGGGAAGGAGGCCGTCCGGAGTGGCGACAATAGTCAGTTGCCCAAGTTGACGTTTGGGACGTTTGGGCAGGGGAATCAGTATGAGGGACGGCCAGAGTATGCGAATGACGTGTTGGAGCTGCCGACAAAGTCGTTCTCAGAGGCCATGGATATGTTCTGGAAGGAGTATAAGGACCTTGTGAATGCCTAGGCATGTGCCGTATACGAATCGCATCTTCCATCGTAGTGTACAGGGTATATAGCTTTACATATGAAGGCAGTCGACCAGCCGCTGCCCTTGCCCTTCACCCGAACAAGCCGCAATTACAGGTTGGCATGCGACGTTCGTAGGCCTTTCCACACCGATAACAGAACTCCTCGCCGCATCGACATCTCATATGGTTGCACCCGAGGTTCTTCTCTATGAGCTGTCCGCAGGGGCAGAACTTCCATCCTGAGCCCGTAATCAGAGCATTAAGCTTCTTGTCTTGTCTGCATACGCCGCTGTGGTCCTTTTTCTTGCATAGCATACACATGGCTCTGTCGCAGAATGGGCACCGGGCGTAATCCTGCCGGACAAACCGGCGTGGAATGTAGGTGAGACAATCCTCCCAGGGGCAGTAGGTCGGATTTGGCGCATTACGTTCCTGCAACCACAGGCAAAAGGCTTCCAGGAAGTCATCCTTGAAATCACAGCGTTGCCGGATTAGCTTGATGGGGATGCTTTGGCCACAGCAAGTCATCTCTTCGCGGGACAGGAATGTGCTAACAACGCCCTCTGTTACGCCTCCGTGTCAGTCAAGAGGGACCCGTTGACAAATCTATAGAAGAGACACGATGCTTACCGCGAAGGCAGTCGTCACAAAATGAATGCTTGCATTGCAGATTTGCTGTGTCGATCCGGAAATATGGTTCAAGACAGGCCGAACAATCGACTATATCAAAATGTGACTCTTCTGCAAGTCTGACTTCTGTCTTAGCCCTAGCGCGAAGAGCCAAATCCCGCAAGATCTCAGCTCTGTTGGCAGGCTCCGCTTCCGGCACATGGTCGACACCCTCGCTGCGCTGGCATTGCAGGTCCAAAGATCGGCAGATCGTTTCGAACTCCTCGATGGCATCGAACAGGGAGACAGTTTCGGGGCAGTGGACTGCACGCATGCAAGCTCCCAGGTAGACAGCGGCCCGCTGGGCTTCTGGCTTCAAGCTTTCTACCAAGTCATCGACTCCGATCATCTCAGGTGACGATTGGGGGTAATCGTCAAAGACTCGAAGGAGAAACGAGAAAGCAAAGGATGGCAGCTTGAGCGACAGTGTTGTATGGTGGTCAGAAGAGAAGCTGGCAGCAAGGACGCCATCCCCGTAGATAGCATTGAGGGCGGAGACCTCGTCGGCCAAGGCAGGATTGTGGATGAACATGGCGAGGTTCCAAATCAAGGTTGAGAAAAATTTCGATACTGGTGCTCTCCAGGTGAGTCCGGGGAGACGGTGCTTTAAAGAGTGAATGGCTAGTGTGTGAAAGCCTCTTCTTTCATGCTCCGAAGAGATATCTCGGTAGGACTCATGGTGGCACTAGAGATGGTCCTTTTGGTAGCCAGTGGTCATTGTGCCTACTGTGGTACACCGGCGCATACTGACCGGGGAAGCGGTGGCTTAGCCACCAATAAGTGTTTCAGCAATGAGTCACCAGCAGTAACAAGGAAGCACGGATGAATCATTATGGCGTCGAAGGAACGCGGTCACCGACAGGAATCGACACGAAGTCCAGATCAAGCTCGAGCGATGCTCGAGCCAGACTGGCCCGTTGCTCTGGAAGAGAAGAGTGAATAAATCAAAATCGACATACTCAACCATGATGGCGTGGATGGATGTGCATCTCGTGGAGAAGGTGGGGAAGCCAAGGACACGCAGGAAGGCGCCGCCTCGCAGAAAACTGTGGCTTCTCTTTGGCCGACCCCTCTGCGCCACACTGGCTCTACTGTAGTAACTGATTGCACGACCGGCCTGTGCTGCTCACCTTGGTTTTTCTCGACCGTCTCCAGAGCCACGTCCTGCTCGTCCAGGCCACCCTTCTCTGCTCCATCCGGATCGCCCCTCAGCCTCGCCTGCAACACATGTCTGTATTCCTTCTTTGAAAAAGCACGTCGATCTCCAAGCTTAGCCCCTTTGTTTCTCTGACAAAGAAATAGACAAACGGGACGGCTAGCACGTTGAAAACGCAGAACAGGTATCCCCGGCCTCGTCAGCCCCGCCATCAGGATGAGCAGCAACGAATCTGTTCCAATGACTATCTAATGTCGTGGAAACCGCCGTCGTTCACTACCAAAGAGCCGTTCATGTAGCTGCTTTCGTCGCTGAGCAAGAAGCTCAGCACATTGGCTTGTTCTTCGGCAAATGCCATCCTGCGAAGGGCGATCGCCTTGCTCACTGCCGACTCCTCGTTCTCCTTTGAGCCGATGATGCCTTCCTTGCCCTGCGTCCAAAGCACCAATGTCAGCAGTCTGTTCTCTTTGGTGGAGGGCCTTTGACGCAGGTGCTCGAAGACACAAGACCCGGTACACAAGCAGTACTGACCATACTATGTTCCACCATCTTGGTCAAAGTCCACCCAGGGCACAGAGCATTGACCCTGACACCTTCGGGTCCATAGAACTTGGCTCCATTCTTCGTCACTGCAGCCGCAGCGTACTTACTGGGAGTATATGCAGCGAGTCCAGCCGCCTGCAGGCCAGAAATCGAGACAACATTCGCGATGGCCCCACGCTGGCCTGGAATCTTGTGTGGACATGCCGGCTCAAAGGAGATTGGTCGGGGTTCCTGGGTTCTCATCTGGAAAGCTTGATATTTTTGTGAGAGCCATAGACCCCTGGTATTGATAGCGTGTGTCCTGTAGCACGGTGTCAGCTACAAGGTAGTCGTGGGGGTGGCGACCAGGTGCCTACTTCTCGAAAAGCTCCGTAGTGATGCTCTCCTCTTCCGCCCAGATAGATTCACAAATTCCCGCACAGTTGGCAGCGTAGTCGATGCGGCCCGTCCATTCGGTCGCTGCTGCAACGGCATCTTTGACCTGCTGTTCCTGGGTTATGTCGACCTTGAGAAACTTGGTTTTCACATCCCATTTCTTCGACACCTCATCCGCGACGGTATGCCCTTCCTGCTCGTTCATGTCCACTATGACAGTCCATATGCCCCGGCTGGCGAGTTTATGAGCGGTAGCTTTTCCTATGCCGCCGCCACCCCCGGAGATAAAAGCCACGCGCGCTGCTGTGCCCGTCATGTTTGAAGTGTCGAGAACAAGGTGAGTTACAAGCTCAAGAGATCAGAAGCAACCTACCTTTTTGAAGAGGACACAGGAAGCCCACCGCCAATCGCGATGAATGGGGCAGACTTGCACGTCTGTCGTGCCGCGTGCATCGAGTGGCATTCCGTCTGTCTTCTGAGCTTGCAGAGAGACAGACCCTCTGCGGCGGACAGTAGCAAGGAGCGGGGATGATGGACAGTGGGCATCCTCGTTACGGAATAAGTACTCCGCACACCTCGGGGTAACCTCTGCGGGAGCACTATTGGCAGTGCAGGGACCGCAGCCGGTGCCCCCACTTGGCACAAAAGTCCTGCAGGCTGTGCTTTAGGCATGCCCAGAGTTCGCTAGGCCTTCTGTTAAAGCATATGTTAGGCGCTTGGGCTCTATCAAGCGGCTACTCTCTCTCCATGAATTCCTCTCCCTTGCTCAACAGAGCGCAGAAGAACAACATCATTCCCATGTTGTACTCAACATGGCATGCGGAACACAGGATCGACACAATTTATGGACAGTCAGTGAAGGAGACATGCTGTACTCCGTACCACCGGATGCAGCACTCTCGAGAGGTTGCATTAGTCGATCTCCTCCCCACGGTTTTGACCCTTCGTCCACGGGAATCGAAACCCGTCGGCTATCAATCTTCATTGCATTTCCCGCGTAAAGACATATCAGCCCACCTAGGTAAGTCGCTTGCGCAGATGCGATAACTCAGTCGTTCACGCTTTCTGAATCTATTCCTACGTGGGTACTCCTAGAGCTTCGGATAGACCTGGCAATTACATTTTCAGGGAGTTCATTTCTGTTGTGGCACACTCGTTGACCACGGCCGACGATGGCGCAACAAGAAGTAGACCTCGATGCTCTTATCATCGGGGCGGGATTCAGCGGGATATATCAACTCCACCGGCTGAGACAGATGGGTCTATCAGTCAAGGTGATAGACGTTGCCAGCGACGTGGGAGGAACGTGGTATTGGAACCGATACCCCGGGGCGATGAGCGACACTGAGAGCTTTGTGTATCGATTCTCGTGGGACAAGGAAGACCTGCAAACCTACCCCTGGACACATCACTACGTCAAACAGCCTGACGTCCTGGCCTACCTCCAGCATGTCGTCGAGCGACACGACCTGCGGAAGGATATGCTGTTCAACACGGAGCTGCTGTCCGCCAAATGGGACGAGGTGTCTAAACTCTGGCGCGTGGAATTGAGCACGGGCAAGACTCTCAGGATACGATATCTCGTCACGGCGCTCGGTTTGCTATCGAAAGCCAACTACCCCGATATACCGGGCATCGACACGTTCCAGGGCCAAAAGGTCCACACAGCGCGATGGCCAGCAGGGCTCGACGTCACGGGCAAACGCGTCGGCATAATAGGCTGTGGCTCGACGGGCGTCCAAGTCATCACCGACATAGCCAGTAAAGTGAAGTCGCTGACCTGCTTCCAACGACACCCCCAGTACAGCGTGCCCAGCGGCGATCGTCCCGTCGACCCGTCCTACCGCCAGTGGGTCAACGAGAACTACGACGCGATATTCGACCAAGTCAAGAACAGCGCCGTCGGGTTCGGCTTTGTCGAATCCACGCGGCCGTATGCATCTGTCTCGTCCCCCGAGGAGCGCGAAGCCATCTTTGAATCCCTCTGGCGCCAGGGCAACGGCTTCCGCTTCATGTTCGGCGGCTTCAACGACATCGCCACGGACAAGGTCGCCAACGAAGCGGCCTGTGCCTTTATCCGCAAGAAGATCCGCGAGATCGTCAAGGACCCCGAAAAGGCCCGCAAGTTGCAACCCCACGACTACTATGCGCGGCGCCCGCTCTGCGACGGCGGCTACTTCGAGCAGTTCAACAGGGAGAACGTGGACGTCGTGCAGCTCCAAGAAACCCCGATCACACGCATCACGGAGAAGGGCGTGCAGACGACAGACAGACTATACGAACTCGACGTGCTGATCTTCGCGACGGGCTTTGACGCCATCGAGGGCAACTACAACCGCGTGCGCATCCAGGGCCGCGACGGCATGTCACTCAAGGAATACTGGACCCCAACGGGCCCCACGAGCTACTTGGGCGTGTCAGTGCCAAAATTCCCCAACCTCTTCCTGATCACGGGCCCTCAGGGGCCGTTTACTAACCTGCCGCCTACGATTGAGGCGCACGTGGACCTCATCTCGGGCCTCATTGCTCGCGCTGAAAAAGGCCGCAAGGAGGGCAAGCTTCCTGTCATCGAGGCCACAAGGGAGGCCGAGCAGGAGTGGTGTGCCGAGTGTGAGCGCGTGGCCGAAGGTAGTCTCTTCAAGGAAACGGCAAGTTGGATCTTTGGCCAAAACGTGCCCGGCAAGAAGTATGCCTTGAGATTCTACTTCGGCGGGCTGAAGGCCTTTTACGAGGCTGTGCAGAAGGTCATTGATAACGATTATGCTGGGTTTAAGCCTTTGCAACCGGCTGGAGATGAGGTCCAACAAGGGTTTCAAGGCGAAGTTAGTGACTCGAAGCCTCTGGTAGCACGGCTATAGAACGGTACAGTAAGCAGGTGGCGACGGGCAGCAAGAGATCCACGAGTGCTAGGTATACGGCAGGCGAGGGTACGAAAGAACGTTGTTCATTCATAGGGTGTATTCAGTTTATCCGTTGTCATTCCTCGCATAGTGTAATCTCAGTTTGGCCACGCATAAAACGAATCGTGCGAAGCATCGCCGATGCTCTCATGTAGGAAAATTAAGCATGCAGGTCATAAAGCAATCGTGAGCCCCGTCCTTGGTATTCCACCAGTTCCCGAAAACCATCAATTTCAGCAATCTCATTACTGCGTCCGTCCGTCATCTCACGTTTAGACGGCCGCCCCGACAAGGCTCAGTAGCGGCTTCCACCCCAGCTGCTGCCACCACTGCCGTGGTGCTTCTTCTTCTTGTCCTTCATGAAGTCTTCGGCAACACTGCCCAGAAGGGCACCTCCGATGGTACCGAGGAAACCATGACCTGATGATTTCCCCAAGAAGTGACCACCAAAGCCACCACCAATGGCGCCCAGCAGACCACGATCGCTTTCAGTCATGGGAGGAGCGTTGGGGTCGTAGTTGGGCGCATTGGGATCGCTCGACTGAGGGGAGAACTGGTGATTTTGCGCTTGGGACGGTACGCCTTGACCTTGTTGGCCCTGTCCGCCGTGAGACATTTGTTGTTGGTAGGCCTGGTTTTGCGCGTAGGCGTCGTTGCTGCCATATTGTTGTTGTTGGGGTTGGCCATAGTAGCCTGAGTTGCCTTGTGGGTTGCTAGCGTCGTAGTGACCGAATTGGTACGTTTGCTGACCGTGCTGGAAGCCGCCCTGCTGGGGAGGGCCGAAGGAATCTTGTCGGCGAGGAGGTCCAAAGCCTTGGTCCTGAGGCGGATATTGCTGATAGCCCTGCTGAGGAGGGTATTGCTGGCCCTGGTCATAACCTTGCTGGGGAGGATAGCCCTGTTGTTGCCCATAGCCCTGCTGAGGGTATTGCGAGCCGTAGCCCTGGCCGCCGTAGGAATCGTAGGGTCCAGACATTGTTAGGTGTGGTGAACTCGAAGGACGGCTAAGACTGTAATGGGTAGGTCGCTTGAAGTAATTGATGTGGTTTGTGAGGTCTTGGTTCGGGTGTATGAAGGGAAGATGAGGTGGGCGCAAAGAAAGGACAGATATATATTGTGACAGCTGAGATCAAGAAGAGAGCTTGCGCAGCTCGCAGGTTCCCAGCCACGCAAGCTGCACTGGGAAGTGATGGTGCATTCAAACTCTACTCAGCAATCATTCACTCATCAGACTGCGAAGAGCTGAGCCCCGCCGCAGGACCCCTCCTTCACTAAGCGTGGCCCTTAGCCACTTCCGGGCGTCCCGGTGTCTCTAAGTGGTCATTCGGCTCTTTGCTCAGCTGCACTTTAGTCCCATGTAGCCCCCAGTTGGCATTACTTTGAGGTGATGCGGCAGCCTCGCTTAGCCTGCAACGAGCGCCAGCGGTCAGATCCCTCATTTCCCTCCGTGCCCCTTTCGTTTGCTAGATTCACCAAAAGCCCACCATGGGACGCCTCGGTTGTCCCGACTCGGCCGGATTCTCCGCTTGTCAACCCAAATTGTGGCGAAGCGGTGGTGTCATGTCACGTGGGTATCGTCATAGATCAAATGCTGTGGCGCACGCTCATCGTGTCGGACATCATCGGTACCTCGGCCGCCTTCCGTATCAGGCTCTTTCTGTCTCCCAACGCGTCTCCAATCATGAACGAGTCCATCATATCGTAGACTCCGTCAACAAAGTGTACGGACTCCGCAATCGACGCGGTAATCCGCGCTTCACATTGGGGAAGCATTAGAGTGTCTTCCCTCTTGTTCAACAGTGTCTCCCTGATGACCTTGGTTGTCCAGCTGACCACGTAAAAAGATGGCGACCACGACGAATACGGCGACATATGACTACAAAGAAGCCTCGGCAATTGCTCGTAAGAGAAGAGCCGCCAGTATTGCTGCTTTCTACCAGACTCCTGGCTGGAAAGAGGAAGAGCTGCCCCAAAACTTGACAGAATTTGCCCTGAAATCTGGTTACTACACTGACGACGAGCTTCAAATAATCCAAGCAGAAGCAGACGTTATCCTTGACAAGATCAAAACAAAGGCATGGACAGCTCTCGAGGTCACCAAAGCATTTTGTAAGGCATCAGCATTGGCTCAGGAACTGACGAATTGCGTGACCGAAGTCTTGTACCCGGAAGCAATCGAGAGAGCAAAGTATCTTGATGACTACCTGGCAAGAACAGGGCGGACCGTCGGGCCCTTGCATGGTCTACCAATCTCACTCAAGGACTGCTTCATAACAGCTCCGCATCCTTCGAGCAATGGAATGGCCGCCTTTGCCAACGAGCCTCTGCACAAGGACTCCCTGCTGGTCACGATGTTGCGCGACCTCGGGGCGGTGTTCTATGTCAAGACGAATGTCCCGGTGGCCATGATGATGGCGGAAACCAACAACAATGTCTGGGGAGAAACTCGAAACCCGCTGCACAAGCACCTCAGTCCCGGTGGTTCGAGTGGTGGTGAAGGCGCCCTGATTGCCTTCAAGGCCTCTCCATTAGGGATCGGGACTGATATTGGTGGAAGCGTCCGCATTCCTGCCGCATGGTGCAATCTTTATGGCCTGAAACCCAGCTTCGGTCGCTATCCACATTACGGAGTGAAGCCCGGCATAGCTGGACAGGAGTATATCCTATCAGTCAATGGCCCAATGTCGCGGTCTCTGAAGACACTACAGCTATACTCCGAGGCGCTCTTGTCTGAAGCAATGAGCCCCTGGGAACACGACCACAAGGCTTTGCCCATTCCTTGGAGGAAGAACGTCATCCAGCCGCCAGGTCGAAAACTCAGGTTCGGCTTGATTGGAGTCGAAGATGGCCTTGTCCATGTTCATCCGCCTGTTGAACGTGCATTGAAGATGACGCAGGAGGCTCTTGAAAAGCAAGGACATGAGGTCATCCCCTGGTCCACAGAAGACCATGAAGCCATCGTCAAGGTTAAACCGCGTTTTTTTCCCTTTTGTGTGGCCTGTTCCTGACCGATCCAGAATCTGCAAGCCGCATTTTTCGACCTTGGTGGCGCCGCAATCATGGACATCGTGAAGCCATATGGCGAACCAATCTTTCCAAGCATGGAGGGCTATGCCTTGGCCGCCGCTGCTGGTGAAGGTGAACTCGGGCCGACCAAGATGCGGATGATGAATATACGACGGAACGAGTTGCAGAAAGCGTACCTCGACAGATGGAACGCTACTGCTACTGACGGAAAACCAAGGCTCGACGGCTTGGTCTGTGCAACATCTCCATGGGCGGCTCCTCGGCTGGGTGAAACGCAGAGAAGTGGTCTATACGTTGGCTACACTGGCTTTGTCAACTTTCTCGGTATGCATTCCGACTTCTTCGCTGTATTGAGTATGATATTCACTATGCGCGCAGATTTCACCGCCTGTACCTTCCCCGTCACCTTTGCGGATAAAGAGCTTGACAAGGCCCGGGACATAAACACCTTCAAGCCGTTGAGCGATATCGATGGCAGGATTCAGAATGATTACGATGCTGAGTTCTACCACGGCGCGCCTGTCGCGTTGCAAATCGTCGGAAAACGTCTCGAAGAAGAAAAGGTGCTTGAGATGTGTGAAGTGATTGCTGATGCCCTCAAAGCGACTTCTTGAGTTTCTATGGCTTTGTCCAGGTCAGCTCACGGCCAGCAATGAAGCGTATCATTGGTCGACCCTTGCAGGTATGCTGATCTTGCCAATTGCAATGCGAACCAAGACTCAGCCTCAGCCTCATCCACGACGAAATGCCTATTCCGATGCCGTCATAGAAATGCTTCCTACATCCTACCACCTTGCCTCAGGCACAGACACACTCGTGCAGACTCTCGACTTTCCCTTTGGTACTGAAGTTCAGTTCTGTATATCGTCCTCGAAATGTCGGCCGGCAAATCATTCTCCTCTGGTAAGGCTGGCGCCTCATCACACGCCGGCAAGGCGCCTACCCCGCCAACACATGCATGATACAGGGCGGCACTAATGCCTTGCGATCGCTCATGGTCTGGCAGAGAAGATAGAGTTTGATCAAGAGCTATGTATGCAATGGCTGCCTTCTTTCTGAAAGCCACCACCCTTGTTACTGCAGTCGAACTGTATCCTCCCTCCTCACCTCGCTGCCGATGACATTACCATTCTTGCCATGTTCCCAACCTCCCCCTGCCTCGAGCGATATAGCATCTCCATCCTGTCCAGCCTGCTCTTCACATCCCTCGCACAAGCCTGCTCGACGTTGTCCTTCGCCCCAGTCTATCAATCCTACCCCGACTGCGCAGCATCATGCCTCGCCCTGCCCGGACACCGACTATGTGAACAACTTCGCCCACAACTGCAACTACACCAATGGCGATTGCTGTCGGAGTACATCCCATACCGTGATAGCGGAAGCGTGGGCCTGTGTGCAGCAAAGCTGTGGTGGCATAGCCCTCGCGCAGGACGCATTCAACATATTCGTGACGCACTGCGCGGATGCCAACGTGCCGTTAGCGAGTGTGGACACTCCGCAGGGATACGCGTTGAGAACGGACGGTGAGCCTCGCCCTCGCATATCATATCATATCATTCACTTCCACCGTCCCAGTCAGCCACGAAATGCACCGACCGACCGACCAACCAACGACTCATTCATACCTACCCGATTGTGCTCAACAGACTGACTGACCATCCGCGCACTCGTTTTGAATAGATGCACCGTCGCCCACCCCTGACGCCAACCTCGGCGGAGACGACGGCACAGCATCCTCCCCATCCTCCTCGGGTCCGCTCTCCACCGGCACAATCGTCGGCATCGTAACAGGCAGCGTCGTCGCCGCCGCCGGCATCGTCGGCGCGGTCTTCAAATGCCTCTCGTACCGACATAAGAAAAAGCAAGCCTCATTGATCTGCCACCGCGGCGGAAACCCAGCAGCCACGAACACCCACAACCAATTAGTTCAGTGGCAGCCCGCATGGCAAGGCATGCCGGCCGGGGCACTCACAGGCAACGCCGACGCGCGCGCCACGTACAAGAGGAAGGAATTCGCGTTCGCGGGGGTAAGGCGCGTTAAGGAGACGTTCGAGCTCACGAGGCAGCCGACACCCGTGCCCACACCCACACCAGCACGGCCTGCCAGCGCGGTTCTGGGTAGAGGGAGGCAACCAGGGCGGATTATGGAGGAGGTGTGAGTCCGCTCCCGCTTTGTTGGTGAATAGATGGACAATCAGATAAATAATTAGATAGATGGTCTCGTGGTTGCCGAATGGCGTAAACGAGATGGGTTCCCTCACATACTAACTACCGACGACATGATGACAGGGGTTGGAATGCCTGCCAACCCGAATGCAGGAATTACATTTTGATATACATGCCGAGTACTCCGTACGCGTTTATATATGCATATAGGTGCTATGTAGTATGGCCGTGGGACACCAATATCGTCAATTATGCAGAGGATTGGACATGAAGTTAAAAAGTTCAGTCGAGTTGGAGTCGATTTCTATGCCAGTGTTCGGGCTACAGCCTGCACGTTGTTTGTCCTCGAGGATGGCCTCGATCTAACCCCCGTCCAGAATTTGGAGCTGGAGCTGGAGAGTCTCGCATCCAACTCTCATGCCCGCATTCTTTTCTGGTCCATGTCAGAAGCACGAGAAGAAATAGTCCCTGTCTGCAGCTAAAAGGGTGGAATATCACGTGTGAGCATTGTGTGGTGCGAGGGACATAACATGCATACGCCACTGCTCCCAACTACCATAACCGTATTGCTGTACACACTTGACAGTCCTGACCGGTTCCCCCCTTTTCTAGGGAATCTTTTCGCTCCACCATCATTGTACTTCGTGAGTAGCTCTAAACTCCCACCCCAGTCTCGAAACCGGAAGGCCTCAAAATGCTGCTTCAAAGCAAGTCCCAACCAACCATGGCCCCACTGCTGCGAGTACACGAGCGCCAACAAGCTTAAGGTCATGACTGTCCACGATCGTCGTAGCCGTTTCGACGCAGCTTACAAGATGAAACTTGCAACAAGAAGAATGTCTACTGGGGGTCGACTTCGACACGTCCCTCGTTTCCGGGCGTCTTTCCGAGGGTAGGGAGGAGATATCTGCACTTCAGTCAGCATTGTTTCCGATGCTAAGGGAGAGGTATGAACTCACGTAATATCATCCCACGGATGTCTGTAGAGACCAGTGCGAAGCTATAGGTATATTAGCATATGTCCTGAGCAGATGACCGAGGTGCATAGACTTACTCTCTTCTGATCCAAAAAGTGGGCAATCAGACCAATGGACCGGCCCAATACGAAGAGACCATTGAGAATGCCAATGGAGAGATATTGCTCAGCCTCTTCGGCGGAGAACGAACCACCTTCACGGAGCAAGTCAACGAAGCAGACGGCGATGCACCCGTCGACGTTCAAGATCAGGTTGTCCTTCTTGGATGTGGTGACAGTCTCGACGGCAATGGCATAGTCAAGGAGCTTGTGAGACGGGAAATGCTTGAGGACAAAGTCCTTGACAAGCTCGACACGCAAGTCAGGGTTGTTGCGGGACTTGATTCGGTGACCGATACCAGGGACTTCACCAAAGTTAGTGGGGAGCTTACGGGGAGCGCGAAGATTGGCTTACTGAGCTTGTTCTCCTTTCTCATGGTGTCGACGAATTCTCTGGGCGACCAGCCCTTGTCCATGGCCTTAGTAAATTCCTCGGCGGCACCGTCAAGAGCACCACCAAATCGGGAGCCGATGGTCAATAGACCAGCGACGAGCGAGGAGATCAGATCTTTACCGGCACGGGCGGTGATAATGGTGTTCATGGCTCCAGAGACGGCCGGACCGTGATCAGCAGTCAACATGAGAACCATCTCCAAGAATTTGCTGGCATAGGGCGGAAGTCTGCGACGGAACCACAGGAGTGACATGACACCACCAATACCGATCTCTTCCTTGAAGACATCTGAGATGGGCATACCTGCGTAGAGCAACTCCTGACCTCTGTCGTCTGAAATGGTGGAAATGAAGGATGCGGGCTTTCGGATAAGACCAAGTTCTTGCGCCCAAGCGTAATCCATAGGGATCTTGGGCACTGCCGGCTCAGGAGCGGGCGTGATGGTGCCTTGCTTGACCAACTTTTGGTAGAGCTCGCTCAGAACCTTGGGCATGTCCTCGAAGGTGTCTGGGACATAGAAACCAGCTTCTTTCATCTTCTGGTTCTTGACGAGCGCAGTTTCGAGCTGAGAGTTGGCAGATGCGCCGGCATGACCGAATTGGACTTCAGTCTTGAACATGCTGGCGCAAGTACCGATAGCCCAGGCAACGATTGGCTTTGTGATCTCGCCGTTCTTCACGGCTTCGATGACTCGATATTCCTCAACGCCACCGACTTCGCCAAGCAGGAGGAGAATCTTGCACTCCGGCTCCTGTTGGTACCGGATCAGGTGGTCGATGAATGAAGTGCCGGGGTATCTGTCACCACCGATGGCAATGCCCTCGTAGACACCATCGGTGTTCTGGGAAATGATGTTGTTCAATTCGTTCGACATACCACCCGACTTAGAGACATAGCCGACCGAACCCTTGCGGTAAAGCTTGGAGGCAACAATGTTGTCCATCATACCACCAGTGTTACCAATTTTGTAAGCACCAGGCTTGATACCGCCAACAGTGGCAGGCCCGATAATCGTGATACCCTTCTCCTTTGACTTGACCATGATTTCACGAGCACGTCGCTCAGGGACGCCCTCAGCAATGATTGCGATTGAGCGGATTTGAGGGATTTCCATCAGTTCCATTGTTGAGCTGTAGACGGATCGCGAAGAGGCGAAGTTCACAATGGTGTCAACATCAGGGTGCTTCTCAAAGGCCTTCTCCACAGACTGGTAGACGGGTAGCAGAGTCTCGCTGGTGCCCCAGTACATCTTGCTAACGAATTGACCGCCGAAGGTATAGATGATTCCGGCCACAGAGGGGGTCGTTCTTTTGCAGATGAAGTCGAAGTCAAGCATCCCCTGGACAGCCTTGGGTTGCATGCCACTGACAGATGTTAGAACACGTCCTTATTTGATACTCGTGTCTTGCTTACTAGACGAAACATCTTGTCTTGTTGTGGAAGAGAGCATTTTGTGAAGGGCTCAGCGCTCTTGAAGGAGGCGCAAATCTGCGAATGTTGTCGTTGGCTGAGAAGGGGGTTTCGTGATCTTGAAGGTCGCCATTTGGGACTTGAATCTTGGGCACGCCGTTGGCGGCGCCAGTGGTAGCGGTAGGCATGGCGGGTTGAGAATTGTCAGGGGAGTTTTCGCGGACTGGCAGACCCATGATATTAGTTGAAGGAGACGCAGACAAGACTTTGGTATATGTGTCGATGGACAACAGAAGAGAGCAGTATCTAGTCTTCTTCCTGTCCTCGAGTACAATAACTAGGGCGGTCTTGGGAAAAAGGTAGGGGAGGGTATGCCGGTGAATGGATTGGGGACTTCAATGGGACTCACATCGGACTGATTAGGTTGTTGGGTGATGTATTTGTCCGTCCAAGGAGAGGCTGGAAATTGGACAGCGGTCGAAACTCAGCAGTGAGAGAATCACAATCGCCGACGTGAGGGAAAAAGGTGAGCGTGGTGAATTCAAGCCAACGCTGCTGAGGGATGAGTTGAGTGTTCACTTTCTCCGACCAGAATGTGGAGTGCGGATATGATGCTGAGGGACCACAGGCTCGCGCTGACTGGACTAAGGATTGTCTGTTGAGGCAGGTCCGGCTAGCTTAGCTGCACCAAAGCCCCTGCGCAGCGCCCGAAAATAGGAATGGTGGCCCCCAATACTCAACGAGCCCAAAGTTCACCCGCTGTCACCAAGGCTTCGCTACCCGGGCGGTGAGATTTTTTAGTGGGGGAAAGCTGTACTTGTGCAATGTTTGGCCAGACAAGCCTTTTCAGCTATACTTCCCATGGCACACTATCTGCTGCCACTATCCCCTTTGCGCAGGCTATGTTGCAGAAAGGCTGAGACCCCTATCGCATATCCGCCGAGTTGACATCGTGGATGGCAGAGAAAGCGGGCCTGAAGACAATGGTCCCTCTATCGATTGGAGCAAACTCGATCTTCTCGCGTGCTCTCGCCATTCGGAGTCCGGGCCCCCCGTAATAAGTGCATGTCGTATCTCGTAAGGCGAGGTGACAGATATGCTTGATGCCCACAAGGGAACCACAGCAACTATTAATTCTGCCCGGTATATTCGCCGAGTACACAAGGAAACCCGCCCATCAGTGGTCCAAGAACGAACCACAAGGGTATGATGCTCGGTGTTTGAGTGACCTCGGTGCAGCGCTCGAAAAGCAATGAACCAGCAGGCAATGTATTGGAGGTCAATCGGCTCGAGAGAAACAATGTGTCCACGTCACAGGGTACAATTGGCGGTGACCGAGGGTTGGGATTGTCGGTCAAACACCATGGAGTGCTGGGCGACGGTCATGGGCGCGGGCGGTTTGTCCCTGGCGTTGGTGCGGGTCAGTAGCACCGGCTGTGCGAGTAGCTTCATGCCTAATCTGCGTGCTGAGTGCCCCTCGATAAGTTTAGCCCGCCTAGCGGGACGACCCCTGCTCCCAACGAAGGCCAGAGATCCACCAAAAAGTGCGAGACAGTTTTGTATCCTCCGGAGGCCAACAGAGTGTGTGAGCATTGAACTGGTGGCCCCAGCTGTTGACACTGTCGAACTCACTCACCTACAGTTGCTCATTTGCACTCTCACCTTCGGCAATCTAGACGTGGTCGTTACTATTTCTCTTCCACTTGAGATCCTGCTCTACCTCAAAAGTCGAGCCAGACGCTTCCTCCATCCCATCCCCTGATTATTTACCCCACACCTCACCGCCGCCAAACATGTCTGCAAAGTCGATTCTTGAGGCCGACGGCAAGGCCATTCTCAACTACCACCTTACCCGCGCTCCTGTCATCAAACCTACCCCTTTGAAGGCCGCTGCCGTGCACAACCCCCCTCCAAAACTGGCCTCCATCTTCTTCCCTGAGGACGAGTCACCAAAGGCCGTGTTGGACCAAGCTGAGGCTACATACCCATGGCTCCTCCACCCGGGCTCAAAGTTTGTTGCAAAGCCCGACCAGTTGATTAAGAGAAGAGGAAAGAGTGGTCTTCTTTGCTTGAACAAGGGCTGGAAAGAAGCAAGAGCGTGGATTGAAGAGAGAGCCCGCAAGGAGCAAAAGGTCGAGCACGTTACGGGCGTTCTCTGCCAGTTTCTCGTCGAACCCTTTGTGCCTCACCCTCAAGACACCGAATATTACATCAACATCAACTCTGTCCGAGATGTGAGTCGGAGCACCCGGCAGTCGCGTCTCGTAAACTAACCGATCCCTAGGGCGACTGGATTCTTTTCACACACGAGGGTGGTGTCGACGTCGGCGACGTGGACGCAAAGGCTAAGAAGATCCTGATCCCAGTCGACCTGAAGAAGTTCCCCTCAAATCAACAGCTGGCCGAGACTCTCTTGCCTGACGTCCCGAAGGGCGTCCACAATGTTTTGATCGACTTCATTGTGCGACTCTACTCCGTCTACGTCGACTGCCAATTCACCTACCTCGAAATCAACCCGTTGGTCGTTATTCCGAACTCTTCTGGCACCTCTGCTGAGGTCCACTTCCTCGATCTCGCCGCTAAGCTTGATCAGACTGCAGACTTCGAATGTGGTGTGAAATGGGCCATTGCCCGAAGTCCTGCTGCTCTAGGTCTCCCTGGTGTCAAATCTGATGGAAAAGTCACCATCGATGTTGGCCCTCCTATGGACTTCCCTGCGCCGTTCGGTCGTGAGCTCAGCCGAGAAGAGAAGTACATCGCGGACATGGATGCGAAGACTGGCGCTTCACTCAAACTGACTGTCTTGAATGCCAAGGGCCGCATCTGGACTTTGGTCGCTGGTGGTGGTGCCTCGGTCGTATATGCCGACGCCATTGCCTCCGCCGGTTTCGTCAGCGAATTGGCCAACTACGGTGAATACTCCGGCGCACCGACCGAGACTCAGACGTACAACTACGCCAGAACGGTTCTCGATCTCATGCTCCGCGCCCCAATGCACCCTGAGGGCAAGGTTCTCTTCATTGGTGGTGGCATTGCCAACTTCACCAACGTGGCCTCTACCTTCAAGGGCGTTATCCGAGCTCTACGAGAAGTCGCACCAGTCCTGACCGAGCACAAGACCCAGATCTGGGTCCGTCGTGCTGGTCCCAACTACCAGGAAGGTCTCAAGAACATCAAAGGTGTTGGCGAAGAGCTTGGCCTCAATATCCACGTGTACGGCCCTGAGATGCATGTCTCAGGTATTGTGCCATTGGCTCTTCTCGGCAAGAAGTCTTCAATCCCCGAGTTTGGCGCATAGATGAGCAAGGACGGCCACTCAGGTTTGCTCCCGTGTATGACTGTTCTAGAGCACACCAAAAAAATTCCAGACATGAAGTTTGATGACGGGTTGGCTGGCATCAGCAGGCAGGCAATGGGTAACGAGAGGTGCTGGCTTGGGTGTTTCTCTCACCGGAGTTGAACTTGGTAGCTCGCCTGGCAGTAGAAGCGTTTGTATGTATCGATTGTGGTGTATGACAATTGGCGATGGATCAGTCAGCATAGAAAACAAATACCACTAGCACTCGAAGACAAATACAAGAGGCACAAGATGAGGGCTATGACTCCTGGCTCCGCGATACTGTATTCACTCAGCACCAATCGCCATTTATCGCCTGACAACATGGATATTGTGTAGCCTCTCGCCATTCCCGCAATATACGATGTCTCGATGAACCTGTGAATTGCCACAACCCGTAACCAGGAACCTGTTCTTTTGACCACCCGAGACAGAGTGAGCCTCCCATTCCTTCATGTCGCATCACCATAAAACGCCCAACCATATCGAAAGCCTCCCGGTCTCTGCCCGCCTCGTACGAAATGACACCCTCACCCCGACGTCTTACTCGACAAGCACAACCCGTCCACCTCCAAGTTCATCAATATACGCCATTTTCCCACAGCCCTGACTCCGACCCTTGCGTCCATAATGCGGGCCCTCTGTCGCATCACCACCTTCTTCTTCTCTGAGCAGCACGGCGAGGACTTCGATGGGCGGTTGCAGGCCGAGAGTATTAGCTCGCCGCCAGCGTGTCAGGCGTGGAACGCCGATACAAGGACCATACTGGGATGAGAGGTCGAAGTGTCGGAGGATCTTTTCGTGGAGAGGGAGGGTCTCCTGGTGTACTGCAGAGGCATGTACATTAGTAAAACATAAAGTAAGACACGGCGCCTTTGGGTTCCGACAGTGATACCTGACGCCGAAGGCCCGTACAAGACATGGGATGCGACAGAACAGGAAGAGCGGACAGTAGTGGATGTCAACATACCTCTTGGAGCAAGCCTCGAGGCTTCTTCCTTCTGCCAATACTTCTTGAGTTGCGCATCCGTGATCTTCTCCGCGGCTAGCTCTCTCTCGTCCTTGCCCTTGACTGATTTGACTCTCCGTCTCGCTGAGGTTTTCGATGGTTCTGGTTCTTCCTCTACGATGTGCTCGGTTTCTGATTGTTCGTGATCTTCAACCTTCCGTTGTGTTGGTCCTAGTTCCGGTTCATTTTTAACTTTCACATCCACGACTTCTGGCTCTGGTTGTCCCTGCTGCAGAGTGTCTTCGATCTGGGCGAGTTTCTGGGCGCTGGCCACTTCTTCATCTCTCTGTGCTTGTGCGCTCGTCTTCGTCACTCGATTGTTAAATGAGAGTCTGGACTGGCCGCCAGAAGCGGCTCGGGTAGTGGCGGATTTGCGCCCTCGAGGCATGGTTGGCTGGTTGATTGCACTATGGACAGACAAAATAGAGAGTCGCGGTTATCTTGCTTAAGTGGGATAGTGGTAAATGTGGCTTTGGCGCAAAGATACTGTGGAAAGTGAGGTTAAGGTCCGTGAAGTTCAAAGGTGAAAGGGAGATGAATCGCGGGTGAATGACGTTCATGAGGGAGCGCTGCCTCAGCAACGAGCCCGGAGTCCACTTTCGGATGGAATTCGTTGCCGTTGTAGGGGAATGGCGCTTTATCGGATTTTCATTGGCGTTTGAGCGCGCGCCATTTTCACTCTTCGAGAAGCGGCGATATCTTTTCGTGTTTCTGGCTTAATTGGATGTAGAGGTGTCGAGGTGTCGAGGTGTACTTGGTGACTTCGCACTCCTACGGTCCACGCTGGAAGCAGAAGAGTCTTCTTAACGATCAACAAGGTCTGGTCTGGTTGGCTTTGGCAGGTTTTTCCTGGTGATTCCCTCGGCCTACTGTAACGCGGCACTAAGCACCTCGTTCTAGCGGCTGGTTTCCCAGATCTTATGCTCTGGACATTTCACCTACACCAGTAGACGTCCAAGTGGAACTGAGGGGTTCCTCTGCTCCTCGAACGTGGCATGTTTTCAAGGCCAAGGAGCAGTAGCAATCGGATTCTAGAAGACCGGGGGAAATCTGGACGCTCGAATATACTACATGCACGCGCGCATAGCCTCAGCACGAGGATCAGCTAATCCCTGCCGGAGCCAGTGGCTATCTCTCATGCTCTGCTTGCTTGATGATCGGCCGCAGCAGAACGCTCCAACGTATGCTTCAGAGTACTTGGAATCACCGGTCTCTAGACCAAGATCAGCAACCACCATTCACTTTCACTGTTCAAGTACAGCTCCAGGGGTGACCGGCAGCCAGAAGAAGATGTCGACCTGCAGGTGGATGCACTGGACAAACGACTTGGGAAAGGCGTACCAGCTCCGATAGATGACCACGTAGTCACACGCTTCTAAATGTCTCATCAGTCCCGCGACTGCCTAACCTTCTTGCTCTCCGTAACAAATCTCGACTCAGTTGTTGTGAAGCATACTCCATCCCGGGCAAGAGCTCAGGCATGCACACAGGCATCCGCATAGGTGCCGCAACGTGCTGGGTTTGGCTCTTGTTTCGGTGAACACAGCCGGATCTCTGCAGAGACCAAAAGGCTAGACGGCGGTCTCAGTGCATGGACCGCTTTCCGATGGCCAACGCTTCCTGACACAGGCCGAAGACTAGCTTAGTGGGTCCTGCAACTTCTGTAGTCGATAGAATCTATTGTCAACTGTTAAGGGTGCTGTTTTTTGTGTGAAGACGAATGATTTGTGGGTGACGTTCTTGGTCAGACATCAGCAGGCCTCTGATAGGCGGAATCACGGAGTTTCAACAGGCATGTTTCTGTGGCGCCCTCGCACTCCGAATCCAACCTTCATGCTGCATACTTGAGGGCGTAAGTAACCATGCCCATTGACCTGCTGGCGGAGGGTTTCGGCAGGGGCTTTTCTGGTATCCCTTATGGCTGGACTGTGGCCCAAGGTACGGTCGTTGTCGGCGTCATCGCTCTTCTGAAATTGTACTTTGGCGGAGCAACATGTCGCTCCGAACGAGTAATGCATGGGAAGGTGGTCATGGTTACTGTAAGAACATCTCCCAATAACACGTATACTTTCTAACCGGCGTCTCACAGGGGGGTACTTCGGGCATCGGTGCAGCCGTTGTACAAGAACTGGCTACTCGAGGAGCGCAGGTTATTCTCCTGACCCATCATGCCCCCTCAGATCCGTTTCTGGTCGACTACATCGAGGACGTGCGGACGATCACAAATAACGAGCTTATCTACGCCGAGCAGGTAGACCTCTCTTCCCTCCACTCGATCCGACTTTTCGCGACCAAGTGGGTGGACAATGCGCCCCCGAGAAGATTGGACATGATTATCCTGTGCGCAAATATCATGACTCCCTACTTCGGTACGAGTCAAACAACAATGGACGGACTGGAGGCAGAGTGGATGATAAATTATCTTAGCACTTTCCATTTGTTAAGCATTCTCTCACCAGCTATCAGAGCACAACCTCCGGATCGAGACGTGAGGATTCTTTTCAGCACTTGCAGCAGCTATATTGGCGGAAAGTTGGATTACAAGACTAACGAAGCGGCCACGAAATCAGGGACGTCTTCATACGCAAGGAGTAAGCTGGCCGTCATGACTTTCGCAAATGCTTTCCAGAAGCACCTTGACGCATACAAGAGACCAGACAATCAACCCAGCAATGCGCGAGTGATGATCATTGACCCTGGCTATGCTCGGACTCCAGGTACCAGGAGATGGCTTTCTGGCGGTTCAATCTGGGGATTGCTCGTGTACTTGCTCAGTTGGCCTTTGTGGTGGCTCATCCTCAAGTCACCCTCGCAGGGTGCTCAGAGTTACCTGCTCGCCGCCATGGATGCAGAATATGGTCGAAGTCCCGGTGGCAAGCTGATCAAAGAATGCAGAGAATACCAGCCTCTGCGGTCCGACGTCGAAAATGAGGAGGTCGCCAAACAGCTGTGGGAATTCAGTGAAAAGCAGATTGAACGGCTGGAGAAGCAAGGCGCTGTCAAGAGAGCTCTCGCAAAGAAAGAAGCAGAGGAGGAAAAGGCTGCTAATGAGCCAACCACTAATAGTACGACTGCTGGAGGGAAGAGAGATCCTACCTCGGGATCGCGAAGAAGTCGAAAAACGAAATGAAAATGGCTTGCACGGCGTATTCGTATAACGCCAGACATGCAGGTCTGAACCCAGCAATCGGGAGTTCGCAAGACTTGGATGCCTGAATTGGCAAGCCACAGCCAAGACTTTTCACGATGCTGGGCGAAACAGTATGAGTACACCGGGTGCGCGATGTTTGTTTCTGACCACGACAATGGCAGCCATCCGTACGTCAAGGAACAACCTTGGCCACCAGTACCGCCTCGGGCCAGCAAAACCTTTCCAAACTCTTTCCTAATATCTATTACCAAGCAACATCGGTGCCTGGCAGGTGGCTTCGACAGTTCCTGCACAGCCGCTCAAGCCGTTGAGATATAAGACAACTGAGATGTTCCACGTCTGAATCGTCGGTCAATGCACTATAATCCCTCGTCCCGGCTCTCCAAACACATTTTCCTGCTTTGCGGAACTCCCACTTGAGCACAATGACCTCCCGTCCCGAATCCATCTCTGGTGGGTGTCTTTGTGGCTCAATCCGATACAAGGTCGTGTTTCCTGAGGACGCTGCATGGCCAGCCCAAGTAAGGTCTCAGCCCTTGCCGGGATATGCCAATCTGATCTTGTCAGGCTGCAACGTGTCAATGCTCCATTTGCCGCAAATGGTCGGGTGCATTGATCTCCCATGAGATTCTGATACATCCTTCTCAGTTAGTCGGCGACATTTTCAAATCACCAACATACAGGGAATATCAGTCGACCCAGTCAGCCATCCGATCTTTTTGTTCTCAATGCGGAAGCGGCCTCACGTGGCGGATCATTGGCATGGACGATATGTTGGTGCTCTTCACCGGAACCATTGACGAGGAATATCTGCTCGGCACCAAGGTCGACGGTAGCGAGCAGCAGACCGACTTGGGTGTGAAGTTCACTCGTAAAGGAGGATTCTACAAAGAATTGACTACGCCTAGCATGGGTCATCTGTTCTGGAACAATGTGATTCCCGGAATAACTGATCATGACACTGGAGGAACGAAGTTTTTGCAATCTTTTCCGCAGGAATAACGGGCTCGAGTACTAGGAACGGAGCGAATGTCCCGGCGGAAATGCTGGTCGTACGGAATCTACGCGCTTGCGGCTCTTCCCCACATCTTGGTCGCCCAGGTACGGCAGACGTCGGGAGAGTTTGCACGATTTGAAGCATCTGGGATCATCTAGGAGCGCTGGGCTGGCGGGGAACGTCAATTGCGAGCGTACAAAGTTGTCCTTGCCACACCCTAGACCAACTGTATCAAGCACGTTGTCGCCTTGACATTTCCAGCAATTCTCCTCTCTTCCGCCATAAGATATTCATCACGCATGGGAATGGATCTCTTGGAGGACTGGCACGCTCGTGACACTATTGAACACATGCCCTCTGACATCAATGCGCCCTCAGCACTACCAATCCAGAGCTCTAAGCACAGTCTTCCCTTTATCTTTTCTATCTTCGAGTGAAACTTTGCAACGTTAATCAGACCATCCCCAAGTAAGAGGCTGCTGCCACCGGAGCGGAAGAATGTAGGACCGAGATGAGATTGATTTTTCTCGTGAATCGGCTTTACGCCTCACGGTCTCTCTTTTGACGCATTGTCGCATCCTTATGGACAGCGCATATCGCCGAATCTCGTTGAGGTCTGGCAGATCCTCATCCTCATCTCTTCATAGTAGCTACGGGAGTCGGTTTTTCTGTGGCGCCTGGCATTGACACCGCTGTACTCCGTACCGTCGAGACTCGGCTGGATCCTTCACCGGAATGACCCCACGAGCCGTTCGAGGCTTTAGTCTCACCACCTCACATCCAACAGACCAATGGATCTTTGTGGATTCCATGCCTAACTGTTGCGGTCATATTCGGCTCTGCTCGCTGCGGTCGTGATTCCGCGCCCTGCACAAACACGGAATGTGGGAGAGTCGTGGTTGGCTCTTGCCTCGTCTCCTCCACATCCATCATGCTCCCCTCACATGGCAATTCCGGGGCGCGACGATGCCGTCGCTCACTGATATAGTCCTCGAGTACTTTTTGAGTGTAGCAGATCCTTCATCCCAAGTCTTGTGTAAAGCTAACTCTTTTGGTTGTTGATCGCTTCCCCGACATCCATCCGCGCTCACTCACGATGATTGACAAGACCGTCAATTTCGTTCTGGGCCAGGCCCAAGAATCACCGATAACATTCCTGGCATACTTCGCGGCAGCATCGGCCCTATTCTACCTCCTGATCAGCGAAGTCCAAAGACACCAAGTACGCATACCTGGGTTCGATGGACCCTCGGGCCTCCCTATGATTGGCAACATCCACCAAATCAGAGTCAACGCAGCAGAGCAGTACCGTCTATGGGCCCAGAAATATGGCTCAGTCTACCAGATCATGCTGGGCAATGTGCCCGTCATCGTCGTGAATTCTTCGAAAGCGGCGCGCGAGATCTTCGGCGCAAATTCACAGGCCTTGTCATCAAGACCAGAATTTTACACGTTCCACAAAGTGGTCAGCTCTACCAGCGGGACAACGATCGGCACATCGCCTTTCTCGGAGAGTCTGAAGCGGCGGAGAAAGGGTGCCGCGAGCGCACTGAATAAACCCAGCGTGGCAACCTACGTGCCGCACATCGATGTCGAGACACGGGACTTTTTGAATGAGTTTCTCCTCTATGGCGACGGCGGCCGCAAACCCGTGGACCCGATGCCGATGATCCAGCGGCTCTCCCTGTCGCTCGCGTTGACGTTGAACTGGGGCACCCGAATGGCGTCCCAAAACGACGAGCTGTTCGGCGAGATCACGCACGTCGAGGAAGAAGTGTCCAAGTTCCGCTCCACGACCGGCAACTTGCAAGACTACATCCCGCTCCTGCGACTGAATCCATTCAATTTTGGGAAAGCACGGGCGCGCGAAATGCGGCAGCGCCGTGACGTCTACCTGAAGAAACTAAATGACGACCTGGACGACCGGATGGCCAAAGGAACACACCAACCGTGCATTCAAGCGAACGTCATCCTGGACCGCGAAGCAAAGCTCAACAAGGAAGAACTGGTGTCCATCTCCCTTACCATGCTGTCGGGCGGTCTCGATACGCTGACCACGCTGGTCGCCTGGTCCATGGCTCTCCTGGCCCAGCGCCCTGACATCCAGCAGAAAGCCCACGACGAGATCCGCAAGGTTTACTCACCGGAGCAGATCCTCTGTGATGCGAATGACGACCAATCCATTGCTTACATTGTGGCGCTCGTCCGAGAACTCCTCCGGTATTACACGGTCCTGCGACTGTCCCTGCCTCGAGCCACGGTAAAGGATATTACATACAATGGGCGGGTCATCCCCGCGAAATCCGTCATCTTCCTCAACGCCTGGGCATGCAACATGGACCCGGAGGTGTGGACGGACCCATTCACGTTCCGCCCGGAGCGTTGGCTTGAACATCCCGATGCGCCGCTCTTCACGTACGGTCTCGGCTACCGGATGTGTGCGGGCTCTCTGCTGGCCAACCGAGAGATGTACACCATCTACCTGCGATTGCTTAGCGCGTTTGAGCTGATGGATGTGCAAGCGGAAGACGGTAAAGAGATGGAAACACATCCTGTCAAGGGAGTGGAAGATCAGACGCAGCTGGTTAGTGTTCCCAGGCGGTATAGGCTTCGAGTGGTGCCCAGAGACGAGACTGGCCTGAGAAAGGCTCTAGCTGAGTATGACGAGAAGCATTGATCTGCGTGCGTTGCCGGCATTTATCCTGGGAGCTGGCGTTAGGTGCATCATTACCCACTATGAGTCCTGAACGATACCGTATGCATAACAGTCTATTTGATTTTCGTTCTATTCTTTCACGCTTTGTACTTGATCCGACCGTCCCACACTACTGATCAGGGTATGTTTCTCAAAGTTCGCCGCGCCGGTCTATGGTTCTGGAAACGGTCCAGGACCCTGCAATGTAAGATATTCCACATATAGGTAACGTCGATATGTAGACCGACTCGTTTACTTCATCGTCGGCTTCACGTGGCCGTTCGCCTCCATGGAATTCGTCCTATGCCTCTTCAGGCCTTCCTCTGCCAACTTCCTCACCGTATTCCTCCCCTCGTAGATATCCCGAGTCTCCTTAAGGATATCATGCCAGCTGTTGAACAGCGTAAACGGAATGCCCTCCTTCTCGCAGTAGACCACCAGATCCTTCCCTTCCCTCGCGAACAGCAGATCTGTCTCCCTAGCTGCACTCAAATCAGACACCCCATCACCGGCATACAGCAACGTCGGTCTCTGGTCGTGCGGCATCTTCGCGATTGCCTCCGCGTAGGGCCGAATGGTCA
Organism: Cladophialophora yegresii CBS 114405; assembly: GCF_000585515.1. NCBI lineage: Eukaryota > Fungi > Ascomycota > Eurotiomycetes > Chaetothyriales > Herpotrichiellaceae > Cladophialophora > Cladophialophora yegresii. Next base: position 2,449,444 of record NW_006913050.1, on the reverse strand, counting down.
GAGACTTGTCGTGCCCAAAGCCCGATTCGTCGTGGAACAAGATCGTCCACCCGTCAGGCGTGTCCAAAGAGTTGCCGGGCGGTCTGGTCTGCGTTTCGTTGGCCACGATCTCGATATCCTTCATCAGATCCTCGCCGAGTAAGTGGTTCAACAGGGTCTCTAGCACGGGCACCATCCCACTGCTCAGCACGATGACGGGGACCTTTTTCTCCCTCGCCCAGACCATAAAATCCTTGAACCCGGGATCTAGGGAGATGTTGTCCTTCAAGATCTCCAGGACCTTGGGGAAAGGCATGTTCCAGGAGTCGAGCATCTGTTGGAAGGTGTTGCGGAAGGTGTCTGTTTCATCGATAACGGCGTGGAAGAGTTTCCGCCGCTGTTCGAGGCCCATGCCATAGTTGTCGGTGATGAAGTCGTTGGTGTCCTGCAGGGTGATTGTGCCGTCGAAGTCGGTGAAGAAGATCACCTTTGGATTTGCTTCGAGGGTCTGCGGGAACGGCATGCTGGCGATGATTCTGTGTTTCCTTCTACAGAGTACAACAGGCTGAGATAGGGAAGTGAATACTAGCGGTTGAGAAAAGCTCGAGCGAAATTTAGTTAAGAGAGCCTCTCTCCCGGGGCAAGAATGATCAGTACCTAGGCGATATCAAAATTGGATCACAATGAAATCAGCCAGCACATACACGTGGGGAGAAATCCACAATCGCCCCCTGCTCGTCGCGAGGCCCTTCAACATTTTCCTAGGGCTGGCGGGAAAATGCCCGATGCGGTATCCCGTGCGCGCCGTCGAGTCCGTGTTCCGCCAGTGCCAATGACGTCGACGGTTGACCATTTCCAGTGGGTTTCTCAGTCGGCTTACCTGCCGGAAGAGATTCCGAGGCGATCATTTGGAGCTGTCTTTGGAGCAGTTCAATACCAGCGTGAGGGTTTCTCTGCCGCCGTAGAAGCTGAGCTTGTACTGTCGCCAGTGGACTCGACGGTCGGTCGACATGCACCAAGCTCCTCTGCGGCTATCCCAGACGCTATGGTCGGCCTTCCGAGCAGCGAAACCTGTCCATAAGCCACTACGACAACCTCGACAATATTCTCCATTGGCACGGCCATGCCGGCAAGCATGGACCCGCCAAAGGCCGAGCATAGCTGTTCAAGCTCGATTTTATAGCGACAAGGAGTCCGAAGTCGACCGCAACGTCGAGGATGCAAAGAACCGAATAGAGGACAGTCTCGACTCAAGAGCAGATGCTGCCGCACAAACCGAGCAGACGCTGAAGAGCCCTGCAGACGAGACGATTGTCCACACCATCCCCGAGGCGTCTTCGATAGTGCACACCTCGCGACATGAAGACACGAAACCTCCGCCTCCGAAACCAGAGTCACATTCACGGCCAGAAGCTTCGCGTACACCCGTACCCCTCCCAGACTCGATCGCAGCCCGGTACGCCCACCTGCAGAAACGGTTCGGGCACTTCATGGACAACTTCCAGACGCACATCTTCACCGCCTCCCGCCGCCTGAACGACCTGACAGGTTACTCCGGGATTGAGGCACTCAAAAACGACATTGAGCACCAAGAGTCCGTCGTCCAGCAGTGCAGACAAGAAGTCAAAGCGTCCAGGGCGAAATACTCGGAAGCCATCGCTCAAAGGTCAAGCACGCAAAGAGAAGTCAACGACCTGCTGCACAGGAAACACACCTGGACGTCTGGCGACCTGGAGCGTTTCACCAGTCTATACAGGAGCGACCATGCAAACGAGCAGGCCGAGGCGGCGGCGCAGAAGAACGTAAGCGACGCCGAACAGCGCTACGAGGAAGCCAGCACGAAGCTCGCGAAGGCGATCTTGGCGCGGTACCACGAGGAACAGATCTGGAGCGACAAGATCAGACAGATGTCCACGTGGGGCACGTGGGGGTTGATGGGGATCAACGTTCTGCTGTTTGTCATTTTCCAAGTCGTCCTGGAACCGTGGCGCCGGAGACGCCTGGTCAAGGGCTTCGAGGAGAAGGTCGAGCTGGCCATCAAGGAGTCCGAAGAGGCAAGAGCGACGACGGCGGCCGTGCAGCCGCAGCCAATCCAAAGCACCGCGATACAGCCTCCCGATGACGTCGCGACAGCGGGTGCCAAAGTCGACGCCGTTGCCGATAACATTGCGGGACAGATCGTTGACGCTATTACTGGGACGGTACCTGACGAAGCTCCCACTGCAGCCACGCCGACACCGCTACCATCCCAATCAACCATCGAATCCGTGGCCGAGACTCTCACGACAGACGAACTCGCAGCGGAAGAGGACCCCCTCCCAGGCTCGCCTGATATTCCTTTCACGGATGCTGCCGAACCTATCCCCCTTGCCTCGGGGACGGAGGCAGGTGAGAATGGTTCATTGCGCTGGACGTCCCCGGGCTCCGCACTGGCCAAATATGAAGACTACATGAGATCGCTGTTCAGCGAGGACCACAAGGTCCTGGTATCCCATTGGGACCTAACGAAGGTGGCCATGGAGGGCGTCGCTGGCGGAGTGGCGGTCATGGGATTGCTCTTCGTACTCCTACGGCCGCGGTAGATGTGGTTTTGCGTCCCAGCTTGTGGCCTTCGTGCTGCTCCGGCTCCGGTAGATGTTGGTCTTCTGTCCGAGCTTGTGACGTCCGTACGTGGTGGACGAGAGCGGGCCACTGTAGCCGTTGGTCTTCTGCCGAGCTTTTGTCCTTCATCCCCTGTGGACGGGAGCTTAGCTTTCCCTCCCGGCAACCCTCAGAGATTGACTAGGTGGACTAGGTGCCCTCGTGGCAACCTTTGTATATAGCATGTCTCATGTGTGTCTGAGCCTGCATAGCGCGTGTAGCATTGGGTACGAGGTAGACATGATTTGAATGTACGATATGCGTCTCTCTTGTAGCAGGGGCAATGTACGAGTACCGAATATCCTAATCCAACCCACGTTGATGCGAACCTTGCAAGCACGCAACCAGGCGAGTAAGCTATAGTAGCCACAGAACTGGGGTTTGACTACCGCCACAGGCACCCTCTGCTAACGGCACAGGACGTCATCCGAGGTGTATGGCTTCAATTTTTATTTATTGCAATGTCCTCCTTGCGCACCGCACCACGCGGCACAATTGCTATCAATTGAATGGTTGAACGGTCCTGCTCTGATTTCTCCCTCACCATCACGTCTCCCCCAGCACCATGCCTTCTAGTATGTACAGTGTTTTATCTCGTGCGTACACACGCGCCTCATCTACCCGATCACCAACTTGTCGTCCTCTGGGAAATCATATTCCGGGACCTCCAGATTCAAGGGCGCGGGCCCCTTCCTCACCCGCCCGGAGATATCGTAATGCGAGCCATGGCACGGGCAGAACCAGCCTCCAAAATCACCGGCCTCGCCAATGGGCACACACCCGAGATGCGTGCACACGCCCAGCATGACCAGCCATTCGGGCTTCTTGACGCGGTCGGAGTCCTTTTCGGGGTCACGTAGGACGGATAGGCTGCAAAGTAGAATCACACAATGTCAGTGTTGGACCCAACTGTCATACCATGTCTTGCCACGCCATGCTAGACGATAAAATGCGATAGGAGAACGAAAGCAATAGAGAGGGGCAGGCGCATGGGCAGGGCAGCGTACTCGATAGATTCAGCCTCCTTGATCTCGTCATCGGTACGGTGGCGGATGAAGACGGGTTTTCCACGCCACTTGATGATGACGTTCTTGCCCTCGGGGATGGCGGCGAGGTCGATCTCGACTTTGGCTTGGGCGAGGACATCGGCTGAGGCGGACATGTTTTCTAGAAAGTCTGCGGGAGAAAAGTTAGCTTGAAATTGTGCTTCTACTGTCCGCCTCTTGAATCGGACTGTGGGCTCAAGGATTTGGCCGAGCCGGGCTGAGCTGGACTAGGGTGTGCTCGAGATGTATTCCTTCGTTCCTCCTTACCTTGCACGGTGTTCTTTGCGCCCGCGGCCGCCAACAGCCCCATACTCCCGGCCATGAAGTACTGGAACACGCGGTTCGAGATCTCTGGGCTGCTGGACGCATAGCCCTTGAAGCTGGGAATCTTGCGTGTGTCGTAGTGCTGCTCCTTCGACCTGCCAAAGGGGCTGTCGAAGCTGCTTGCGCCTGGCGCTTCGGCGCCTGAGGCTGCTGTTCTTCTCTGGGAGGCGTTGGAAGCTGTGATGCTGGCGACACGGGGCGATTGAGAGGCGGGTGAGCTGGTGCTGGGGAGGGTGTGTCGGGTCCAGTTCCGTAGGGCTGAGCCTGCGGAGGCTGGCACGGGACGCATCTTGACGGAATCTGGGAGAGGAGAGAGGTGGCGGTGATCGTGAGAGGAGCTTGAGAAGACGTTGAAAGCTGGTCGGGTGGAAAGATGCGCAATGCGAGAAAAGTCGCCGACCTTGTTCGGTGGAGCTGCCGCCGCTGATTGTCTGGGATATGATTGGCTGGATGACCTGAGGGAATTGCGTCACGGGCGCTATTACTCGGCAGTACCTGGCAATGCTGCTATTACTCCTTTCGAGCGACACTTGCCACACCAAGAATTGCAATGCGAATTATCCCACAGCCGATGGAGGCGACACGGAGAAACTCTATTACAGTCCTATGCCGTGTAGCTCGCGGTGAAACTCTTGCGCGGTAAACCCCGCTACGTTGAACGCCTGCAGTGCTATCATGCTATGACCTCCGTTTATCCATTCAGACGCATGGTCCTTTTATGTGTACTGGCGAAGACTGACACACTAATATTCGCTGCGACTCGTCTTCTCTAGCCGCTCATCTCGATGTCTCTGATCGGATCTGGATGACTGTGTGTCCGAGAGTGCGAGGATTGAGGTCTTCCCGGACCATCAGCTCCTGAGCCATTCACTCCGTTGACACCGTTCTGATAACCGTTCTTCATCATAGTGAGGATCGAGGCTCCATTTTCGCCACTGACCCCATTAACAGCGCCTGCAGGGGCCGCTTTTTCTTCTGCTTCTCGGGCCTTCTCCTCTCTGTATTGGCGGTACGTTTTGGTTCTTGGTACTGTGTCCGACAGAAACTCAAGGTTGTCGATTCTCGATACAGCGTTGGCTCGATGCTGGTCAGCTGGAGACCACTTGCACTCAGCCCTTGTACCTACCTATGTCTTTATAGGCGATATTTCTCCGCGGCTTTCGTTCTGACTTGACCACGGTATGTGCTTGTTCGGTCAGGTAGCGGACAAAGATCTCCTGGCAAGAAGTGAGCAACCGTTCTCACACAGCCAGCATGGGGCCTACCGTAGCCACGGCTATTGCAAACGATGCGGAATTAGAGCATTGTGCAATATCTTCATCTTGTGCAATGATCTTCTTGACTCGGGCAACTGGACGGTGTCAATGTTTGGACTCGCGACCACAAAGCAGATGTGTGCTAACTAACGGGGCAGGGCTGTTGAACCCGTTATCTCCTGCGGTGGCTCGATAGGCGCGTTGTTGTATGGCATGGCTGGTTTATATGGTCCAGGTCTCTGTAAAGACTGCCGAGAACTTGCGGCTGTTGTTGAGGACGCACAGCCCCTGGAAAGCAAGCAATCGCGGGGCTCACTTCCCGGTTACAGTAGCCTGAGCCTATATCCTCGTCGTAGAAGTCGCGTGTGCAGGACTTTGCTGGCGTTGGACGTCGTGTTTCTCGTGGCCAGAGCGAAGATTACCGTTTATGTGTCGTCTTTCTTGAGCAAGTCTGAGTGAGACGCGTGCTCATAAGATTTAATGGACACGCGCAAAGTTCATGCGCCGTCGTGGCCGCGTCCGAAAATGGCAAGGCGAACGAGTCGTGGATTTGGAGGAACGTCAGCACGTTGAGACTCGCTAGGGATGACTTCTCAACACCCACAGCTAATGACAGGAATGTGACGCTCATTATCAGCTATCTCGACCATGATAGTTGGTCTGGTGTTATGACCTCGCGCGTTCCAGCCTCCTCCGCCGCTCCCTCTTCGCGCCGACCGTCGGCCTCAGCAAGGCGATTCTCAAGGCGCCTCTCCTCGATCTCCGGTCTTGAGGATGGCGCCGTCTCTTCCCCTGGGCCTCCAGCGGCGCAGGCTATTACAGAAGAAATTGCGGAGATAAAGCGCTATGAGGACTTTACGACGATAGACTGGGTTCAGGATGCCGCTCAGGAACATCTCAGGAGACGCGCCAGGCGGAAAGAATCAAAGTTTTTCGAAAGAGACGGAGTATTGGGATGGCGCAGGAAGCTCTGGGAGGCCTATGATGCTGCGCAGGCCTGGATAGTCATCACGCTTGTGGGAGTTGTCATCGGACTCATTGCTGCTGCCCTCAACATCATTACTGAGTGGCTGTCCGATATCAAAGTAGGGTACTGCACAACGGCATGGTATCTGAACGAAGGCTTCTGCTGCTATGGCTCGGAGGAAGGGTGCGATGAGTGGAAGAGGTGGACTACCTTCACGTTCGCCAACTACCTCGTCTACACTGTCTTCGCCGTTCTTCTGGCCTTCGTCTCCGCCTACTTGGTCAAATCTTACGCTCCATACGCGGCTGGTTCTGGCATCTCCGAGATCAAATGCATTATTGCCGGCTTCATCATGAAAGGCTTTCTCGGGTTCTGGACCCTGCTCATCAAAGCTATCTGCCTCCCTCTGGCCATTGCTTCTGGACTGTCTGTCGGCAAAGAAGGCCCGAGTGTGCACTATGCAACCTGCGTCGGGAATGTCATCTCGCGCTTCTTCGACAAGTACAAAAAGAGCGCTTCGAAGACCAGGGAGATCCTGACAGCGAGTGCCGGAGCTGGTGTGGCTGTTGCGTTTGGCAGCCCCATCGGCGGGGTTCTATTCTCTCTGGAAGAGATGTCTTCCCACTTCCCACTGAAGACGCTATGGCGAAGCTACTTTTGTGCCCTTGTCGCCACTGCAGTTCTGAGTGCCATGAACCCTTTTCGAACAGGACAACTCGTCATGTTCTCGGTCAAGTACGATAGAGATTGGCACTTTTTCGAGATTGTTTTCTACATCGTTCTCGGTATATTCGGCGGGCTATACGGTGCTTTTGTCACCAAGGGGCATCTGAAGGTTCAAGCATTCAGAAAGGAGTACCTAGGAAAATATGCCATCCCAGAAGCCGTCATACTGGCTGGCGCCACAGCTCTACTTTGCTATCCGAACATGTTTCTACGACGAGATATGACGGAGATGATGGAAATGTTGTTTCGAGAATGTGAGGGTGACTACGATTATGACGGACTGTGCGAACCAAAGAAACGTCTGTCTCTTATCGGATCCTTGTTTCTCGCCACGTTCATGCGCATTGGCCTCGTCATACTTTCTTATGGTTGCAAAGTACCAGCGGGGATATTCGTGCCTTCCATGGCGGTCGGCGCCTCGTTTGGACGAATGCTTGGGATCATTGTGCAATGGTTGCATGAATCCTTCCCTGACTCACGATTCTTCTCGGCTTGTCAGCCTGATGTGCCGTGCATCACTCCTGGCACATACGCGTTTCTGGGTGCTGGTGCCGCTCTGAGCGGGATCATGCATCTCACCATCTCGGTCACGGTCATCATGTTCGAGCTCACCGGAGCACTGACGTTCATCCTTCCGACCATGATCGTGGTGGGCGTCACCAAGGCAGTAGGAGATCGATTCAGCAACGCCGGCATCGCGGATCAGATGATCCGGTTCAATGGCTTTCCATTCCTCGATAACAAGGAGGAGCATATCTTTGGCGTTCCTGTATCGCAAGTGATGACCAGCAGCATGAGCATGCTATTCGCCGCAGGTATGGAGGCTAAAGCTGCACAGAAGTTGCTCGACGACACGTCATATTCTGGCTTTCCCATCGTTGAAGACAAAGACTCGAAGATCCTTGTCGGCTACATTGGCAGGACTGAACTGCAATTCGCAATAGGTCGCGCTAAGAAGCAAGGTTCTCTCGCCGCAGAGGCGAAATGCATATTTACGGCCGATCGTGATGACGGTAGCGAGACGCCCGCGCCTCTCAGTCCAGCCGTCACTTTTGACGCCATGGCAGTTCAGAGCGTTGACTTTTCCGCATTTGTTGACGCGACTCCGATCACGGTCCATCCCCGCTTGCCCCTGGAGACGGTGATGGAACTGTTCAAGAAGATGGGACCCCGGGTTATCCTGGTAGACCATCACGGCCGACTCGAAGGTCTTGTCACTGTCAAGGATTGTCTAAAATACCAGTTCAAGGTCGAGGCGCAAGAGCACGCTGCCTCTATCAGCAATGACCGCACACCTCAGCAAGACCGGTTTGTCGATGTACTCGGCAGGATTGGCGATGTGCTTTCAGACATGATTAACAACCTGTCCCGTGGCAAGTTGAAGCTTAGTCCTCGGACTGGCAATGGATGGGCGAGAGTAGCCGGAAATGATAGAGGCCAGAGTTTCGCAGATGACTATAACAATGAGCGTGAGATACTTGATGGGACCGAAGATGGGCATGAGCCAGACGGCGTCGAGCTTAGCTCACGATGAAATACACAATGCAGACTATACCATGAGATGGCCTCGCGATCCTTGTGTAACACTGCCGCACCCGGGATTCACTTTCTGTAGGGTTTCTTCATCACCTCCGCTTGGCGTTAACAATTCTCATTAATAAAGTGCGGCCGAGCACTATTCTCTTCCCAAATTATCCTCCTCGTCGCCTGTATTCTTGTCCGTCAGTCGAATCCAGGTCTCTGTCGCAATGGCCAGCCTCTCCAGTATACCGATTCGCAACAAAAACACCGTTCCTCAATCCGATCCCAATGAGCCGAGCAGTGCGAGCACGACTTTCACTCTCCCCATCATCGCTGCGAGCAACACTGAGCGTATTCCAAATGTCAGCATCCAAGAAACAGCGACCGCGACAGCCGACGCGATGGAAATAGAAGCAGAACCACCACCCACAAACGCAGCATCTGCTGCTACCACACCAGCGCCAGCGACTACGCCAGCCACTTCGCAGTTGATCATGACACGCATAGTACAGGGCCAGTCCGTGACAGACGAGTATTTGTTTCTCGCAGCCAAGTGCAGAACAATGAAGATCCTCTGGATCATGTTAGAGAAACACCTCAAAGCCACGCACCCAAAGACCTGGGACGCCTTGAAAGGCGGATTACCTCCAGGCGGGCGGCCCTCCAAGGTCCTCCTCCAAAAGACCCGCGGCAAGGGCAACCAGAAGTTCATCCAGGCAGACTGGTTAAGACCAGGCACCTACACGAACTGGTACAGCGTTGAATTCAACCATGGCGACCTGAAAATCTCCCTACCGAAAAGTGGAAATCCATTTCTCCGAGGCCCATCTGGAAGAATACATTGGCCCAATCCCAGGGCTGACCGAGGAGGATTTGGACGAGGCACGTGAGCAGCGGAAGGCCGTGCCGCTGGTCAAGCGCCCGTTCGCGCGCGTCACGTGGCTCGTCGAGCAGAAGCGCCTGGATGGCATTCGCGACCAGGAGATCGCCGAGAGCATGGCGATGGGGTCTGGCGCGGCGGCGGCTCTGGAGCCAAGACGCTACGCGCCAAAGACGGCGAAGTGGGCTTGTAGCTCGTTTCAGTGGTTTTCGACGTTGAAATCCGCCGACTACATCGCGGTGAGTGAGGAGGATGGAGACGAGCAGGACGAAGAGGACAGTGAGGAGGGGGACGAGGATGTGCCCGAGGCAGACGCCGAGGAGTACGGGGACGGGGATGCGTGGGACGATGAGATGGAGGTCGATGAGGGCAAAGGCAAGGGCAAGGGCAAGGCCCGGAGATATAACGACAGCGAGGACGAGGACGAGGACGAGGACGACGCCATGCAATTCTAGGCGGTCGTCAGATTAAGTTACGGCGGAGACCCGAGCCAAACGAGCGGGCGATATACTGGTACATAAGAGGCGGGATGACGCGGCGTGAATCAGGCGCAGCAAAGTGGAGTTTGTTCTCCCGCTTGTCGATAGAGCGCGAGCGCCCCGACGAGCCAATGGCTCGATAAATTCATGATTTTGTACGCCCTGTTTTTGAACTGCTTCCCGCGCCCGGTATGCCAATGCCAGACTCAGAGGCTAAAGATGAAGACTACTTCCTCCCGCTCCAAGACCAGCGCGTCTTCGGCGCGGGCATCAAGCGCAAGAGAATCAACTTCGTGCGGGCGTCGACCGCGGCGGACACGCCACCATCCACTACGAGTATTGTGACAACGGCAAACGCTATCTCCTCGCGCTACCTCTCCATCGTGCTTCCTCAATCTGCATCGCACACACAGCAGGACACTAAGTCAAAGGAACCGACGACGGCGCGGGGAGTCGAGTCTCCCGAACGATGTCCCGTGTGCGCCGAACGTCTTGCCACGACTCCCTCGACCCACGAACACGAATCCTCACTAGCCCACCAAGTCTGCCTCGAGCACGTGCGTCCCCCGTCCCACCTTCCTCGATCCCACGTCGGACTCCGCTACATGTCGTCCTACGGCTGGGACCCCGACGCGCGGAGGGGCCTCGGCGCCCGCGAAGAGGGCATCACCGCGCCGATCAAGGCCACGAGGAAGAACGATACGGCGGGGTTGAGGGAGAGGGATGATCGCAATGATGATGGATCAGAGCACGCATTATCTGCCACTACGAACACGGCAAAGAAGAAACGCCTGAAAGGGAAGGAGACGCAGGATTCCCCTGCGGCGGCGGTCAAGTCGGATGCGAAACAGGTCCGCGTTAGGGAAGCGGAGGCGAGGAAGCGGGCGGAGAGGTTGAGGGCGAACTTCTACGGGCCGGATCTGGAGAGATATCTTGGGCCAGAGGCGTCGACGGTTTAGAGTCCATACCACTGGGACCGAGTGTTTAATTCGTGCGAGAAGATCGAATCGCGTGCAACCCCAAAGAACTGACAAAGAATGACTACTGTCCATTGGCACGCCACAACAAAGATGGCGCCTTAGACTCTGGGATTCTCAGGTGGAAAAATGGGCTCTTCCAAAAGTACCATCGCCGAATCTATGGTATGGGGACGAGTCGCCTTCGAACCCAGGACTGCCGTTGGTCACGACTGCCTGTACAGTGTCTCAAGCATATATGGACCATGGGACCAGGAAAGCCCTGGATTGCCGAACGTGCTTGGAGCGTGGCATATGTGGAAATTGTGCTTGATTGTCGGGGACATCATGGCTTCGGGATAGGGAATATGCATTTGGATTTCTCCCGACTATACAACTGCATCGAACCACCCTCTTCAATTCCAGCCCCAGGTCGACCGAGACACACCCCCGACGCCACGCTCCGCTAAAAGGTCATGCTCTTCCTCACAAGCCTGCCAGTGCGCTTCTAATGCTTCTTGAACAGCCCGAGGTGGTGCTTCTTCTCCTTGTCCTTCTTCAACTTCCCAGTGGGAAGGCCCTCGTCAGGGGAGGCGTACGGTTTCGGCATTGGCGCCGCTGGTTGGGCTGGTCGAGCGGGCCCAGGCGCTGTGCCGACCCCGGGGCGGACGCCGTTGTGTGGTGGGGCGCCGCCTCTGCCGCCTCCCAGATTCATGTTTGCCATTGCTGCAGTTGGCGGAACTGGGGAACGGCCGTTTGCCCCGGGTTGAGGAGGTTTCGGCTGCTGAGCCTGCGGAGCAGGTTCGCTCATCCAAGCAGGCAACTTCGGCGGCGCGCGGTCCATGGGCAGGTCGAGCTGTTTCCGCCCCGCACTTAGCAGACTTACTTGGCGGAGGAAGGTTTTGGGCGTGAGCATATGGGTCGTTGCCAGGAAGATTTCTTTCCCGGCCATGCGGGAGACTTCGTAGCAAGCTCTTGCTTCGGCATAGGTGGCGCCGCCACCCATAAAGACTATGATACGTTGGCGCGGCTTGTTTGTCTGCGACCGCGCTTGTGCCCAGGTTGGTTTCCCTGCATTGCGCAGCGAACTTTGCGAAAGATTCATTTGGCTGTTGGGGTCGTTGAGGTGCGGCTTTACAGGCGGGAAGACGTTTGCGTCTAATGTGCCTTGACATTGTTCCTCGAGCATGTATCGAAGGGCGGGTTCAAAGCGGGAGAGGCTCACTTCTTCCATATTGCTGGAGCTGTCTCGAAGCTTGGGGGGGAACAAGGGTGGTGGGGTGGGCGTTGTGTCCTTGAGCTGCTTTTCGACCCGGGCACCCAATGTTATTAGGTTGTAGATGATTTCGCCGTCCATGGGGGAGAGTTCGCCGTGGCAACGCAGCTTCTCGATGTCGCCTCGCAGAATGCCGTGCTTGTATAGAATGTACAATATCAGTAACCGGACTCGGTCTTCATGCTTGACGCTGTCGTCGTCCAGCAGCCTGACAACTTGATCTGCCAGATTTTTGGGCTTCTTGTTGTCTTCGTCCACGCCCGTTGCCAATGATTGCTCGACAGAGACTACATCCAATAATTTGTGGTCTGCGAATATTTTGGCGCACTTCTCAGCCATGTCAATGTGGAGGGAGAAGGCTTCTTTGCCTTCCTGGAATTCCGGCAATCCAGCCAACATGTCCTTGATGGTGTTGATACTCGCCGGCTGGCCGTCATTATCGGCAAATTGAGGATTCTTGGCCTGGAATTTCTTGAACTCCTCACTCAGCTGCACCAGCAGATCTTTCATGTGCATGTGCCGGTGAGCCACCCAGAGGTTATCCTTTTCGGTGATCTCGACCTCTTTCTCCTCTTGGTCGGGTTGACCTCGGCGGATGATGTTGCGGTATGTGATCTTGTCATTGTCGTCTTGGACGGGTAGAAGGTCCATGGCCATTGCCTGATATGTCAATTCATGGACAAATGGTGACATTAGATCCATCGAGCGATCCGTGATCAATAGCACCGCCCGTGGCCGATTTCCTTGGTTCTGCGGAGGAAAGTCATTGCGAGGATCCCGGGCGTAATCGTCCAACGCGCTCTGGACAAAGCTCGCGAGATGATAGCATAGCACATCTGCCGCATGTCTCTCATGCTCCCTGGGCTTGTAGAACCGTATCAGAGGGTATTCGCCCAGAGACACGCATATAGACACGAGTTTCTGCGTTATTGTGTCCAAGTGGCTCTTAACCAACGAGTCGCAGGCTGAATGGAAGAGGAGGTGAAAACTCCATGGCTCTCGAAAGGTGACTAGATTTGCTTCTCTTGGGAAATACTCGACATTGAGCGTTCGTGAGTCGGCGATTAACTGTGCTCTGGACTCGGAGCGAAACAGTTCCTCACCCAAACCCCGCGGTAATTGGGATGTCCATATCAAGTACGCTCGGCGGTATCTCCTGCGGCTCAGGTCGGCTTTGAGGCATTCGACTATGTGTGGGAGAGGTGAGAGGAGGTAGATGGCATCGGTGTCGGACGAGCCTTGCCTGCGGTCTTCGATGGACTCGATATTGATGATGTTGCAGTTGAGTATATCGTCTTCCTTGGTGGCATTGTAAATCAGCCGCTTACTCTGCTCGTCGAGGATCAGGATTTTCCAGTCGCGTCCGCTGGTCGCACGGATTGTGTCGAGTATAATATTCCGCTGGATGTCGAGGATTGAGGAAGCCATGGCGGGGGTGGAGAGCCGGCTGGCTGAGGCGCCTTCACATGCTCGGGCATACAGTCACACCAGACAGGCGGAGGTCTTGATATAGGCCTGTTCAAAGCCTTGTTTTCCTGTCACCGGTGAGGGGTGACGGGTGGTGTTATCATAAAAGACGGTGCGAGCCCGGGTTCGAGCTGCACTGGTGTTGATCTACTCCGTGCGCAGTCTGCTTCAGCCTCGAGATGGCGGAGTGGAGACAAGGCTGCATGTTTCTATGACATTTACTCGTTCCCTGAGGAAAGTTTTACGCCTCGTTCAACGTCTGCTTTCTCCTGCCCGTCCCCATTTTGGCCTTCACGCAGCATCGCTCGCATTCTCCCTGGTATGCTTGCTCTTCCCACTCGGCGGGGGCAATGCCTTTTCTGCTCATTTCGGGCCGCCTTTGCGGCTGTGCCCAAGCGACAACTTGAGTTCCAACGCAAATCCTTCTCCAGCACGTCGAGTCGCAGAGAGCGGACACAGCACAGATCCTCGCCACCTGTTCGCTCAATCCGCTCCGACAAGAAGCCTACCCGCACGGTTCGACGGCCACCCAGGCACTTAGATATCTCACCCGAACAGGCGAGCAGCCGCGTGCATGCCAGCTTAAATACGTTAAAGAAGCAACTGGAAACGACAACTGTGAGCCCAGACTCCGACGTCACGCAACTTGCCGCACTTGACCCTTTAGGGACGTATTGGCCGGCATTCAGAGGGCAGGTCCAAGATAACATTCAGTCACCAGGCGAGTCTGGCGAGGCAGGATTCGATGGATTAATGCATGATATCGGACTAGCCCAGCAGGGGGGATGGAAAACAGAACTCCCGAGAGTCCTGCACTTTGGCTTCGTTGATTATGTTTTGATGAGAAAGGCACAAGACGTGCCGGAAGAGGGTTCTGCACTGGCAGAGCTGAAATTTCCGACTGAGTGGTATACCAACGCCCGGCAGGTCCAGAGAGATGTTCATCTGCATATTGGTCCCACGAATTCAGGAAAAACATATACGGCTTTGAAGCGGCTAGAAGAGAGTGGCAATGGATTTTATGCAGGGCCTCTCCGGTTGCTGGCGCATGAGGTATACTCGAGGTTTAAAGCCAAGGGAGTATCATGCGATCTGGTGACTGGAGACGACGTGAGGCTGGAAGAAGATCCGGATACCAGACTAAGCGCTTCAACCGTGGAAATGGTCGATGTCGGCAAGCGCTGCGAGGTCGCCGTTATCGACGAGATCCAGATGATGGCCGACCAAGAGCGTGGTTGGGCCTGGACTCGAGCGTTTCTCGGTGCCAACGCGAAGGAAGTCCATATTTGCGGTGAAACGCGAGTACTTCCACTTGTGAGGGAGCTCACGGCTTCGACCGGGGATATTCTCCATGTGCACGAGTACAAGAGATTAAACCCTCTTAAAGTCATGACCAAGAGTCTGCGGGGGGACTTGAAGAATCTGCGCAAGGGCGACTGTATTGTGGCCTTTTCCGTCATGAACATCCACGCCTTGAAGAAGCAGATCGAATTGGACACTGGTCGTCGGTGTGCTATCGTGTACGGTAGTCTCCCGCCTGAGACTCGCGCGCAACAAGCCGCACTGTTCAATGACCCAACCAACGACTACGATTTCCTTGTTGCCAGCGACGCCATTGGGATGGGGTTGAACTTGTGAGTTGAGCCCGGCTGCCTACTGAAAGAGCTTACTAACTTCGAGTCAGAAGCGTGAAGCGCATCATCTTCCACAGCGTGACAAAATGGAACGGCACGGCACTGGTCAATCTATCAACTCCTCAAATCAAGCAAATCGGTGGCCGAGCAGGTCGATTTCGAAACGCACATCAAGCCATGACCAACACGTCAGCTGGCTCTGAAGCTAATGTCGGCCTCGTCACGACCCTGAACGACGAAGACTTGCCCCTGGTCAGGGCTGCTATGCAAACAGAAGCTGCCCCAATCAAAAGAGCCGGCATGCTCCCACCAGGCGAAGCCATGGAGGAGTTTGAGAGCCGCCTGCCGAAAGGCATCCCATTCGAATACATCCTGCGACGTCTTTGCGGCAAGGCGGCAATGCACGACCGATTCCGCGTTTGTAGCATTCGTGATCAGAGTCTGATTTCTCGAACCATCGAATCCGTTCAGGGACTAAGTCTGACCCAGCGCATGATTCTGACTGCTGCACCAGCTACCACGCATTCGGCGGCAATGCACCAAGTCATGAGAGCATTTGCTCAATTCGTGGCAGATCGCAAGCAGGTGACGATTGCAGACGTCCCCGAGGTCAATTTGGAGGTGCTTGAGAAGCCAATTTCCGGTGAGAGAGCATACCTCGAAAGCTTGGAGGATCTCCACAAGGCTCTGGTCCTGTACCTGTGGCTCAGCTACCGGTTCCTGGGCATCTTCAAGGGCCGAGAAATGGCCACGTACGCGAAGGAGATGGCCGAACAGCGCATCAATACGTGCCTCTTGGAGTTTTCTGCAAACCCCGATCTTCGCAAGAGGGTCCTGTCGTACAAGAAGCGGATGACTCTCCCTCAAATACAGACCGAACCAGACGCCACAACAGACGAGGAGTCGGAGCTAGATGTACCAGGAGAGGATACAGTGCTCCCGGTCGACTGGACTCGTGGGTCTGAGAGTATCGAGTTTGATGATGAGACCCAGGCCTCTCAACCCGTTGGTGCAGCTCAGGGGTGAGCGTCGCGCAGGCTGAGGTACTCAATAGCTTCGCCTCGTCACATTATATCAGCAAATCCGACACAAGCAGTGAAGGTTTAGAGCTCATGGATTGTACAAAAAGAGAAGTCTCAAGTAGGGATGACGATGTTCATTCTGCTTCTGCTACCGCGCCTATCATGTACCAATACTTGTCTTGCTGCCATCAAATTTTGGATACCTCGCCTGGCCTTTTGCTGAAGGTCCCCATTTCTTGGTTCGGATGCGGGGAGCCGACTATTGCTGAGTCACCTGTCTATCAGTTGTGATCTGGTTCGACGCAGCCGCCTCACGAGCAAGCTGGTCCTCTGTCTTTTTGTTGCCGTGCAGCTAAGCGGCCGGTTAGCTCTGTGTCAGGTCCGACGGCACTTCGTAGAAAGGACGGCCACTGACAATCAATCGGTTCAGGAAGCTTCCTGGCTTTCCGTAGTCCTGGTTCTCCCTCTCGGCATCCTCGGCTTCCTTGTTCACGTAGTCCATAGTCTCTTCATCAGCTGAGTCGTGTTCGTCAAAGTTGGCTGCTAGAAATGTTAGCTAGAGTCTGTTGAGTCGCCGTAGTAGAGAGCGGTGTGATATCGAAGAATCAAGAGAACCAAGATGGGTCAGACGTATGAGGAGGGGTCTTGTATGAATAGCCGTAGAAGCTCTCCAGACAGATGCAACACTGAACCGATGTGCATACCTTCTTTGTCTTTATGACTGAGACGACGCTTGATCTTCGCACGAATGCTGTCCATGGTGAAGAGAAGGCGAGATTGTCAGTTGGATGGTCTTGCAGGTATATTGTTTTGAGGGTAATGGGAGGTGTCGTGTATTTGTAGAGACCGTGAGAGAGATACTAGAGGGTGAAAGATGGATGAGGGCGGGGTGAAAATCGTACCATTTTATGAACTGGATCCCAGGGCAGCAAGAAGCTGGAACGAGGAAAGAGGGGCATGACACCCGGGCAGTGACCATGCATGCGGCCATCCTCGCATCCTTGGGGCTGGACCCAGAGAGACTTCTCCATTCACATTTGGCCATCTGCCAGAAGCACAATCGGATCTTCAAGCCAGTGATGTCCAGCAGCCCCGGTAACCTGACCGCCGAGTTCCACGCCACCCCTCGGTCATCCGATCGGGCCATTGCAAGCGAGGCGGCTGACACGCGAGGCGAGGCCTGTTCTTTTTTGGAGAGCCGCTTGGAGATCTCGACAGGCCGCTTGCTCGAGATTTCCACCACCTCGCCAACTGTCACCAGGCCTGGCTGGACCAAGTCATCGGACAGTTTCTCGTGCACAAGCACCGGCTGACTGTCATGGACGACTTCACCTCCCTCGAGCTGCTGTCGCTCGTCTCCAAAGTCACCTCCGAAATCCACAACCACTTAGGCATCAGTGACAAGACTCTAGCAGAGTTCGTCATTGACCAGCACGAGAAATGCGGCGGAGATCTTGGGAAGTTCAAGGAGGCCCTGGCGGCCATGGGCGCCGACTTCCCAAACAGCCTGGTGGAGAGCGTCGATCGATTGATCCTGACTATGCACCCCAAGCACAAGAAGAGCCAGAAATCGGCCGCACAAGAGAATGGAAAATCAGATATGGACGAGCTGAATGCCATCGGGCGCAAGGCAAGGGTATTCAAGGGCCTCGCCGTGCCCGATCGTGAACAGGAATGGAGTGACTCTGAGGATGATGTGGCTGCGCTAAAGGCCACAAGCAACGTCCGACCCGGCGCAGATGAGGATGATACTTTTGCGCTTCTGGAAGGTTTAGCAGCCAAATCGAAAAACGGCACAAATGGCACGGCCAAAAGAAGCCGGAAAAGAAGTCACAGCCCTGACCGCGATGATTACTCCAGAGATAGGGAACACAGACGGAAATACTGGACCCGAAGTCCTAGTCCTCGCGAAGACAAGCGGTCCCGCCGACATCGAGACGAGGATCATACGGACAGAAGAAATGGGCACAGAGACGGGTACGACGAGAAACGGAACGGTCATCACAAGAGCAGGCGGCGCGACTACGATGATGATGATGATGATGATTTCAGCGTGCCACCTCCGCGAGAAGTCGACGAACAGCCCATACTATACAAGGTCTATGACGCTGTGATTAATGGAATCAAAGACTTTGGAGCTTTTGCCAATTTGCAAGGCGTCAAAGGTAGTCCCAGCGGGCTGATCCACGTCTCAGCCATTCAAGAGGGTGCGAGGGTTAATCATCCCTCGGATCTCTTGTCACGAGGCCAGCCTGTAAAGGTTAAAGTCGTCAAGATGGAGAACAACAAAATCAGCTTGTCGATGAAAGAGGTTGATCAAATCACTGGACAGGACATGGTACCGTCGCGAAGGATAGCGTCCGGTGCAAACATGGAACGCCTAAATGGCATGCCCTCTGATGATCGCTACGGAAGTTTGAGCAGCACTGTGCCTGTTCTTGAGGACGGTTATAACTCGAGGCCTGGCAAGAACAAAAAGAGAATGACTTCTCCGGAGCGCTGGGAAATCAAGCAACTCATCGCGTCAGGCGCAATCTCAGCAGCAGACTATCCTGACATTGACGAGGAGTACAATGCGACACTGAACGGTGAAGGTCAGTTTGAAGAGGAGGAAGACATTGATATCGAAGTCAAGGAGGAAGAACCACCGTTCCTGGCTGGTCAAACAAAGCAATCTCTCGAATTATCTCCCATTCGCGTTGTGAAAGCTCCTGAAGGGTCGCTGAACAGAGCGGCTCAAGCGGGCACGAGTCTAGCCAAGGAGAGAAGAGAACTCAAACAACAGGAAGCTGCCGATAAAGCTGCAGAAGAGGCCTCCAAAGTCGACCTCAACGCTCAGTGGCAGGATCCCATGATTGCCCCTGAACAGCGCAAGTTTGCTTCAGATCTTCGACAAGCACAGCAGCAATCAGCAAAAGCAATCGAAGCTGTACCAGAGTGGAAGCGGGCAATGCAGAGCAAGAACCAGTCCTTCGGCAAGAGGACAGATATGACCATCAAGCAGCAAAGAGAGTCACTTCCAGTCTTCAAGTTCCGGAAGCAACTGCTCGAAGCCGTTGCCGCAAATCAATTGCTGATCGTAGTTGGTGATACTGGCTCTGGCAAAACGACCCAGGTTACGCAATATCTGGCTGAAGCTGGCTTTGCGAATAATGGCATGATTGGTTGTACACAGCCCCGTCGTGTTGCTGCCATGTCCGTAGCGAAACGTGTCTCCGAGGAAGTTGGTTGTGAGCTAGGCAAGGAGGTCGGCTATACCATTCGCTTCGAAGACCGGACCTCGCCTGACACCAAGATCAAATACATGACAGACGGTATGCTTCAGCGAGAGATCTTGCTAGACCCTGACCTCAAGCGGTATACTGTCATTATGCTGGACGAGGCACACGAAAGGACGATCGCTACCGACGTTCTGTTCGGCCTGCTCAAGAAGACGCTCAAACGACGGCCAGACCTCAAGCTAATTGTCACTTCGGCCACCCTCGATGCTGACAAGTTCTCTGAATATTTCAACCAGTGCCCGATCTTCTCTATCCCTGGTCGCACGTTTCCCGTGGAGATTATGTATTCGAGGGAGCCCGAGGAAGATTATCTGGACGCAGCATTGACTACTGTCATGCAAATCCACCTGACGGAGCCGCCTGGTGATATCCTACTGTTCTTGACCGGCCAGGAGGAAATTGACACGAGCTGTGAGGTCTTGTACGAAAGGATGAAGGCTCTGGGACCGAGCGTACCGGAGCTAGTGATCTTGCCCGTATACTCAGCCCTGCCGAGCGAGATGCAAACGAGAATCTTCGATCCCGCGCCACCTGGAGGCCGAAAGGTCGTCATCGCGACCAACATCGCTGAGACTTCAATCACTATCGACGGCATTTATTATGTCATCGACCCTGGCTTTGTCAAACAAAACGCTTATGATCCAAAGCTTGGAATGGACTCGTTGGTTGTGACACCTATCTCTCAGGCACAGGCCAAACAGAGAGCAGGTCGAGCAGGGAGAACAGGTCCAGGCAAATGCTTTCGATTATACACTGAAGCAGCTTATCAGTCGGAAATGCTTCCTACCAGCATACCCGAGATCCAGCGGCAGAATCTTTCCAATACCATCCTCATGCTCAAAGCAATGGGCATCAACGACCTCTTACACTTCGATTTCATGGATCCGCCACCGACCAACACTATGTTAACTGCACTCGAGGAGCTCTACGCACTTTCTGCCCTAGACGACGAAGGCCTACTTACCCGCCTAGGTCGTAAAATGGCCGACTTCCCCATGGAGCCTTCACTCTCAAAAGCCCTCATTGCCTCTGAAGACATGGGTTGTTCTGAGGAGATGCTAACGATCGTGGCCATGCTGTCTGTTCAAACGGTCTTCTACCGCCCAAAGGAGAAACAGCAACAAGCCGACCAGAAGAAAGCCAAGTTCAATGACCCACATGGTGATCATCTTACCCTGCTGAATGTCTACAACGCATGGAAGACATCCCGCTACTCTGACCCATGGTGCTTCGAGAATTTTATTCAAAAGCGGCAGATTGGACGGGCAAGAGACGTGCGACAACAACTCGTCACTATAATGCAAAGGTACAAGCATCAGATCGTCTCCTGCGGTCGCAATACCATCAAAGTCAGACAAGCCTTGTGCTCGGGCTTTTTCAGGAACTCGGCAAGGAAAGATCCGCAAGAGGGGTACAAGACGCTTATTGAGGGCACGCCAGTGTACATGCACCCAAGTTCTGCCTTGTTCGGGAAGCCGGCGGAGCATGTCATCTTTCATACGCTTGTGTTAACCACGAAGGAGTACATGCATTGCGCGACTGTGATTGAACCGAAGGTATGTCTCGACAAACCCTGATGCGTTGCCATGCCTCTACGTACTGACATGTTTGCTAGTGGCTCGTCGAAGCAGCACCCACGTTCTTCAAAGTCGCACCCACGGATCGACTGAGTAAACGCAAGAAGGCGGAGAGAATCCAGCCGTTGCATAATAAGTTTGCTAACGGGGATGACGATTGGCGGTTGAGTGCCCAGAAGAGGCAGGGACGAGGCGGCGGTGGTGGCACATGGGGATAGTCGTGGGTTTTACGATGCGACGTTTGGTTAGGAAGCCAATGTGCAATGGGGATTCGAGATATTGTGACAAGAGACGCGATATACCAAGTAGAACAATCAGCAAGCATTTTCTCGGTGCTATAGGCCAATCCAGCCTACGCAGTAGGTCAACGTGGACATATTCAAGTAGTTCTCGTGCTCGAGAGTATATCTGGACCAGAAGCTTTCGCTCGTGACCTAGGTGAGTAGGTCCTGGTCAGGAATCACAGCAGGAATGATATGGAGCGCCGCGCTAAGCATTCTGCGCGCGAATCCCCGGCGCACCCACAGTACCGTCGCCGAGCGACTTAACCTTGAATATATTTTTCAGCGGCTTCAACACCGGCGGCGCAGTGACCACGTCCTGCAAACTGCGCTGCCTCAGCTCGCCTTCCTCGCGCCTCTTCTTCTCCAAGATCTTCCACGGATCCGCATCATTGACATCCTTCCCTGCTCCTCCTTTCTTCCGCCTCTTCTTGCCCAACGGGTTCGAAGGGTCGACCCCGGCGCCCAACCACACCAGCTGATCTTCGTCCCTCTTCTCCGCGAGTTCGTCGGCGAGTTCTTCCTCCTTGGCTCTCAACTTCTGCTCGGTGTTGCGCCATTCCTTTTGCATGCGTGCCAGGCGTTTATTGTGCTTGCTCAGTGGAGTTTTGATCTTCTCGAGGCCCGCGATCTGCGTGAGCTTAGACTTGTGCTTGGGTACCGAGGTCAGTGGTAGGGACTGGTCGACGCGGGCGCTGAACGAGGAGAGCGTTTCGCCGGGTTTGATTTTCAGGCTCGTCTGGGCTGGAGCAGTAGCAGTAGCAGTAACGGCAGATAGAGCGGCTTCATCGGTTGGTTTGGTGGCACCATGTCCGTCCGCTGAAGACTTGGTGAGAGTATTTGAAGATGGCTTCAACGTCGAGGTCGAAGCCGAGTTCGACTGTGGCTTTGCATCCACTTTACGGCGTTTCTTCGAGGGCGCTGTTCCGTCGTCGAGTCCGGAACGTATTCTCTTGCCGTCCTGGAAGGCTAGAAGGCGTTTGAACGCCTTGGGCGTGTCGTCTTCTCGATATTGGTGCTTTTGATGCTCTTTTTTCTGCTTTCTTTCTTCTCTTTTGCGCTTCTTCTCTATCTCCGAGGTGAATATTGGGTCGGACTTCTTTTGCACGGCGAGGGTTTTCGCACGGTGGGTGGGCGGCAGGTCATAGTTGGAGGGGTCGTCGTCGCGCTTGCGCTTGTGTTTGTGTGGCATTTGAAATCGACTTTCATGTATTCTCGCGTTTCTTAGTAAGCCCTGCCGGGTGTGTATGGCGGAAGGTGGCTGGTCAAGCGGTGTTCAGAAGTCCTTAGGACCTTGCGACCACTAACCAGGACTGCAAGGAAAATATCCGCCAAGGCTGAGCATGGAGATTCAGGGAACGTTTTACCCCGCATTCAGCCTTGTATGAATACGAGCTAAGGCCAGGAGCCTTGGCGTCTTGGCGTACTTTGACTGCATCTTGACAACCTCTGACTAGTCACTCTTTCCTTTCTTCCTCGTTCCTCCATTCAGGAGCATACTACCGTGTACCTTGGTGCAGTAATAGATGACCCTTGAGGTCGAGCCTGCCTTTTGCAAGGATCCGGATACCGCCCACTGGAGAATGCAATGTCCGTAAGTTGGATCAGTTCTCACTTGATGATGAACGGTCCGACGAATACATTGCTCGAGAAATCTGTTCCCACAATACCCCTGGCAGATGAACTCGGAAGACTCACAACCTATAGGCCGTTCCGATTCACCTACAATACAGTGGAAACACATCTAGGTCTATTCTATCAACACTGTTGACATGATGCTCTAATCAATCAATGCTCAAACTCTAAACATTCCCACTGAAGTTCCAGATTCAACCATTTGTCAGAATACTGGCCCGTCTCGCCTTCGTGTTTCAGCAGCTTCGTGCACTAGCAATCGTCCACATCGAGTCGTTGCCAGAGTTGTTCGAATTCTGCACCGAGCCAGCAATTGTTGTCGATTCTAGCTTCACTCATGCTGAATGCGAAAATATACACCGAGATTCCCAAACTCACGATCTCTGCCATTCCTCATGTCATCTTGGATGTTCACGATGGTTTGCCCACATTGAGCTTCCCATCGGTAGCATTGGATCTTCGCATCGCGCGTCGAGAGGTCCAGCTTCGGAAAGCGTACTGTCAAATATACCACTGCATTCAAGAATGTCAGTCCTTGATCTCCATCAAGCTTGGAGCGCTCCGAGAATGCCCCAGTCTTACCACAGAGGAACAGTGAGATCCCATCAGCATGTCGATATCGGTCGTGGGCGGAACTTTGTTGCTGAGCCAGAGCAATGGAACGCACAACACCGTACACCCCTCGCTGCTCACCAAGTGCTCCTCTAAAATCATCGGCTGCGTGGCACCTGTCAGCAAACATTCACATCTCAGTAGCAGATGGCCCACCGTCTAGATGGTGATGAGCCACTTCGTGCAAGACTGTCTTGGTGAGGTTGTACGACAGCATCACTTGGAAGGCCCAACAGCTATACAGCTCTGGTCGAGAGTCTCTGGTGCTGGGCTCAGCGATCTGTTCCTGACACATTAAATCCACTAAACCATGCAAGGTATTCAACCTCTCATTGTCAAGGTACTTGGTGTGAAACGTGTAGCAACCAGTCAAGCGCCCGGCCCTAGTTTTATCTGGGGAATACCATGCGCATGCGTTATCGGAAGTATCTGTTGAGAACCTGACCCCTGTGTCACGGGAATCCGTTGTCTTTTCGTACACATTTGCAAAGGCTTTTGGTCTCGCTAGGATGTCCCAACAGAAGTTCCTATGCGTGCTAAGCTCTAGTCAGAAAGTTAGTGCAGGACTCAAAGTTGGTGCCAGTCAACCTACTCGATATCATCTCCAGCACAGTCTGCACATCAAATTCTGGCGAGAAAAAGGCAGACAAAAGGTTTCGCATGGCCGGCGTATGAGAATACTCTCGCAGTGCGCGCTCGGCCACTTTCAGGACCCAGTATGCCTCGCGTCTGGCAAGAAGTATGCGGTGGATGTACTCATGCCCGCTGTAGCTCACGTCGACTGGCGCAGTCATGAATTCCGGCAACCATCGTGGGTCCACCCGCGTGTTGGAGTTAGCCATTGCCGTTCCAAGGTGGCTGAAACCGAGAGGTTTGATCAATGAGGAAGACAAGAGGTGGTAAAAGGTTCGCAGGGGCTTTTGTGAAATGTTGATATGTTCTGTTGAAGTTCCAGTTGTGCGAAGGCGCTCGAGGGAATCTGTGTCTGTTTACCTCAACTCATGAGACCGATGGCACTGGACGCTATTATAGCAGATTTTCGCTGAACATGGCCCAGTGAGCTGCGACATGTCGCTGCCGAAGGCTTTGAAGCTTGTGGCAGAGAACAGAAGTCGATGCTGGAACTGAGACGTGTCTTTATTCTTCAGATCCGACTTCAGTGGGCTTATGGCGCCGAGCTGAGACTGACAAAGGCATCCTGGATCACTATATCCGTGCTGTTATGAGGCCGGAACCCGCAGAATCAGGTTTCGAACGGTCAGTCAGAATCGGAGTGACCACAAGGCCACCGGCGTAAGAATGATAGATAACACAAAAGACGCCTCAGCCACGCAGACCTTCTTCGGTGGGAGACATGTGTAAGTCAGCGAGTGCGAAGACAAAGCCGTGGCTGGCAACAAGGCTGAAAAGGAGACGGTCAAATATAAGGGGGGTATCATCTGTACTGGCAGCTCAATATGTCTAGCCTGAAACAAGGTGGGGAGAGTCGTCAAGACAAGGTCACAACTGCCATATCGAGTTGTCATCATTGGCATTGCCTATCGACAACAGGCCGTACAGTCGTTCGTAGTTGCCACAGTGCCTACGGGAAACTGTCATTTCGGTCGAGACTGCAGACGCTTGATGGCATTCTTGTCAACCGAAACAGTACTCCTTTGCTGATCGGCGAGGATGGACCCCCAAGCAAGGCGAGACGTTCAAGACATCTGGAACGGCACGACGGTCGTGGGACGATGTTCTTGGAGGTGTAATGGTCAGGGTTAGGCCAGAACATGTTCTTCGTGTCATCTCCAAACCTGCATTTAGTTGGTGTACAGGTTCACGCCCCAGACGGCGGAATAATCATTCGTCCTTCCTTTACCGTTCGGAACCTCGAGGCTGTCAAGCGCCGCCATGACTTCAGGCGACAGCCTCCGCACAGCGAGATTGGACTTGATGCGAGCTGCGACGCCGTGACGCTGGTTAGCGAGACGATGCAAAGGTGCAACCAAGGGGCTCGAGCGAAAACTACAAGCGGACTTACCTTCTGTCTGGCTCTTGCCCAACGGAACGGTACCTCGCTGTACCGCCCAGCTCTGTAACAGCTGGCCCACATCCATCTTACATTGTTCTGCAAGCTTCTTGACCGTCGGGTCCTTCAGCAGTGTCGCTCGATCGGCCTTTTGACCCGCAAACGGTGAGTAACACGTCGTGAGGATGTCATGTCCTCTAGAGAAACCGATCAGCTCGTTCTGCGGCAGCCACGGATGGACTTCAACCTGGTTGCACGATATAGGGATTTCTTCCGCGTGCGGGAGGATTTCTTTGAGCTCAGAGACCGAGAAGTTAGAGACACCCACGGCGCGCGTCTTGCCGGACGACACGAGCCCTTGCATCGCTTTCCAGGTGGGGACAAAACTCCCCTTTTGACCTGCCAGCAACACGGTCAGCAACAGCCAGGACTTGTTCACCTTTGCGCCTCACCTGCTTGGTTTGCGATATTTGCACATGTGTGTTCCCAGTCGATGACTGGGCTATCTGTTCCTTCCCGCATCGATATTCCCTTCTCCGCCCAGGAAGCCATCTTGCCGGTATCAGCATGCTCCAGCGCTTCTCGGGATATGGGCTTGAAAGCAACAGGCCAGTGCGCCAATAGTAAGTCGACATATTCGAGGCCCATCAGCTTCAGCGACTGGTCGAGACTGAGCTCCACGTTCTCCGGGGCGGCGAAATGCGGCCAGAACTTGGTCGTCACGAAGATTTCGGATCTGGGGACCCCGGATTCGCGAATCGCAGCTCCCACTTCTTCATCAACCTGGAGGGGAGATAGGTCAGTACTCATCCTGCGGAGCTTAGCGTGGCAGTCATGCCGATCAAGGGAGTTGTCGGCGCGTGTCATACCCCGTATTTCCAAGCACAGTCTAGATGCCTGTATCCCAGCTTGAGAGCTGTCAGGACGGCGGCCTTGCACCACCCAGAATCGCCCGCCGCCCAGGTTCCAAATCCGACAGACGGCATTGCCATGGTCTTCCCGCCAGCGACTTTGATGAGGAAATGCCTGGGAAGCGCCATCTCTGGCACATGCGGCAAGTAGCCTTGCTTACTGCACGCCTTGCTGCGACAAGAATCACTCCTTCCTCTTGATCGCTTTGGCTGCGGCTGAAGTTATGCACTTAGATGGTACTCATCCCCTGGCTGAATGGAGTGCAGCGCGTACTCGTGTTTGATGATGACAAAGTATAGTTAGCGGCGTTCGCACCGGGAAAGCTTAGCTAGTCGAAGTTTCCATCGTCGTAGCGAGTAAAACGCTACAAGCTGCATCTCGGTTGAAGCCGAGGAAGCAGGACGAAAGGCTGCCGTGAGGAGTCTTGGACGGCACCAGCTCATGACTCAAAAGCGGTATCAAAGTTGTTGTACTCGAGCCCTGGAGGAGCGGCACGCCGGATGGTTACAAAGACGAAACCGGCATCGGCTGTGAACGCCACATCTGGGTTCACGGAGCTCGTTGGTGGACCGAGGAAGCGATGTCAGTGGTCACTCTCAAAATGCTCACGAGGAATGTGATAGAGAACCACTTCACATATTCGTTGGCACTATCAGAGCAGGTCGCGCAGGCGGATCCTACCCACGAACGGCTGGGTCATGTTAGGTGTCCTGCATTCACTTGAGTCGTGCAGTCCGCCGAACATGGGACAATCGAAGGTCGGTATGTCAGTATCACGAGTCTTGTCGAGGAGGAGCGGGCCAGATAACCCAAGATCAATGAGCCAAGCAAGCATCGTGTCTTGCAAACCTTCACAATCGTCTTCCACCCTCTCCGCCAGATTCGGTGGAAGCTGTAGGCCAACCACGTCGCTGGGAATTTTATCCAGGAATGACATCTTACTTAACATTCGAGAAGGCCTTGACACATGTCGAATCGGGCCTTTGACCTGTGGCTCGCAGACACCACAGGGGAAATGAGACGACCAATTGTGACGTGTCTTTCGTGATTTTGCTGCTAAAAACCGAGGTAAGTACCTCGTAGGCACAGACTGAAAACAGCGCCATGAGATGCGAAGGCGAGATTTGGTGACTCTGGAGCAAGACCGGCCCAGGATCTTTCTCGCTGTCTGCGCGGATCTGGCTGCTTCTCTCCGTCTCCGTCCTGCTACTATCACCTGCTGCTGCACCATCACAATAGCACCGGTATAGGTGGTACTCGGCGACATGGACCTGTGTGGCATATGCATGGCATCTTGACTCCGGCTTCGCGGTGGCTGACATCAACTTGGATCCCGTCCAGGCTGGCGGCACCGACAAAACATCCGCAGACACCCAGGCGCACGAAGCGGATTAACGCGCAACGTTTTCCCTACATCTGGATAATCATTACTCCCCGTCCCATTGGCTGATTCTCTGCCCAGAACTAGCCATGTGTCTTCGTGGACTCGGTCATCGAGCATTTTTGTCGATTCAATGGCGTGGGAGCGCGTTCTCTATTGCCGGGACAGCATTATGGCAATGGGTTTTGTGCGAGATGTGACATCCGCCTGGCATCCGAGATGCTGTTCGAGGCATACTTCTCTAAGTATAAAGAGGTGAGCCATGTGCCAGTATGGAGTCGACAATTCCACGGCATCACCAGCCTAGATCAATCTACTACCCAGACCTTTGCCAATACATTCTACCTTGAAAATGATTGTTGCTCGACCTCACAACTTCTACACGCTTGCAGAGGGCAAGCCTCTTCCCAGCAATGACAGCAGTGTCCAGGTCCGAATCAAGCAGGGCGGTGGCCTGGTTCTCCTTCAGGATACTCAACTGATCGAGACGCTGGCACATTTCTTCAGGGAGAGAATCCCGGAAAGAGTGGTCCATGCTAAGGCGATTGGTGCTCGCGGATATTTCCAGGTCACGCACGACATCTCCGACCTCACCGACGCTGACTTCCTCAATGGCATTGGGAAGAAGACGGAGGTTCTGGCTCGAATCTCGACTGTCGGCCCTGAAGCCGGGTCCGCCGACACGATCCGTGACTTCCACGGCTTCGCCATCAAATTCAAGACGGCCGAAGGCAACAATGACTGGGTCTTTAACAACCAGCCCGTATTCTTTGTCCGCGACCCTATCAAGTTTCCGTCCCTGAATCGGTCACACAAGAGACATCCCGCCACACATTCTACCGATGCTGATATGTTCTGGGACTTCCACGTTGGGTCTCCTGAATCCGTCCATGCTCTGATGTTCCTGTTCAGCGAGCGAGGGACTCCCGCATCTCTGCGAAACATCAACGCGTACAGCGGACATACCTACAAGTTCACCAAGAAGGACGGTTCGTTCCATTATGTGAGGATCCACGTCCACGCCGATGCAGGAGTCAAGAACTTGACGAACGACGAAGCAGTTAGGCTCGCCGGCACAAGCCCAGACCATCTGACACTTGACATGTTCAACGCGATCGAGGAGGGCAACTACCCGTCCTACACGGTGTCGGTTCAAACGATACATCCGGCCGACGTCGCACTATGTCCAGTCAACATGTTCGATATGACGAAAGTCTTGCCTCACGCGCGATATCCTCTGCGACCCGTCGGCAAGCTGGTGTTCAACAGAAACCCCATCAACTACTTCTCGGAGATCGAGCAAGCCGCCTTCTCGCCGTCGACCATGGTCCCCGGCATCGAACCCAGTGCCGACCCTATGCTCCAAGCTCGGATGTTCGCGTATCCCGATGCAGCACGCTACCGACTCGGCGTCAACTACCAAATGCTGCCGACCAATGCTGCCAAAGTGCCGGTCTACATCCCTACCGAGCGCGACGGCTTCATGAACTTCGGCGCCAACTATGGCGCGGATCCGAACTATGTCAACAGCTCCGTTCACCCTACAGGCTTCCACGACGCCGCCCGATGGGGGTATAAGCCGACTGAGGAGGTGCTGAGTGGATCTGTCGTCTTCACTTCGGAAATCACCGACGAAGACTTCACGCAACCTCGTGCGTTGTGGACTAATGTCTTATCCAAGGAAGAGCAGGAGACCTTTGTCAAAAACATCTCAGGCGACATTGCTGCTGTCAAGAGGGATTGGCTGCGAGAGAAGGTCTTTGGTATGCACAGCCTCTGTCTTCAAGCCCTGCCACAATGTCATGTCCAATACTAACAACGTCTTTGCAGATCTCTTCCGCCGTGTCAATGGATCATTGGGTGATCGGATCGAGGAGGCGGTCAACAAGATCGTCAAGGTGTAGCAATGGTGATGGTCTGCGAAAGAATTGGTCGGGCCGCCCCAACGCACTGCATCGGCGTTAACTGGGCGGGAATACGCCTAGGCGTAGGTGTAGGCATATTCTGTTGGCGGTCCATCATGATTGGTTGGTGTCGTGTTTTCTATGGTCTTGTTGCTAATCAGCGACTGATCGTGAAATACACTATATATCGCACTATCTAAGCACGTTTAATCGTGGCTACCTTGGTCCAGCAAGATGGACCTGACCTTGGTCTTGGACTTAATCATACAGAGGACAACACTGGCCCGGATACATTATAGGCAACATCTTCACTCATGCATACTTCACGGGAGAGTTTGCGATGAGGTGGGAACATGGTGAAAGATCAAAGATCAAAGATACGCGATGCCCAGCAACACCATGTTTACCTGGCGCCACGAATCGGCGACAAAACCTACGGCCGTGTCCATGGCTATCTGCACACGCCCTCTCCTCGACCCCATGTCATGCATGAGCGGTTGGTCCTCAGTGGCACCGTAGAGGCCGGCGGTACTGCGGTAGGGCATCGCCATGGTCTGAAGTAACACTGATTGCCTTCGGAGTACTTAAGGCCTAGTCCCTCAGGTATGACTACGTATGCTGCCCGTGCCCGTGAGCGTGCCTCCCTCACATAGCGCATGACAGAGGCACGAAGGCGAGGCGTGCCTACCACAGGCGCCACGAATGACGCATCGCAGTGCCAACATACGCACATACATACTTCGACACGGCCTTCTCTTGATCCTGGCTCTAGATCTCTGCTGGTGGATTATCTCGTCGTCTTGACTTGTTGCCCTTATCGCCTTTCTCCAAACTGCCTGGACTATGGACTCAGGCCGTACTCTCATACATACAATGTACATTTGATCTTGACCTATCCTTGGGCTTCTCGCTCTCGACGTTGGTCCGGTACATGGGGTCCAGACCCCAGTCAGCCAGCCAGCCAGCCAGCTAGCCTGCTGTCCCGTAGCCCGATGAGGAAAGAATGCGAGAGCGGCCGACGCCAACGGCTGGCTGACTGGCTGACTAGCTGCCAGATCCTTCTGTACATAATTGCGGCTGACACGACGACCACCGACAAACCTGGCCCCAGCTGACCTGATCTGAACTGCCTGCCTGCCCTCGTTCAACTTAAGTTGAACATATTACCTTCAAGCGCCCCTTACAAGCTGAAGTTAGCTCAGTATGGACACGGCGAATTACTAACCTAATCCAGCCGTCGACATAAGCACGATTGTCTTCGATCTTCGGGCTCTTCACTTTTCTTGCCGAGACCCACATGTCCAGACATACAACAGTACATACACTATACATGATTTTTGGAACATCCGTTGATCGATTGTGATCGCTGCCAGCCAGTGCCGTGCGGTGTAGCCCGTGCAGCGTTGTGTCGCGTCCCTGTCACTGTGCGTCTGCGGCGCATCGGTCGTTTCTGTGCAGTTCGACGATCCGAATACAGCGCCGATCGATTTAAGTCGAAGTCGAGTCAAGTCAACTAAAGTCAACTCAGCTCGCTACCTCCTTTGGTCACGACTGTTCGCTCGGCGCCCACGACGTCCGATACATGAAAGGCCGTTCGGTGTCGTGCCCAGAATCGAGATTAGCTGGATGAGATCGAGACGATCAACGACAACGAGAACCCAAACGACCAGCAAGGAAAACAGCCAGTCAAGGCGACGCAACAACCCAGCCACGGTCTTGCCCTCTACTTGTCTGCATCCAAATCTCGTATCCAGGCCAGGCAGCTAGATTTACTCGAAGCCGCTCGATACATCTCGACGCAAGACATTCAAGTCACGTCAAGGCTACCATCGCCGCCACCGCTGCCTCAACTTGACTCCTAACATGCATACTCCGCTTGTGAGCGCCAGTATCTACACAAGTTGACCAGCACCGCGACCACCGAGGAGCCTTACGCCACATCACGTCTAGGAAGAAATCTCGATCCCACCCAGCTCGCCAGGCCCTGCGCGCCGACGAGACTGAACCGAACCCTGAACACTGCACGACTGACCACTGACCACTGAACGCCAACCACCGACCACCTCAACCATGTCCTTCCTCCAGACTACCATCAAATCCGGCTGGATCACCGACCTCGTCCTCCCCGCCCCAGTCGGCACGCAGTCCCCCCACGACGTCCTCCAAGCAGGCCACTCGACCGCTTTAGAGATGTGCACGAACCCAACTTTCATGGCTCAACTCAACCCGCTCGTGCAAGGTGTCGTCGAACTGCCACCCACGGACCCCAAAGCCGTCGACCACATGTCCATGGCACGGACATTCAACGTCGACGCGGGTCCCACGGAGGGTGCTGACCCCTGGAAACACTACGCAATCACGGACAAACTCACGCCCCTGCCAGGGTATACGACCGATCTGACGTACTATAGCGCGATCCGACGCACCCGGGACGGCATGCAGGCCTTCACGAACGCCGGGTCCGGCGTGACCATCTACGGGTGTTTTAGCGTGAAAGTTGCGGAGCCCCGGGACGTGTTGGCCCTCGACGCGAGTGACGGGAAGGGGTGGGTCGTGAATTTCGTGGAGACGAACGAGCTGAAATGTAATCTTATTTTGAGCTACTATATCAAGGCGACGACGGACAAGAGTCATCGCACGGCGCACGCGCGGTTCAAGGAGGTGTGGAGGGAACGGATGAGGGAGAGGGGGTTTGATTGCGGGTAAACAGGGAGAGGGAGTATCTGGCTTGGTATAGCGGAGGAGGTAGGAGGAAGGGAGGACGGGCGGGGGAGATCGAAGGCGGGATAGACGCATAGGTCTATTGGTCCTAGATTGAGAGAATTAGTTGGTGAGTGAGTGAGTACGTGGCTGGTAGGGAGAGAATGAGCGACTGGATGAGCGACTGGATGAGTGACTGGATGAGTGACTGGATGAGCGACTGAATGAACGACCAAATGAACAACCTAGGCAGACTGTGCTAATGAAACCTTTATGCTTGGCAGCACTTGAGATCGAGTCTCTGATTTATGCTTCCGCTTCGGCTTGCGGAGTTGGTATTGGTGTTGTTCTTAACTGATAGGTGGTGGATCCCTGATCGTGGGGCAAGGCTGGAGGGAGTACCGACTTGTCCCCTTGTAACTCGTAGTTGAGCGGAAATAATGTACTTCACCCTTTCAATGTTGTTGACGGAGGACGGGGAAAGTTGTTGAACAACACGTACGAAGGTATAGATAGTATCTAGTATCGCCCTCACCAGGATGGATCGCTGTCTCAACGACTGGTACTTGTGTCGGGCCTACGCGATCAAGGAACATACTGTATAGTGGTACAGGTACATTATGTCTCTCTTTAACCTTCGGTATACAGGATCATAGTTGCCACCCACCAGTTCCTGGTCCTCGCTACTGCAACGACCTTGATCTACCCAGTATACATGTATGTCATACACATTCATTCCCTCAGATTTGCCTTGCTTAGCACCAACGCCCACCACATCTGTGATCCCGCACTCGCACAAGGCCAGTGTTATGATATCCATCTCACTATCTGTGTGATCCGCATTCCCACAAGGCCTGTCTGATCAAGGCGCCTCAAAAGTCAGATGCAACCGTAGGATTTGGTGGTGGTCGACTATCCCAGGTGCGTAGCCTGCGACGGTAAAAAATGATGAGCGTGTTGGTTCTGCTAATATCTCGGCAATGATAAACTGAGGTGACCGATGTGCGCTTGAATCGTCTGATCCGATCTCTGTGGGGTTGACTATGGATCGGCGTTGGCGACCGTGGCAGCAAAATATCGGTTTCTTGAAATCCATCGGAGAAAAAGCCGCTCCCCGCGCCTCTTGAATTCCTTTTGGGAAGGGGATCTTCGATGTGGTCTTCTAGGTGCTGGAGGTATCAAGAGGAGGAGCCCGACATCCTGATCGTCTTCAGGTAGCTCTAGAAACTGAGTCGACATGAGGTGGTCTCTGGACCCTCGCAGATGCAAAAGCATTACCAGAGGTTCGTGCAGTTTCAACCAATACCACTTCTGACGGTAGATAGCTCGAGCTCAAGCTGGGCCACGATGGGCACTGCCTCAATGGGTTATAAGCCCTTCGATGAAGTGACTTTCCAGTATCTCTGTCTAGTGCTTTGGGGTAGGTTATCGGGGCATCGACCGAGAGTCCAGATTGAGAAGAAAGGTGACCCCTGTCGGGAGGTCATCTGTGAATTGGCCAAAGTGTCGACAGGAGGAAGGTGACTCAGCAGGAGACATGCTGTTAGTTTCACTTTGACGTATAGATGTATGCAATGACGTGCTTGAGGGCATGCTTGGGTTCGTCAATATCGTACATTCGATAGCTTCAAGGGGTATATATGTACAGCGGAGGTATGTCCCAGCCGAGAATGGCTTGCAATATAGCAAACTGCAAAAGATAAGGCGGAGGGCTAGTCTCCGCAGTCCAGTCAATGGTCCCACAGCATGTCACCGCTCTAGTGCCGCCTGGGACACTGTGGTTCATCAAATCCTGCACACGCCTTCGGCAGGGTGGACGTTGCTGGTCGAATGTTGAAACCGGCACCATCCCAAGTCAGCTAACAAAGCAGGGACCTTATGCTGACGAGAGTGCCCATGCGACAGCTTTCGTGACCGAGCGGAAAGTCGAGCAGTGTGGGCGTCAGGTGGTTTCCCTCTTGCAGACCCCGTCCTGGGGTCTCAACTGTCGTCCGCCCTCTCACGATCACCTCGGAGGCGCACGAAATGTCATAGATGTCGGTGCAACATAACCCTCGTTCCTTGTGGCAGAGCCAGCAGGTTTCCTCGCTTGTTCTTCACGGGATTTCACCTCCTTCTCATCCTGAGCGACGACACAACAGCAGCAGCAAACGCCCTTCAAACAGTCCCCCGCGACATTGCCGGCTTCGGAGCTCATGCCATACGTCTTTCGGACCCGTGTATGCTGAATAGCGGCCAGTATCCCATTGATACCACAAAGGATGCCGAAGGCTATGCAAGAGCCGTTGACCGCTGTATATCCCAGCATGTTTGTCGGATCCTTTCGCTCGTCCCTCAAACCTAGGCGATATTGAGTTCTACCATAGATGATGCATGGACAAAATAGGCCCGTCATGCAGATGGACGGCTCAGCACAGGAGCAAAAGCCATGCTGCCATGAGCCTCCTTTTAGGGACTGTGGACTCGGTGTAAATACGCTCGCTGAGAACTGGGCAGGATCTGTTGACGAGGGCGGGACGATAGCCATATTGGTGCTGGTCCGGTTGGGACGTTTCGGAGTCGTCGCGGACAGCGGATTTGCGTCGGGCGCTATTGGGCTGCTTGCTTCTTTCTGGGGGATCACGGGCTGCTTGACGGGCTCAGGAGGCTGTGGTAACGGAGGTGTGGGATGTCGAGGTGGCTGCGTTTGAGCCTGTGGTACAGGAACTTGTGCTGCGTAGACCCCATATAGCTGCGGAGGTTGGAAATGTTGCTGTTGTGCCACCATCGGATCGTGTATCTGGCGCGGAGCCTGAGAATATTGCTGTTGTGACACCATCGGATCATGTATCTGGTACGGAACCACGCCACCACCATAGGCTTGCGGCTCCATCGTCTGCATTTGCACCTGACTCTGTGCCGGACTTTGTTGGTTCGACGCTGGCTGCGGTATTGGCGTAGTATTTGTCTCTCCTCTTGCTCCCACTCGGTGCTCCTGTTCTGCAGATGCGTCCATCCAAGAAAAGCGGCTATCGGCCGGCGGCCGCGGTGGCTGTAACGAAGTGGGAGGGCGGACTCGAGGATATTCATAGCTCTTCATGGTGCAAGGAACTGGGGCAGCCAGCTGACGCCCGTCCTACAAGAAACCGGGACCCGTTCGACACGCTGGCAGTCAGCAATGACGCGAAATAGCGGCCCTACAGTACCCTTTGTGATTCTAGCACGACGTGGTACCACGCACAGGAAAAGCAGAGTGAAGACGGAAACGAGAGTGAAGAGAAACGACAACTACAGTACCTGCTGAAGCTGAGCATCGCCTCCCTGGGCATCAATGAGGGATTCCATGGGATCGCGGACTGTGGTCTTGGTGTCGAGTCGTGGTCACTCGTGCTTGGATGCGTCCACGTCGGCGATTGGATCGAGAAGAGCCAGGCTTGACGTTCGGCTAAATCGGGGCGCTTACGAGAGCACAGAAATAGGATGGCTTTGGACCACCTCGGCGCGAATCGCGTCAATGTACCCAGTCCTGCTGGCCTCATGAAACAAGCGACGGATGATCGGTTGCCGCCGGCGAGAAGAGCCACAGAAGCGCTGGTGGCGAGGCGGAGAGGGGGAAGTTGTGTTGTAAGTTTGTTGCTCATCACACGTTCACCTCCATTTCACCTTGGCGTGGGGAATGTTTCACACGCGCGCTCACGACAGTAACTGTGACCATGTGACTGGCGGTCATCTGGGTCTACTTAGCACGGCTATGCTAACACATTTCACCGCACTATAGGGAGTATAACAAGAATTTTCGATAAGTGCAGAGATGCCTGCAGAGCAGTGTAAAATAACAGACGGGGTTATATGCCAAGACCTGAAGTCGCAATCCTGGCTGACAACTGTGCATGGGACAGCCAGGCATCTGCCAGACCCCTCTGAATGTCACATGTCCTCTGCATTGAGTAACAATCCATGTAGCATCAGGTTACAACCTCGACGGGCCGCTCATGAAGCTGATCCGTACAGGCCGCAGCACGCTGGGCTCATGATTCGAGCAACTTAATGCTCGACGGCAAGGCAAGCCCCGACATGCAAGGCTGTGGATCGGCAGTGCTCACTTGCTCCGATGAACGCGAGCTGAAGCATCCAGTCTCCTTGTCCAGTCGCGGACAGCATGGCTGCTCGCTCAAGGTCGCCACAGATCCGGGCTTCCGGGTCTGAGATCCACGGTGGGTAACTCTGCCATATGTAACTTCGCACTCCCATATGGGCGTAATTCGACAGGAAAAGCCCTACCAGTGCAGTTCCGCTGGCCCTTTAACGGCGGATTCGGCGCATATCCATCCTGCAGACTCCATTCGATCTGGCAGCCCAGGGCCGAGACACTGAGCGGTGGTCTGTCTTCATGCCAGATCGGGTGTGGTAGCCACCGGTCATAGCGGTTCGGGTATTCATAAAACTTCAGCGTCGTCGTATCGATGGCCACGTTCCAAGGTTCTCTGGGCAAGATGGTCCAGTCGTTGGCCTGCGGAGGTGCTTGTGTGCCGGGATAGTTGGCAGGGCGGGAGGTCGAATATTCTCCGGCGATGGGCAATGCGTACAGTAACGCGCCGTGATAGACGGAGACAGTGTCGTTCGCTCTTGGTTCCAGCCGAAGTGTCGCGCCAAAGGACACCTCAACCCGCGTGCGACCCGCGGGAACGACCATGGTATGCAAACCTGTGGCATTATCGGGTTTGAGGCCATGTCTCTTGCCACTGTCCACGACTATTGCACTTCTGTCCAACAACGCCCACGAAGGGACTCGGAAGGAGAAGCGAAAGGCTCGCGTTGCTGTGATTTCGTAGTTGAAGTAGTTGCTAAAGGGATAGTTTGTGTCGCATCGAACTCGGACATGATTTCGCTTTCTTAATATCGTGCTGACATGAGCAGGCCCCAGCAAGGCATGGGCAAGTCCATTCTCGCCATCCTTGACGAACATTGCTGGAACGAACTTTGAATATCCTTGCATGTTCACGGTACAGCATGGGAAATTTGGCTCGGTGCCAAACGTCTGACCGAAAGGGCCGACATTCCAGAATGGCGTGCTTTCCAACTGATGGCTGATGGGCTGGTTCGTCTGGGCAATGTATTGGTGAGCCCACCAGTGAGGCATCAACATCACCGGTAAGGCATTGTACGCTGTGCGTTCCGACTTTTCGGCAAAGTCGCGGTCTCCCAGGGAGTGGTAGAGGTAATTCACCGAGAACATTGTCTCCACCACGCTGCAGAGTTCGGTGCCGCGGACCGGGCTCAAGCCTGCCTCGCGTTCATCACCGATGATGGCACCGGAAGGCGTACCGTGATACTGAAAAGTCCAATTGACCCCGTTTCTGGTAGTGTTGAGCAGCGCGTCATCTTGGACAAGTCGCCTCATGACTGCGCCCCATTTGAGGCCCTGTCCAGCATTGACGCCGTGGACGTACGGGAAGAGGCTTTGGGTGAGCTCTTCGGGGTAGAGGTCTAGATCGCCTTTCAAATACCGCTCCTCATCGAACCAGTACGACCAGTCATACGCCAGCTCGTACATCTGCACCATGCAGTAATGGATGAGCTTCTCGTTACCCATCGGGTGTTTCTCGTAAAGCCACTGTAAGGCCAAAACCATGTCTGCAGCACGAGACCTACCCCATTGTTCGTCGAAGAGATCGCCTGGCTTCCAGACGTAACCCTGATGATGGTTCTGCAGCATTGAGTACATGAGGTGAACGAAGCGATGCATCGCTGGCAGGATCATGGCTTTACCTAATTCCGGCTCTGCTTCGACAAGTTGCATGAACCCGAGGAAGAGGGGATACCGACCCCAGAAGTTTCGACGGGCTACCTCTTCTTCTGGTCCTAGCCAGCCGTCGGCATGCTGATGCTCTATGACCCAGTCGGTGACCTGAAGGACATGATGTTTGAGGCGTGCATTGTTGGTCGTCCACGCCAACGGGACCAGCGCGTTGTAGTGGTACGGCCAAGCCTCGTTGAGCCCTGCCGCACATCAGCATCAGTTGAAAGAAGGGCAGAAGTACGCATACAAGAATATTCCACGTCACCACCAAGCCAGGTAGCATTTTTGACCGGGCGAAAGAATTCATGCAGATGCCCCGGAAGCCCGTCGGCCATCAAGTCCATCTGCTGCCCAAGCCATCCCAGCGCCGTAATCGAGCCCAGCGGCAAAGGCCCGAACCTCAGCGGCAATACTGATCCTCGTTAGCTGATAGTTGTGGTGAAGTACGCGACCTTCTCACAACTGGTATTGTAGGCAGCTAATTGCGATCTGTGAGGAGCCTCTCTCGGACTACGAATCTTCCATGTTGGAGAACCGGTGTTTATGTTCTGCTCATGGCACCAGCCTTTGTGGCAGAATGCTGGAATAAGTGAGCGTGATGTACGCAGAAAGGCAGGTGGGAGGTGTATGTACCTGAGGTCTCCCCACGTGGTGCGGGATGAAGACTCTCGGAGGTCGCCTGGACCGCCGATGCATGGAGGAATGCAGAGAAGACCACAACCAGGAAAACCGCACCGGGAGTCCGCCATAATCGCAACATCGTCGGACTGCATCGGCACCAGCACCTACCGTGTTCTACCCTGAGGACATTGATCCTGTACATGCCGTAAAACAGGCCAAGTACGGAGGAAGAAGTAAGAGTTGCGTAGTAGAGATTGCGTGCTCCGTTCTGTGTGATTGGCTACAGATGCCTATTGATCTGGATCACGCGCTCTGCGTCTTCGATTCGTCATGACCATAAGAAATAGCAGCACAGGGCCGATGCATTGCGGAGGCATTGAATGCGAGATGCACGGAAATATATGAAGTGCGCAAGCCTTGAGATGGGTGTGAGAAACAGCACAATTTCCCGTGAAGAGTACATGAATGGGACATTTGGCGGCATGGTGGGCCAGCCTACTTTTCATCGTCGCTTGAACGCAGCAGAAATTCAATAAAGTTACAGATGAGTCCACCTCAATACCACATTTTCCCTTGTGCTCGAGTCGTGTGGCCGAAGTAGCACATCACGCCTACGCTCCCAGCACGAATTTGACTGGGACAACCCACTCTGCGCCAAAGTCCACACCGTGCTTCCTTCTCGAACCATGCTTCTGCCACGCGGCGGCTGAAATTCCAATATCGACAACCCAGACCTGCCACGGCGGTTCGGCCAGACCATCAATGGCCATGGCGTGGAGAAGGCCCGCCTTCGGTGCGCCCAGACTAACAATACGTTTGCTGTTCATAACAAGGAATTGCCCATCGACCTCCGTTAGGAGCCCTGTAGTTGCGGATAGTCCGCTGGGTACGTCAATGGAGACAATCAGAGAGCTGCGATTTGCCCAGCGGATCATCTCCAAGACGTTTGCTTGATCATCGGTGCGGAGTTCTTCGAAAGTGACATGCACACCGAGTAGAGCGTCCACGATCACGTCAGGGACTGGGCCTCCAGCAACGGACTTGGCCTGATATTCATCCCAGCGGTCGATATAGCCTTGCCCCTTCTTATAGATGGCCAGTTGTTTCTTCATGGTCTCAAGCAGCATCTCCTCCCGCTCGCCTCCAAGAACAACAATGGTAACCCGGAGTCTCCGATTTCGCAGATGCCTGGCTGCAGCAATGGCTCTAGCACCGGACTTGTGGTTGCCGACTAAAAAAACCACGCTTCTGATGTCCGGTAGCTTCAGCACAGCCATGGCTATGCTTCGGCCGGCGTTTTCAGAGAGCATGTCTTCTGTAAGGCCCATCTCAGACGTGCATAGCTGCTCGATCTCCAGCATCTGCAAAGGCGATAAACAATGACAGGGCTTGTTGTTCTGGAGCTTGAAAGACGCGCGAATGCCAGAAACCGACCCGTTCAGAGGTGATGAAGTTTGCAACCTCGTCAAAGGTCGGGGGGACTCGGTTCGCTCCAGATGCGCAGGAATGACACTACCTTTCCTGGACTGTAACGGCCGCCGGGAGGCGGCTCGTCTGGAACCCCTTCCACTACTGTAGTGGCCGTCGCGGTCGAGCAGATCGTCTTCGGTTTCACCGGCCTCACTCTTCCATCGATCCCTGTCCTTCCCATCCGGTGTATCGAGGACATTCTCAGTATAATGGAGATTGCGGCCACCATTAGTGCCAGGCCGTGCTCGCCGGTTGAAGCTGACCAGTCTGTCTGCCTCCGCTGTGGTATCTGCTTGCCGGATGTCATCGAAAACTCGTCGCTTGTCAAATTTCGAGAGGTTGGATTCGAAATCAAAGTCGCCCATGTCCTGAATGTCTGTGGCATCTTCTGTAGCCCACCCGTTGAGGTCTTCCGCCACTTTCCGACCTCTCTGGGCCTTCTTCTTGGGCTGCCTGGGGACCTCTTCGATCAGCGGTGTTTGACGCCAGCCCTTGCCTTTCCCGGTCTTCTTTTGATTCTTCAACGGGCCGTTGATGTCCTTCATGTCGATGATTCCAGGCCCAGTCTGCGACGGGGCTGTGTGAGTATTGTTTTCCTTGTTGGCGAGTGAGGCCGGCGGGGCTTGGGCGACTTCACTTCCCAGACTCAACGCATCGAACGGCTCTGTGAGAGTCGCACTAGCTGGAGTATTTCTCTTCCCGGCATTCGTAGGAACCGCTGTCGCAATACTAGAGACTGAGCTATTACCCACATTGCTGTTTCGCGAGCGTGCTTGGGAAGCATTGCTGACAACACCATCGGCGATCATGATAGGGGAGACTGGTTGCACATGAGAATCTGGAATAGATATCGAAGGAGTTTTCGTGGGCGGCTTTGCGTAACTGATGATAGCGGGGTCGATGAACGTCGGCACCTTCTGTGGTGGGTTATGCGCAGAACGTATTGGAGCGACATTTTGAGTTGCG
This sequence comes from Cladophialophora yegresii CBS 114405, assembly GCF_000585515.1. Taxonomy (NCBI): domain Eukaryota; kingdom Fungi; phylum Ascomycota; class Eurotiomycetes; order Chaetothyriales; family Herpotrichiellaceae; genus Cladophialophora; species Cladophialophora yegresii. Next base: position 2,408,141 of record NW_006913050.1, on the reverse strand, counting down.
GCAACTGGTGTGAGTATTTCCTCCTCTTGAATGGGACTTCGCTGACTGGGCGAGACTTCTAGATCTGCAATGGCGGAGGAGTCGATGGCATATGAAGTGAGCCGCTGCCCGTTCCACAGGAGGAGGACTATCCTCAGTTAGCAGGGACAGGTCACGGCGGACGAAGACGCACCATTCTGCAGAAAGAGTTTCTGATTGACGACGTCGGCAACAATACCCTGGATCTGGGCATTTGGGGGGTTTTGCAGTGTCACTAAAATGGTGTAGCCGATGAAGTCGGAAGCCATGGCGAGGACTGAGTGAGGAGGGTTGGGGAGGAAAGAACTGACTTTGATCTCGTTATGTGTTCATAGCTTTGACGAAATGTTGAAGAAGACAGAAGAGGACGAAGTGACCTGTGTCCGCAACTGACTTGTCCGTCAAAGGAACCGAGGAGTCATTCCCCTGCTACTGGCGTCGACTCTGCGCGAGAACTCCAGCAGAACAGTGATAACATAAGAGGCGCTAACAGACGTGATGTTGTTACTGCCGATTTATTTGAGAACACTACACAGGACTGCAACTTTGCTACTCCCACCATCCAGATGTCAGATCTTTTCCGATTTGGTTACACCCTCCTGAGGTCAACGCAAAACTTTCTGGGCATCACGTCGAACTATCATTTCTGTTTGCCCTTCCTTGAAACCCATCCTCGAAACCCATCCTCCTACCTGCGGACCTGCTGGGTGCCTGGTCCGATATTGTGGTACAATTCCCCACAGTCTGGACGGGATTGTCAATGCGCGTAGATAGAGATGCACGGCAGCTCGAATAGGGTGCGGAATCTCTTCAAGTCATCATTCGTGCATTGCCTAGAAAGAGAGAGAAAATCGTCGGTGCGGAGTATGGACCTCCAGTTGTACTCCGTATGAGGTAGACTCCGAGGGCTGCTATTGCAGGCTATTCCTGACCAGGGCTAGAGTAGCGATGTTACAACATCATGTGATTTAGCCCCTGAGTTGTCCACGTCGAAACCTGGGAACTTTCTTCGAAGTTCAACAAGGAAGACACTGGTGCAGAGGAGTCGAGTCTCATCGATCACAATGACGAAGGAGGAGCTGTGTATTGTCATATGTGTGGCCAGTAAGCAGTCCAGTCCACGTTCTGGAAAACAGTGGCCGGCATGGCCCGAAGGCCGATGAGGTCCTCCAACAGGACATATATACGGCACACAGTGTAGACAGCACAGACGGGCTGCGTGAGTAGCATCGACTTTAGTGGTACATCCAGGGCGGGATCTTTGTCCCTCGAATTATTGAAATGCTTGTTGACAATCCTTTCCAGAAGTTTGGGCGAGGGTCGCCGGGCTATTTGAGTCGCATTGGGCGATTCCTCGTCTTTTGGAGCGCGAGGTGAAGGCAGTGCTATCTCGACTAGCCCAACGACAATAGTAAGTGCCATGGTTAACGAGGTACAGATACGCCATATCAGTCTCTCTGCTGGAGTGGGAAATTCAAAGTTCCACGCGATCATCAGTATTGCGGAGTATGCCACAGCCATCAGCAAGCAGACCACGCTCCCACCTCGGGAGAGCTTTGGGAAGCCGAAGGAGGACAAGTGCTGAATAGGGCGTACATTGGGCCGTTGGCGCACAACGTGCAGGTTCCGCAGTATGTTGACGTTGTAACTCCAAAGTTTGGTGGCTATCCATTCTTCGCGGCTGACGAAATCGAGCGGCGTGATGCGGTAGGGCTCCTTGCAGAGATTTCCCGCGTCTTTAAGGATGTCGTACATCGAGCGGTCTGTCTCAAGCACAATTGCCGTGGAGACATCCATTGGTTTATGTCTCCAACAGAAGTTGACGGCCAGAGTGCAGACGATAGATGCGATGGTTGTGATTTCAATGGTTGTGACTGCGAGGTTTTGCGTAGGTCGGGTGATGACATTGAGAGTGAACCAGACGATCTGACACGTGGTAACGAACCTGGGAAACAGAGGTAAGCAATGGTTCGACATATGTGGCTGCTGCAACCTTACACACCTTGCTAAGCCGTCCGACTTATTTCTGTCATTGATCTGGGCCACTTTAGTGTCAGGGTATCGGATGTGGCCACGCTCAATCAAGTACAGCAGTTGTTTCGCGTCGATTGGAAACTGCTTCCAGCCGTGAGGCTGAAGAACGAATCCGCCCATATCTGCATAGAACCCATGTTTAATGGTCCAGTCCCTGTAGCCTTTGTCGTGGTACAACTTGACAGAGGCATCCGCACGCATGTACTGTCCTAGTGCCAGCATGAAGACGAATTCTGGGCCGAGCATGGATAGGCAGAACAAATGCCATTTGTCCCAGAAAATGTCCCATTTGCTTTGCTCGGAAGCCGGTACGTTGACGCAGATTGAGGACCAGCCGCACAGAAAGACCGTTACAGCACAGGAGACGAGTAGGTCAAAGGTGCCACGTCCATTCGGCTGAGCAACCCAGCCTCGAATCGTGGTGCTTTTTTGCTTGGGAAAAGTGTCGCTGACGTTCATTGCATTCCGAGATTCATGCAATTATACCTTGGACACTCCGTACCCACTGTCTCATCTCGCAGGTGGACGGGTCCATTGATATAAGCCGGTTAACAGCAATCGCGAGCCTAGCAATACTTGGTGTGGCCCGGGCCGAAACATTGTGGCTATACCCCGTACAGGAGGATCAGAAACCAGTATCGACGCGAAGCAGGGTCTGCGGTACTGAGACGGCGATGCTTCCGCCTATGGTTTTAGGAGTGTACTTTGTAGGCGCAATGGCGACAGCTAAGCGCCAACCACGGATGAAATGTTGAGGAACAACACTTAGGAGAACCGTCAGTGGCTTTCGTGCACTCAGGCTCTGTGGTCAGATACTCGACAATCAGGTCAGGGAGTCATGCAGGGGTAAACGCCCTGATAACCAGATGAAGAAGTTGCAATCTCTCTGGACGCCTGAGACGATTCGCAGGAGGTGCACTGAGGTGTGGGTGGTATGTAGGTAGCATCAGCCTGCCGACTGCGCCCACCACGCCCGACGACTGCGCCTGCAGCGCCATGCTCCGCCAGTAAGCACGTGATAGCTCCTGCCGCAACACCAACGCGTCGAAGTTTCAACTTTGTCGTGGACGGCAGTCTATTTTTGTTGCTAGCATTGAGAAGATATAACCTTCGGAGTATTGGGAGCAGCGCTACAACATGACAGGTAGGCAGCCTCTCTGGTCCATTAGTGCGTATGTAGCAGCTAACACACGAAAACAGAGCCGGCGCCGCACCGTTTCAAATGGCGGTATGTTCTCGCCTTGTTCGTTGCTTTTGCTGCAGCACTGTTCGGTACGTTCAAGGCGTCTTCGTCTGTCCTGACTTACGGCTGACACATAAATGTTACAGCTGGGATTGCGAACAATGGAACCTACAATCCTTCTGTACAAGAATATTACACGAGTCTCGAGTCACGCTTAGGATACTGGCTTCTGCTGGGAAATACACGGCACTGTGGACTCTATCCGCAGGGCCAGTTGTGGCCCTTCCCGGTCGGCAAAGCGCAGCGGGCTATGGAAGACTATCTCTTCACACGGCTTGATCTCAAGCCCGGTTCCCGCATCCTAGACGCCGGTGCAGGATCCGGATACGTGGCCATGCGCATGGCCGAGAAAGGCCTTACAGTGGAAGCCGTCGACATTACACCGCTCCATGTCGAAGACGCTCACCGCAACATCAAAGCCCGTGGGCTCCAAGATAAAATCTCGGTCCGATTAGGAGATTACCACAATCTCACGGATTTTGATGATGGCTCCTTCGATGGTATCTATACAATGGAGACTTTCGTGCACGCAGATGACCCTCTGAAAGTACTGCAAAATTTCTATCGTCTACTTCGCCCTGGTGGCGTACTCGTGCAGAATGAAGCCGACTTTAACCGGAACTCTGAGCTATTGCAGGATGTGCTCCGCCTCTCACATTGTCAAAACACGCTCGAGGAAGGCGTCCTGATGGGAATGCTGGAACAAGTTGGCTTCAAAGATGTCCAGCTAGATGATCTCACCGAGGAAGTCCTCCCGTTATGGCGCCTGTTTGGCGTCATTGGATACATCCCGTATAGGATCTTGCGGGTCTTCGGATTGCACACGCGCTTCACCAATCTCATGGCTGGGGTCGAGTCGTACCTACATTGGGGTGAGGGCAGGTATATCTCCGTCAGAGCAATCAAGCCTTGAGATCATCGCGACACCGAAAACCTAGTCAGTTCACAAAACTCGAACGGAATACCTACATGGTTGACTCCAATTTGGCGCCAGTCAGCATCTACTTGGTGGTTGGCTTTGACGAGGGGACAGAGATTCTGAGCATGTCTGCGTAAGTCGTGCGACATGTTCACCTCCAAATAACAGCTCCATAACGACTTCTCTCATGCCGACCTCCTCCACGACTCTTTGCTCAATGACCTTCCACAGTCTTCAGGAGACAAGACGCACATCTTCTGACCAGGACCCAAATTGTATTACAAGGCTCACTGAATGACAGGGAATGAAGAAGGACACGCGGTCGAAGTCGGGGCAAGCTCTCCGGGCTCCCTCTGGTGGTGGACCTACGAAAGTAACAGGAAACCTCCTTGCGGTCCTCGACGCGCCACCACAGAACGTATTGAAGTCAAATACAGCCATTAGTTTCCAGGAGTTTGGGCAGACAGATCCTTCGCTGGTTCCGAAAGGCTCTACAATAGTACCTGTCCTGTAGTAGTCGCGCGGTTTGTGGTGCGCGGGATGTAAAGTCAATTTATACATGGAAGCGAGGACCAACAAGGCAGCGATTGGCCTTGCGGGCTAGGTGTTGACAAGATAGAGAAGATGGCCTCCAGTGTCTCCTTGCCTCCAAGGTAGCAGCACTAGCCACTTGATCTTGCGGAACATCGCCCCAGAACAGTCGGTGTCGAATTGTGAATTAGTTTGGAGTTTCCCTCTTTGTCACACGAGCATGCCAGAACAGGGAATAGGAGCAGACAGCTGGCTCGCAGTATCTGATGGATCCTTCACAGTTCATTTCACCCTCCTGTCTGCCCACAGCCGTCGCATCGCCCCAGCGGTGGCATCTCTTTCCCCTTCGGACCATGTTGCACGAAGGCCTTAAGTACCTACCTAGGTACGCTCACTCGCAGCCGGCCGTCGTTGCAAGAGGACACGGTGATGCTATCGGCTGCGCTACAGCACGGATCTCTTTGCATATTGGATGCTAAATCAGACTGTGATTTGCTCTCTGTGTTTAGTGTAATGCTCTACATCTACTACGTATCATTGTCATCATAGTGCCGAACTCAGACGTCGCTAATCGAGGAGATAGCTCTTGGTCAGAACACTCTCGGCTGGTGGGTACGTAGTCTCTGTTTAGTCCTGCCAAACAATTCTCAGGATCCAGCACCAGCTTTCAGCATCTTCTCCGCCTCGAGCATGTCCTCAATGGAGAAGTCATCCTCGAACTCATCTTCATCGGCAAAGAAGTCCTTTTTGACTTTCTTCTTGGCTTGCTGCTTCTCCAAGGTCTCATGGCCGGCCAGCTTGGCGTAAAACTCCAGCACCTTTTGATGCACCATCACTTTTCGCTCGTCGAACCGCAAGACTTGGAGACCCTCCTTGGTCCTTGCTCGACTCAACGCAACGTAGGCCTGACCTTTCTCAAACACTTTCCCCAGGTCCACTTTCACCCTACTCAGAGTCTGTCCCTGCGCCTTGTGGATCGATAGAGCCCAGGCCAGAATCAGAGGTACCTGAACTCGTTTTGCCAGGACCTCGCCATTTTGAGCCTCGGTCTTCCACTCATCAGGAGCACAAAGCATACTTCGCGATGTGCCGTCGGGCAGGTTGAATCTCACCATTGGCCAAAGCCTTCTAGGCTCGCCGTTGGCCGAGTTCTTCAACCTCGCTTCCCGAATCTTCTCGCGTGCAACCCTCTTCTCCTCATCGTCGTCCTCGCCACCTTCTTGTGCCAGAAGAAAGGTAGGCTCATCGTCCTTGTAGGTGAAGAAGGTGCCCTCGTCCATAAAAGACTGCACGATCCCCAGAGAGCCGTTGACCAGCTGGCCATCAATATTTTTGATCAACATCACTTGTGCACCCTTCTTGAGCTCAAGAACCTCAGGGGCGATAAAGTTGCTGAGCAACGCCTTTCGCGTATTAGGCTCGGTGTTGCCTGAATCCACAGCAGTGAAAGTCATGACTTGGCCGGACAGCTTTCGCATTCGGTTTGTGTTGGCGTTCTCAACTTCCTCACGGCGAGGATATCTGCAAAGGTCAGGGTGAGGAACGAGCCTGGAATCGAAACACTTACAACTCGGTTGCCTCCAGCTCATCAACGACCTTCAGTGGCCTAGAAAGGGCTTTGAACTCCCGCACGGTGGCCGGGCTCATCTTACCCAACCGCATCTCATTCAACATGCTTGCGAACTTTTCATCCTTTTGACGGAAGACGTGGGTTAACAAGATCGTATGTTGGATGCACGTGTTCCAGGTGACAGCCTCGAAGACAAATTTGGCTGTTGAATTTTTCTCCGGCACAGGTGGTAGCTGGAAAAAGTCACCAGTGACAACTAGCTGAATGCCACCAAAAGGACGACCATTGTTTCGAATTGTGCGAGCCACCTGCTCAAGCTTGTCAAACAGTTGTCCGTCGACCATAGACACTTCATCAATGATGAGCACCTTTGTTCGGAGCCATCTCTGTCTGGACTTCTGATTTCGTTTGACCTTCTTGACAAGTTCGGGCGCAGGTTCTTTCCCTAGACCAATGCCAGACCAGCTATGCAGAGTCTGACCTTCCAGGATACAGGACGCCAGACCCGTCGAGGCGGTAACAGCATATCGATCGGGAGATGCTCTGTACTTATGCCTTAATTGGGCAATAATAGCCTTCATAAGGACTGATTTGCCAGTACCAGCGGAGCCTGTGAAGAACACACTTTTGCCTTCTTCCATGACGGCTTTCATTACCGCCTTCTGCTCGTCGCTCAAAAAGACATCTGGCACTTTTTCAGTCTCTGCTGCTGGTGTTCTGATCGGCTTCGTAAGTGGTTGCGGAGGTCGTTCGGAAGCGCTCCGTGAAAGTGAGGCCGCCACGCGTTGGTGGGCGAATGAGGATGCCTCCAGCATATCTGACATGGCCTGAGATGCCTTCTCGTGACGGACACCGCCTTGATGCTGCTTAAGCGCAGTCGCTTTTTCCAGTTTGTGGTCTCGGTCCAACTCGCCGTGCAAATCATTTCTAGGTGCAAATACCGGTTTGGAGGTAAAAGACGCCGGGAGAACTCGTCTTTTGGCTGGTCTCGATTGGGCTGGAGAAGGGAGTTCTCTCGAAGAGACGCTTGTCTTGGGATTCTCGAAGTGCTCGGCTGGAGACGAAGACCACAACACCGGGGCGCTACTGGCTGGCTCTCCTTGTGAATGCTTCGAGACAGGTGGCATGGAAGGATAGGATACTGCATCCACGGGATTGAGTATAGGGCAACGTATATCTGAGTGCTTCTCGGACGAGTTTGTGAGGTCAACAAAGGCAGGCTCAGTATTCTCATCTGGCCACGACTGCTGATGGAGGGATCCCAAACTGCTGGTGGTACTCATGCTTCGATCGAGCTTTCGCTTCCGACTATTTGCTGGTGGGATGTTGGTTGCAGAGGAGTTGGACAACAAAGTCGATTGCTTCTTGTCGCCAGCCGTCGTCGAAGCATGTCGATGGGCTGCTCGACCGAGCATGGTGGGATGGGAGAACGGCTTGGGAGATCTCGACGCGCTGGTCGAGGAGCGCAGCAGGAATTGGAGGGGGCAAAGGCGCATGAACGGTAGGTGCGGCAGCAAGAGAGGAAAGAAGTGGACTGCGGGATAGGAAGGGACACCCAACCTCAGTCGTCTATAAACATTTCATCGCCGCGTGCGTTGACGGGAGCTGAGTGAAGACTGCGACGCGTGAGGCAATGAAAGAACGCGTTCGAGCCGCATGCATGACCGCAGTGGGGTCTTCCAGCAAGGCTGTGGTACACCAAGGCTGAGATCTCTGTCTGTCTCATCCGGCTTCACTGCTTCCTAGTACCACAGTAGAGAACATTTATCACGCTACAGTGGATGATATTAATGATTTGATTTTCTTTGATGTGATGTCGCTATGTCAATGTCCCAAGGTACTTTTAGGGGTATCCTGCTCGTGGCTGAGTTTAACCAATTACAATCGTGATCAATTAGTGCTCGAATGAGGTTGCGTTCTGCCTGAAATGTCCATGGCCCTGCATCCATCGTAAGATATTGGTCCAAGTGACTGCCGCTGACTTCCAACACTTGCCCCCACGAACCAAGATTCATACCTTGACCGGTGCTTCTTGTGAGGACTGCGCCTGTAGTTTGCTCATTCCCGTCCAGCAATGAGACCTCCCATGCGACAATGAAGACAACATGGCAGGGCTAAAACCGATGATGAAAGAGCCCGCAAACCCTAGCACTGGAAGGCCCATAAAGGCGAAGTAGTCGTAGGTGGATGCAATGGCGGGAGGACTCCCTCCTAACAAGGATTCTGACACCATGTCTGGAAATACCTCATGCTCTCGTAAGCTATCCTTGATAAGCAGGATAGTTGTTGTTGAAAGATGGCGGCGGCGGCTGCTGATACATTCCACCAGGTGCGGCCTGACCTCGTCCGTAGCCCCCAGCAGATGGTGGTGCCTGGCCGTATGCCGAGTGCGGCGACGCGGTGTAGGGACTGGCGAGATGGTTAGATTCCCATCCTGGGCGGCCACCAGGACTAGGGCCTGGAGTCTAGTCAGTTTTGCTCATCGCATGCCGCGGCTTGAAACGTACCTTGTGGCGTAATTGGTCCTGGACCGGGGTATTGCGGGTAGTACGGCGACGCTGGATTATAGCCACCAGGGGTAGAAGCAGAACCCATGGGGGTCTGAGGGGAGTAGGTGTCAAATTGACCAGTTGGAGGACGATCCTTGCCCCACTGATTCTGTTAGAAACGCAGCAGAGACAAGGAAGTTGTCGAGCTTACCGAGCACTTCAAAGGCCTGCCATTGACGTTGTATCCTGACAACTGGCAGATCGCCATGGCCGCATTCTCGTGCGAATCCATCTTGATGAAAGCAAATCCTCGGTCAGATTGGAATCTGGTTTCCACCACATAACCAAAGTTCTGGAACAAAGGAATAAGATCTGCTTGCGTCGTGTAAGGGGTGAGATTCCCAACATAGCAGGTCGTTTGCCAAGTCGGCGTTTGGTTGACGACCATCTCATAGGATTGGATACCCTGAGTGGGGAAGTGATGGTGACCGAACGGTGTGGTAGGGGTCATTCCCATGGCCGCCATAGCTTGTTGTTGAGAGATTGAAGGTTGTCCCTTTTGATTCGCCCAGTTACAGCGGATTGCACGACTTCCCAACCACTCGCCATCCATCGAAGCCAAAGCCTTCTCAGCCTCGGACCGATCGCGATAAGCAACAAAGCCATAGCCACGCGATCTGCCGGTCTTCATGTCCCACATGACGCGAGCTTCGGAGACGGTGCCAAAGGCGGAGAAGGCTTGCAGCAAGACTTCGTCATTGACTTCGTTGCTGAGATCACCGACGAAGATGTGAAAGTGGTTGGAGGTGTCTTCCTTGGTCGCAGTGTTGGATTGGTAAGCCCAATTGACGCGGATCTCAGCTTGATGGACTCTCCGGCCATTGAGCGTAGTCATGGCTCGCTCAGCGGCACCAGGATCATCGTACTCGACGAAGCCATAATTGAAGCCCTTCGAGCTAAACTGCTGGCGTTGTTAGTCAGGACAACTCCATATGATGTGCGACGTACTCACATTCTTGTCTGGGATAATCTTGACACTGACCACATGACCTGTAGTCTCGAAGATCTGCTTGAGCACGTCCTCGGTGACTCGAGGGTCGAGTCCGCCCACGTACAACGCCCTCTTGTTTGGTTCGGGGGCCGCTCTACGGACCACTCCACCGGAAGAAGGTGACAGGGCACTGCCAGGTGTAACAGGAGCCGCGACGTTGTTGTTGTTCTGCGGGATGACCATAGGAGGGAGCGCGGGAGGTCCCATACCAGTGGGTGGACGGCCGTTGCTGCCGCTCGCAGCATCGTACCCCGTGACGCCAGACGTCGAAGGTGGAGGGGACAATGTCGCAGGAGGAATGTTTTCTGCCATGTTGAAGAGATGAGAAGCTTGTGTAGCGATCCGACTGAAGCTAGAAACAACTAGTGCGCCGCACGGCGAATGCGATTCGAATAGAAAGACAAGTATTGCAGGTTTGGAGTCGCAGGTAGGAGCTCGAGTGGATTCTTTTTATTTCGCGACTGATCAGTCCCTCGTATGGATATTGCGGGGAGACAAGTGGTGATAGAGTGGGTCGGCTCGGGTCGTGGGGAGAGAGGTAAAGAAATTTCGCTGAAAGACGTCGACAAGAATCGCTATCAAGGTGACAAGCCAACCAGGAATATTGTTGAAGTAGTGGGAGAGAGAGAATATGAGGAGAGGCAGGACTCGTTCGCGTAATAGGTAAGATGGCCGCCAGAAAGGTCGCGCCGAGACAAGGTGAGTGACAGGCCGGCCGCAGCTTGAGATTGTGGGATAGCAGCAGAACAGAAAGAGACCAGCCAACACAGCAGGCAGAGAGCACTGAGAGATGTCAAGGAAAGGGAGAGACAAGAAATCGCTCGAGCTCTTTTCCCAACGCCCAGCTTGCAATGCACAGAAATTCCAATCGACGTACGAGAGAGACGATAAGGAACAACGACAACGCAGTAATGGAAGAGGAGATGGAACAAGAGATGCTCGAATTTCGATGGTTGAAGGACGAACGTGACGAGGTGGTGAAGAAGCTGCTTTTTACTCAGCAGCGTGAACGTGGAGTGGGCTGCCTGCCGCCTGGTGACAGGGTGCGGAGTGCGGCGCAGCGCCTATCACAGAATCCTGGCACGCCTGGGCTTTCCCGGCGTGGCTTCTTTAGGCCTCTAAAGCTTGAACCCGCCTGCCTGTCGCGGAATTTAGGTGTGCTTTAGCTCGACGGCAAGAACAAAGTTACGCCCTCGCTCCCGTTTAGGCTTCGAGCCGCGCATGGGTGCTCCGGGAGGGTCACTTAGGTCCCTTGGGTCGCTTGAACTGCTGCACCTGCTGAGTGGCCGAGGCGCTTTCCGAGTCAAAACGTCGAGAATCGCGTGGGCTGCTGACCCGCCCGACAGCCTTTTGCGCAAACCGCTGTCAACGTGAAGGCCATTTGCTACCCAGTATTGTTATTCACGCGTATAGGATGAAGACTCTCGTTACCTGGTTCGTTTGACCATCGTTGCTCACCTCCGCCGTACCTCCAGAAGCCGACGGCGTCTCTCCCTTCGTCCTTCAGCCCTCTCCCCCAAGCGGCTACGACCTCTTCCACTCCTCGATGGCGGCCAGTAAACCTCCCTACGACCCGGTGAAGACGGTCGAAGCAATGTTCATGGGCTCGGTCGCTCGCATCGCTTACGTGATGAAAGACCCTGTGAACTTCGCGCCAGCAACAAAAGCCGTTCTGGCCGAAACCGCAAAGAAGTTCCATGATGCGCTCGACGATTGCGAGATCCAGATCCTCAATGCCAAATGGTACCTTGAGCGCCAACTAGCTGCGAACAGGGCGCGCCGCGAGGCCAAAGCAAGAGATGACAGCGCCTCAAGCGCCAAAAGAAAGCGAGACGAGGTTCAAGACGTCCAGGACAAGGCGCAACAGGCAGAGGGAGAGAATGCCCCCAAGCGCGTCAAGACGCAAGAACCAGAGGAACCCGTGCCCCCACCGCCGCAGCAGCCGAAGCTGCAACAGCCATCTCCTGTCCAGAAACCTGCTCCGCAGCCTGCTGTGGCGCCCGGCAAGTCCACTGCTCAAGCGTTGCAGCAACAAAGAGACAAGCCTGCTACGGCCAAACCACCAGACAAGCCCAAAGTGTCGGCAACTGCAGACGTCAAAGCACCTCAACCCACTGCACCACCGGCACCAAAACCACACGAGCAGCCAAAACCACCGGAACCCGTGCAACCTCCTGAGCGTACAATGACACAGACAACCACGGAGGAGTTTCCCAAACCAACACCGCAAGATACTCCAGCTTCCGGGACCGAGGCATTCAACTTTGAATCTATGTTCGGTGAACCGTCAGGAGAGATGATGGATAGCGGAGGCAACGACATGGCCTTCGACCTGGACAGCTTTGGCGGAGACGGCTATGGCGGGGACAGTGTCAATCTCAACCTGCAAGACACCTCGTTAAACTCTCTTCTGCCGGGTTTGGAGTCCTACGCAAACCAGACTGGCGATGATGGCGGATTCGGCATGCCCGGAACTACGAGTAACGGGCTGCCTCCTGGAAATGATCTGGCAGGCGATGCCAGTCAAAATGATATATCGGCTGGTCAACAGCAACAGCAACAGCACCAAGACCAACAACAGCAGCAGCAGCAGCCTGCCAACATGCATGACTTCAGCCTGCCACAACTGGGACCCAATGAATTTGACTACTTCCTCAATGCTAATGACATGAGTTTCGGCGACAACATCAACCTCGACGGCGACGGCATGATGAACATGGACACCCTCGACAACATCAACGTGGACGACTTTGACAGTATGTTCAGTTAGTTTCTGAACTCGATTTTCTGGACGGACGAGGAGATTATTTCCTGGTTGCGGGCACAAAAAGGACTCACTCTGTTCTATTGACCTTAGCGAGGCGTATGCTATCGAGGTTGAGAAAAGATCGTGCATGGCTTAAGCACATTCTATACTGGTTAGGTACTCATGCTTCTTCAGAGATACCCAGGCGAAGGGCATATTTGGGAAAGGGGGTATAACCCACGAAGCGCCAGTCAAAGCGGCAGTCCTCGAGCGAATGTAAACTAGATATTATCAATACACAGTATATGTATGTATGTATGTACAACAGAGTTCCGACATCTAGTCTGCTCAGCAGTTCCAAGGGTCAGTACCGGGATGAGAACTAGACAGACCACAGTCCGCGGACGCCCCTGGCATACCAACTTGTGATCTGCAATATCTTGCTGGATTACCATTCTGCCGTCTGTTCCCCAGGGGTCTATTTTCCCACTCGCATCGTCGATGCAGTCTAAGCCATTCCATTGGAAAACATTGTGCATCTAATCGAATCTAAATGAAACACACCGACCGCTACAGCAACTCGAAGCCCTTCTCCCGGGTTGTACGAGTCTTCAATCGACCTTACCCTTGCTACCCTCGGTGTCGTTCCCTCCACTTTCACGCGTGTGCAAAGCTGGATGCGGTTGTGGGTGTGGACGTGGATGCGAAGGCGAATGCCGTGGATTTCTCTCGCCTCTCATATCAAGATCACTATCGCTTAACGTGCCTCTCAAGGTACTCCCGCTTTGGGGCCCACCACCGAAATGGACACTGAAGTCGACCTCGCCGACCAGATCCCGCACTTTACTCAGTACGGCCGTCATCTCCTGCATGATCAGGATGCTCGCAATCTCCAGCACCGCAAACGCCGCGTAGCAGGGTTCTTTGATGTGCGTGATGCTGAGGATCCCGGGATCGATGGCTGCGAGCTGGTCGGCGATATCGATCGGGTGCGGGACCGTGATGTAGGGGGGTAGGGGCTGCGAGTTCGTGACGCTCGCGCTCACGAGGCACAGCGTGCTGGTGAGTTCGGGGGAGGTGAGGCGCGAGCGTGCGGTGATGCGGCGGAAGTCCTTGAGCCAGTCGGATTCCCGGGCGGAGGAGGAGGATTGGAACGTGTGCGACGAGTACGCCGTTAGAGCCATGTAGTTGAAGAGGGATTGCATGTGGACGATCAACTCGTCGTAGGTCTGCTTGGGGAATTTCCCGCCGAATGGGGGCTCGTATTTGAGGAAGGTGCTGTGTTCGCGCAGGCGATTGAGCATGACGAGGAGTTTGTCGAAGACGCGCTGGCGGGCTTTGTCCAGGGGACGCATGGGGTCGGCGCGCTTGTCCTTGGCCAGACAGGGAGTTGTGCGTAGTCGGGTTTCGACCGTAGAGTGCGTGCACGAGTAGTAGTTTGCCATGAGATAGAGTGTGTTGCCTAGATCTTTGCGCAGGGTGGCGTGCGTGGTGATCGGGTAGGGAAAATACGTCCAGAAGAAGGCAACCCCTAGGCCTATGATGACGGTGGCAAGTCGGTATGGCGCGAGGATGTAGATGTGGTAGTATACCTGGCCGTTGCTGGTGAGGATTTGAGTGCCGACTTTCTTGTCCTGAAGTTCATAGCCAACAATCAGGATGGTCGTCACCATGGAGATGACTGCCGTGATGAGGTGTTTGGGGTGCTTGAGGATGACATAGATCCCACACACGAAGACGAGATAGATTAGCGGGATGATTGCCGCTGGTTTTTGGTCACCGATGTACCAGATTGTGATTGAGACGACCGCTGCGATTGCAGTGCCGAGTATTCGCAGGACGAACCCTTGGACGCCGGCCCCAGCATGAGCTCCCATGCTAATAGCTACCATGATAACTGCCCAGATACCACGCTGAGCCAGATAGAAGGAGTGTGTCTGCCGTAGATAGCCGATTATTGCAATGCTGATGCTGGCGGTTGCTGCTCGGAAGCCGAAGTGGGAGGCATCAGAGGCCAGGAACTTGGGTATCGCTCTCAGCTTGTTGGTTACTCTCTGATAGAGATTCGTTGGTGGTAGATGCTCGGGGTCTTTGTGCTTTTGTAGAGCACCGCCCATCCAGATGTAGATACCCGAGGCTGGTCCATCTTGAAGACCTTCACTCGCGTCCTTTTGCTTGAAGGCGTTCTGCATTAATTTGTGGAGGCGTCTCCAGCCGGGGAATATCAGCCTGTTCTTGCTCATCGTGCCATCTTGTACTTTCGAGTCGGCAAAAAGTACAAAATCCAGGATTGATTGGCAGACAGCCAAAAGCAGGTACTCGAGGTAAAGGATGAGATACAGCTGCTGATGGTTCTGCTTTTGTCGAACCGTTTCGTGAATAGAGGCTGCATCGCTGAATTTGTACTGCGCAGACGTATCTTCCCAGAACTTCGTTGGCACTTCGATGCCTTTTCTTTCGCACCACGTCCGCATGGTCTCCCGACGGTGGTCTTGAAAGATCGCTATTTGATCCGTCAAGTACTGTGCAAATGCTGGTTGGCCAGGGCTTGGGGCTGAGTCTGCAGATTTCTCAATATCCTTCTTGGCTGCCTTTGGCTGCGGCACCAACTCAAGGACATAAGCAACGTGGGTCAAGCCATCGACGAGAGTTGCCTTCATTTTCAGAAATGGGACACGAGACATGACGATTACTTCGTGCCATTCCTCGGCCTCGAGCTTCCGGATGGCTTCGACTGCGTCCAGATCAGAGATCAAGTTCTCTCTTTCAGCTTTGTGTCTCTTGACGGACTGCAAGATGTCGATAAACGTGGACAGGCCTGCGACTGGAAGCAGAATGTGCTTTAGCCGTTCCCAGATTTGGCGGAAATCTTCTGGTTGTAGTTTGCCCCATCCGATTTCCTTCTTAGCAAAACCAATCTCCAGTTTCAACTGGCCAAACAATTGAGACGCTTTCTGAATCGTCACTTTCAATTCCTGAGCCGCTTCTTCGGCCGCTCTCATCGACACTCGTGCTTCTGGGTTGCGGTCCAGCGGTAAGGGGTTTCCTTTCTCGTCTAAAACTCCCGGGCTACCTGCCTGAGACGTAGTAATGCCATGTAGATATGCGATGTGGATCGACAATGAAGCTTTCATGATATTGAGCAGGCCGGCGGCCTGCTTCTGAGCGATTTTCCTTGAAGATATGGGGATGATACACAACGAGACACCTGTAGCCAATGCGTAACCTGTGAGAAAGACCTTCAACAGTCTATCCACGAAATTCATCCCCGCTTCCATCGTTGGGAAAGTGGATGCATATGTGTGGGAGACCACCGTAAAGATTGTGAACTGTATCGAGACGATGAAAAGCTGCGGGCGGGCTGCTCGAACGGTGTTTGCAAAGTACAGCCAGAAAAATAAGAAGGCGCATGCGGTCACATTAGCTGCGCCGCTATACACCAGGGTTTGTTTGCTGCCAGATGAGCCTGTCGTTGTTGACGCGGGAGTCAGGAGGATGGGTTGGTGTGCGGCCACGGCGCATCGTATCGTAAGCAGCGCCGCCGCTGCAGCAAAGCATATTGTGATGCACGAAAGGATCATAGACTGGATGAACTTCGCCCTTGGCAGAATTGGCAGTGATAAGAACGACGTTATTGCGATCAGGTATCCCAAAGTTGAATATGTCTTTGCCCAGCGGTCGCTCTGGTAGCTAAAGACTGTAAGCATCAAGTTGGGAGAAAGACAGGTAACTCACGCAGCCAAAGCAATCGCTGGGGGCAGAGCACCTCTGAAACCGAGTTAGCTCAAGCATGCGACTGTATCGAGGTACAACACCTGACTCACTTGAGCATCAGCAGTAGAGTCGGGAGGTCCAGATTGAGCTTCATCTGTATCTTCCTCAAGAGACCAGCCTTTGGGGGCTTTGGAGCCTCGACCCCGACATTACTGCCGTCAGCTCCAGCTGTAGCAGTCTTGCCATCCTTTGCATTGGGTGTAGTCGCATGTGAATGTCCGCGGTCGATGTGTGACATCGTCGTGATATTGACAACGAGAGCCGGAGAGGTGGAAGTCCAACACTCAAGCAGTGAAGACGTGGCCAGGATTCACAAAAGGAGAAGTCTCATCTCTAAGAGAACCGAAGATAAGATCCTACAGCGGCAGCGCAGCAATATCCATGAACTCGGTATGCTTGCGTAAACTTGTACGACGTGTGGGCTGGAAGTGGTTGTTCGAAACAGCACCCAAAACACATGCTCTCATTGGTGGAGCAGCCGGATTTGCCGCTTGAAATGAGTAATTTGGATCTCCTGTGTACACCGTCGAGGGTTCCATATCTGAAGCGGCTTGATGCTTCGAAAGGATCATGAGACCCTTTTACCAAGATAGTCGATTCGGCATAGGGCTGGACGCAGGGCGCCGTGAGATTGGCTTGGTTGATGCTTAGCAAACTGCTTAGTGATGGAGAATTGCCAGCCTGGCGGATCGGTTCACAGACGGGCAAGTGCCGGCGCAAGGATGGCGCTGGCGATAGGCGCGCACAACTGTAGCGCACGTGACTAATGCGTGTTCCGGCATATGCTTCGCCGGAGGATAATCAATTGCTTCGACAATTTTTGGTTCGGATGAAGCTTGCTGAATGTCGCGGGCATTACACGTGTTTGCCTGACACGATACTCTGGACATGGCTCCTTCAAGGGCGCCCAGTGCATTAGTGTTGCACTCCCTGAGATCACTCAACATAGAGGCATGTTCGTCACGAGTTGCCTTGCGAGCGTTCTCAACCACCAGCGCGACTTGTCAGGAAGTCCAAGTTCAGAAACCCTCCTATTACCACAATCCCGATCCAGCTACCGTGCACGTTCCTCGCCTTGAGCGAAAGCTCATAAGAGATGGCAAATTCCCCATCGGCTCACGCCGACGACGCGCTGCTCTCGCCCACTCACCAGGCATCCCCTTCGATGAACTGCCATACCAATGCTTCCAAGAAGCCCGAAAGATCCTGATCGCCGACAGAGCGGAGAAGCTCAAGAAGATCGAGACGGAAAGGGCTCGCATTGCTCGGTTGCAGGAGGTCGATCCGAGCACCTTTCCGGGTGGAGACGCGTATAAGCAAAGGAGATTGAGGAGCATGACCCAGGAGCTGGAGAAGCTCAAGATTTTGGCCGATATCAACGATCCCAACGTCAAGAGGAGGTTTGAAGACGGGCTAGGTGCGCTGAAAACCATATAGTCCGAGTACGCAGCCGCTGACAGACAACAGGTGACTTGAACAAACCCATCTACCGATATTTAGCGGACCGGAAATGGCGCGAATACCCTCGGAAGGTGCTTGTCCAGCGGATTACACAAATGAAGGTTGTGCCCGATGTGATACCGAACGTGGATCCTATCCTCGACGTGAAGATTGTGTTTGGCAACACGGTAGTCCAACCTGGAGAATTCGTCGAGTCCCACCTCAGCGAATATCCTTGTCGCCTGAGTCTACAATCCTACGAGCGAGGCGAGAAAATGGTCACCATTGCTGTTGTCGATGCAGATGTACCTAACGTGGAGACAGACGGCTTCGACTTCAGATGCCACTTTCTAGCATCCAACATTGTCATCTCCCCAACCGAACCGATAGTCGACCTCGCGAGGCTTTCGCCGAACTCTCAGGTTCTTCTCCCCTGGATGCCACCTTACGCACAGAAGGGTAGCCCATACCATCGGCTGTCGATTGTCATTTTACAACAAAAAGACAACATCCCTATTGACCTTGAGATTGCCAAGAAGAAGATCCAGCGGGATGGCTTCACGGTCCGAAGTATGATGAGCCGCCATATGCTCAGCCCCATAAGCGCTTCACTATTCCGGACGCAGTGGGATGACAGTACCGCCGCGGTCATGGAGAGAGCAGGCATTGAAGGAGCCGAGGTTGAGCTCAAGAGGAAGAAGGTTGAGCCTCTGCCATACCAGCGACGTGACACCTCGAGGATGAGAGGTTGAGATAGCCGGGCGTTTGCCCTTTGTGTACGATATCCGTGTCGATATGCTGGAATCACTTCCCTGAGTGTTTGTGCCCGTAATCTTTGGGTCGACCACGCTCAACCGGCGTGGGAGACCTCCATGCCAATCTTCTCGTCTGGGTCGCGAGCTGTAGTTTCGACCGCCAGCAAAGCTGGTTGTAACTGCGGTTTGCGCAACGACGTCCAATTGAACCATCCATCGCCCACATACAACGTCTTGCCCTGTATCAGCGCCATGGGCACGGGCCCATGGAATCGCGAGTCCCTACTATACGATAGATTGTCCCCCGCGACCCACACGTGTCCCTCAGGAACTTGCACCATGACAGGCTCTTCGCGCACGCCATCAGCGGCGCCCTCATATAACCCAACAACACGCGCATCGCCAACAGTAGGCGAGAGACTGGGATCGCGCACCACGTAGTCGCCCGGCATGCCAATGACGCGCTTGCACGCCCTCCGGCCCTGAAACATAGGGCTCTGGTACACGATGATATCCCCCACTTGGATATTTCTGCCGTGCTTGTGCCGTCGCGAAAGGATATTGTAGGACCGCTGGCTCGGGATGGTCGGGTACATCGACGGACCTTCAGAGGGCTAGGTATAGGTACCAAAATGAGCAATCAGCGTCATGTATATACCAAATGTGTCAAGCGCGCTCGCACAGGTAGGTACCTACTTACCCCGTAGGTGACAAGGTTACGGGCGATCAAAGTCCACAGCGAGACGGCCGCGATGGATGTGCCTCCTACTGTCGCCATTGCTCTTGCGAACGGGTGTGATGGTACAGCGCGCAGGCGGGCCCAAAGATGCTTGAGCGGCGACATTGTGAGATGAGAGGAGGGTGCCGTGGCCCCTAGTTGTCATTGAGGTTTGGGCATTATTGCACTGGTGAACACTCCGTAGATCAAAGAACCGTTGCACGCCAACCTCGAGCAGTTGATGATTAGTGCTTGAAGAGCGCAGTTACAGAAGCGACGCGCAAGGTCCACGTTGCCACGCGATCTATCTCCGGAGCTGGCAAAAGGACCTCCACGCTTCCTTCCGTGAACAAATATCCGTCCGGAGCGGACCTGTCCATGAGAACGCAAGAACTTCCGAGGTACTTCAACGACAGTACGGAGTAGATCAATACAAACTCCAGGTCTGCCGGATTCAGCGTGTCTACTTGATTGCGATCACCGTCTTTTCGCTGATTCCCTGGTATCGCGTGGCGTCGCAGCCGAAACGTGTCAATATCACAATTTTCCATGCGTGATGGTTTAGTTACTTGATCGCGGAATGGGTTTTGTAAGACAAAACCGCCATTCCGTATCATTCTTCATGTCGTCTCGGAATCCCAAAGGCGAAGCCCTCTGCAGTAGTGGGCCTCCAAAGTAGTCGAGTCCAGCCTCAACAATCTGTTCGTCATGCTGCCGCGTAAGTGGGATGCAGCCCGTCTGAGCACCCCGGACGGAGTACTGGGTACAGAGTATGTAGCTCGGAAAGGCACCTGATTATTGTTGATGGCCGTTGAATTGCGCTCCCTGACAGAAACAAGGACACAGTCGTGCATTGTGCGAGTCCGAGCCCTGCAATACGAGTGAGTGAGCTCAGATGAGCTATACACGTCGGTCTATGCTCCGTACTGCGGCGGATAACCACCCACTCTACCCGCTAGTGCTACCTACTAGGTAGGTATCTATCTCAAGCGACATGACGGATCAGGAGTAGGTGCCTAGATGATAACCAATGGCACCTTCCCGAAGCGACGTCCGGTCCTGCTTAAGAGACAGCGAGCACAGTGTTCGACGCCTGCTATCTACCGCAGCCGTACGCCTCTTGTCTAATATGGTAGGCAAAGTCCGATGCAGGCAGTTGAGCAAATGCCGTCAGAAGATTGTCGACGAGCTTACATATCCGCTCCCAGCCACTGCGATTGGAAAGGAAATTCATCCGGTCTCCTCGGCTCCTGTATCCCAGTCAATGCTACGGTTTCCATATCCAGCAGCTGCAGCGAACATTGAAGCAATGCGAGGTGCGGCTCTAACCGGCGATCCTAGCTGCCACGAGTCTCTTCTGGACGGTGGGACGACTAGGAAGCTGCTCCTCACTATTCTGACCGTTTCCCGCAGAGTTGGCCTCGGACGCAGTATCGAAAACCGCGGACAAGCTTTCGCGAGAAGCTTAGCAATTGCTTCTGTGGGCTTGAACACAGCAAAGTTGCATCGAGCGTGGACGTAAGAGGCGCCGGCGAGTCCTGGTGTGGCGGTTCATGCCCACTGGCGTGCACGGCGATGCATGGCAGGCCGGCACGGCCGCAGATCAACCTCGAATTCGATAAGCCAAATGTAAAGTTCACGGTAACCAAAGCGGAGAAGACGGCCGATAGTCAAAGGAGCGGTTTCAGACGGACGCTCGCAAGGGCAGGTGGGTACTGTAGCAGCGATACGGACACACTGAATGTAGGTCCGTCAAAGAGCAGTGAGAGGAGTCTCGAGTTGTGCGCAAGCAATGTCCTGTGCGGCCGTGTTATCGTCCGGTGCCATTGTATCACAGTCGAAAAGGATCCTCACCTGTCGCTCACATTGGCCCGTTTTTCGGTTGTCAATCTCACCTTCCCAAACGCGTTACCTTGTGTCCTTCCACTACCATCACCATCACCATCACCGCAGTCTCACCTGGTCTTGTGTTGTTGCATGATTTCATCACGCCGACGTGGCGATTGGCACGGACCATTACGTCCTGCCCATCGCCAAGTCCATTGCAACTCCCCCGCCGAGGAGGCGAGATACCCAGAATGTGTGAATCTCCTAGCCCTATTTTTGCTAGCATTCAACCGTACCAATGGTCTTTCTCAACGGCCATCGCGACCTGACGTCGCAATCTCACATTTGACGTGGGACCTGTTACCCAACACTGCATTATCGCAATGGAGACGCCCGCCCGCCACCCATGCCGGGACTCTTTCTAGAAACAGTCGATTCATTGGCCCCATCCTATCAGCTATCAGCTGTGGGGATCCAACTGGGGGAGTGAACCATGGCGGATCGTGGTGTGAACATGGGGCCGATCATCTTCGAGGCCGATATCATGGCAATTGTCCTAGTCAATGAGCTAAAACGGCGCCATGAGCCATATCCTAGTCAAGCGATATCTATGCAATTCGCAAAGTGACGCGCAGAAACTCCCCTATAAGAAGCAGGTGAGCTCCCCTGCTCCTCCATCCTCTCTCCGTCAGCATCACTGCGCAAAAGCTGTCGCTCTGGCTGACTGAGCTGCTTCCTCCAGTGAAAAGACCATGGCATCTGGCATTGGATCCATCTCCGGCCCCGGGGCCGTGGACGACAAGCGTCTCCGCGCCGATGGGCTCGACGCGACCACTTACCCAACGCGTGTTCTGCAGAAACTCCACGACCCCAACATCTCCATTGAGGAGTATCTTCACTATGCAAAGATCACTCGCAACGAGGAAGACCACCTGTACGGCCCTGGCAGCGACTTCACATCTGGCAGTGGACCGACGATGACCTTCATCAAACAAAAGATCCTGCGCAAGCAGGTCGACAACACCCGCCGAGAGTCCGTCACTCGGCCCAGGTTGTCTGTCAGCGCCCAAGGCGAAGGCCAGATCGTCAGGGCTGACGAGACCGACTCGGGCAACGAGAAGACCGGTAGCGGGAGAAAATACGAGCCGATGGCCATCTCAGACGACGAATGGGTCCAGGCTTCTCGAGCAGCGAGAACAGCCACCTGGTAAGCAAGTAACCGTCAGAATACTGGTCTGAGTCGCTGACCCATCTTTGCAGGGGCGCCGTGTTCTACCTGATCACGACCGACATTCTGGGGCCCTTCTCCACTGGTTATGCCTTCTCTCAGATGGGTCTGGGACCCGGTGTCGCGCTCTTCACCGTCTTTGGCGCCCTCGCCGGCTACAGTGGCTACCAGCTGTGGAGGATGTACCTGCAGCTCGACAGCGACCGCTACCCCATGAAGGGCTACGGCGACATTGCCTTCCGCGTGTACGGGCCATGGTTTCGCCACACGTGCAACCTGTTGCAGTCATTCCAGTTCTTCCTCAACGTCGCCTTGATCGTCCTCAGCAGCGGCCAGTCGATCAGCCAGCTGTCCAAGGGAAATCTCTGCTTCATTGTCTGTGTGGTGGTGTGTATGATTGCCGGGTGCATCATCGGTCAAATCAGGACGTTGCAGCGCTTCGGCTGGCTAGCTTCGTGGGCGGTGTTTCTCAACCTCTTCATCATCTTTGCGACGTGAGTTCCGTCCCGCTATATCTATCATGTCAAACCGACTAACTTGCTTGCCTCGTAGCATGGGCGTCATGGCGCACTCAGACCCCAATTATAAGCTCTACGCGGCATCAAACCCCGACTTTGATATCAACCACCCCGACCCGATCCAGGTATCCGGCGCCGCGCCCCCAGGGCTAGGTATCGTTGACAACGTCAACGGGCTCATGAACGCGGTCTTCTCCTTTGGTGGCGCGACCTTATTCGTGGAATTGATGGCCGAGATGCGTCGCCCCATGGACTTCTGGAAGGGCCTCCTCTGCGCCGACATCCTCATCTACGCCTGCTACATGGTCTACGGCATCTACACGTACTGCATGCAAGGCCAATATGCGTACAACGTCTCATACCAGGGCGTGTCGCCGTACGGCTGGCAAACGGCATGCAACATCATCGGGCTGATCACGGGGCTGATCGCCGCCGTGCTGTACGGCAACATCGGCATCAAAGTCCTCTACAATAACATGGGTCGCGACCTGCTGAATTTCCCGCTTCTCGAGAGCAAGACCGGCAAGTGGATCTGGGTCTTCTTCGTGCCCGTCTACTGGGCCCTCGCCTGGGTCGTCACCCAGTCGGTGCCCCAGATTAACACGTGGATCGTGCTCGTGGGCGCGGGCTGCATCCTGCAGTTCACGTACACGTTCCCGCCCTTCCTGATGCTCGGGTTCAAGGCCCAGCGCGACGCCATCTTACCCGGCGAGGCGTTCGACCCGGCTACAGGCGCCATCCGCCGGCTAGACAGTGGCGTCAAGCGCTGGTGGCGCGGCTTCAAGAAGGAGTTCTGGTGGAATCTGTTCGATCTGGTCTATTACCTGGGCAGTTGCGCCACGTGTATTCTGGGCCTGTACGCCGGCTTCGACAGCATGGTCGGCGCGTACAGGAATTCCCCCAACCTGAGTGCCTGGAGGTGCGAGAGTCCTACAGGATAGGAAAACACGAGAACCCAAGAAAATCAAGCCATGTGAGAAGGATGAGCAGACCCTTGCGCGCCGTGTATCTGTATGCGCGGGTGTGTACCAGGTATGCAGTGTCCGTGTCTGTGGGTATGTAGCTATTCCTCTCCTGTGCCCTTTGATCTTGGTGTGTCGAGAACGGTTCAATAATTCAAACCAGTTCACGTACCCTATTCTTGCCTTGCTGCCGTAGGCTATTCCAAGTAGTTGCTGTAGTCGTCATGTACCGCAGCTGCATTTTGCAGAATGGACGCCTCGTCAGTACAGCCTCGTCTTACGTCGTCATTATGCTGACCAGGAATCCATGGATTCGCGATTGAGAATTGGACAACTTCCCTCGATTCTTCAAGATTGAGTTACAATGTCCTTCTCCTCGAGACTCGGACAACGTCACCCGCACACAGGGTTGAGTTTCGATGTTCATAGCATTGCGCGTATACATACTGCACGTAATCATGAGCATGGGATAGACGGTAAGAGTATATTATTTACGGACCATTGTAGACACACTGTACACCGTACACCGTACACCGTACACCGTACACCGTACACTGAATTGTGAACTGTGGGAATCCGTACTCGCAGAATCATCACATCACCCGCTAGGTGCCTACACCGTACGTACCTTTGTACTGGTTCTAAGAGTACTCAATACTCAATATTCACCGTCACAGCTTGAGATTTTAGCTCACTTCGACGAACATACACGTGCATGTCCGGCTCTAATAGGACAGACAGACGGACAAAGACTGACAACGTTTATATATCCTCAGTCGGAGCCAGAGTCAGAATCATAGTCATAGTCCCGAGTCAGGTCAGACTCCAAGTCGGCAACATCGACAACCACAGCCTAGTCCCTGCGCAGCTGCTTTGGTTGTCTCTCTTCATGCTCACCTTCGCCTTCATTGGCGTCGTCGTCTTCAGAAGACCTCTTCATGCAGACAGCAGGTTTTGTCAACGATGTCATTGTGGCTTCGGTGGTCTCCTCGGGCCCCGCCTGGATTTCATGCTCCGCTACTGTGTGGGCGAGAGCACCTGTATACGTTTCTGTATGCGCCTCGTCAGCTACAGCACGCGCATTCCCATCCTTACCTATCCTTGGTGCCTCGTCGTACGACGGAACGATCCATTCGTCTGTGTGCCACTCTGCGCAATCCCGCCTGGGCGGCAAGTTGCACAGTGGTTTTCCGTGGCATGGGACCTGGCACTTGCAATGAAGCTTGCCGTCGCACACGGGTACGCAGTGGCACCCGTTCGCCGGATCGCAGTCACAGGGGTACTCGCAGGTGCTCCGGCCTGGATACTTCTCCGTGTTGGCGAGGTCCTTCATCATCCTGGCTCGAGTCCACCAATACCTCCTCCGTTGAGAGGGCAGCTGGAGAAGATCGAACAGGTCTTCGAGATTTCTGTTCCTTCCACCCTCCCGGAACAGCCAGATGTATTTCCCGGCCTGGGCTTCCACGTACGAGCGCACTCCGTCATTCAGGGCCTGGATTTTCTTCCTGATGGACTCCGGCAGCGTTGCGTCCGGTGCTGGTGGTTCGCGCTCCTTTCGTTCGGCAGCGCGGGCGAGGGCAGTGGTGAGAAGGACCCACTCGCAGACGTCCTCCGCGCGGAGCGTGCCGTGGTGCTGGCGAAACTCGACGGTCCTGGTCACTCACCTCGGTTTTCGCCTAGGGCGTTGGTGAAGTTGACGAACCGTTCCCTTTTCCCACCCGGTTGGCGGGGTGTTTTGTTTAGTAGTTTGTGCAACAGGTCACGCTCATCGGCGTCCACTTCGAAGATCTTCACGAAGGCCTCTTCGCATGAGAACTGCGGGGCCAATGCGCAAGAGTGCTCGCTCGCATTGATCGCCGTGCGATTGCTTTTGGCGTATTTGAAAGCTTTCGTGCCCTGGTAGCCTTGCCTTTCGGGATGATGGAGCAGCGTGATGGCGTCTTCAAAGACCATGCATATGAACGCTAGATGTTGGAGAAACTCCGTGGAAAGATCTGCCTGCTCACCTTCATCGCTGGGTTGTATACCGACGTGCACGTGGACGGAACCCAACTCTGGACCTGTTGTGAAAAAGTAAGGTGCCTCTGGATCATACTGCCTCTGGATCATACTGCCTCGGAATCGCATTTAGCTGGTCCTGGAGCTCTGCGAGGCCGTTCGAATGCAGGTCATTTGCGTCGTCAAGTTCAGGCACTTTCAGGGGGCGTGAGATGAGCTCCAACCCAGTCAATTGCCAGTCATTGAAGTTGGAGAGCCTGATCTCCGATTGGGATCTG
The DNA here is from genome assembly GCF_000585515.1 of Cladophialophora yegresii CBS 114405. Taxonomy (NCBI): domain Eukaryota; kingdom Fungi; phylum Ascomycota; class Eurotiomycetes; order Chaetothyriales; family Herpotrichiellaceae; genus Cladophialophora; species Cladophialophora yegresii. The sequence continues at coordinate 2,382,042 of NW_006913050.1, read as the reverse complement.
GAGCGTTCCATCAGCTGGTCCGCGCTGGTAGGTACCGGCACTGCGTCCTCAAGCGTTAGCTTCCAGTTTAGATATTGATCAGGCACATCTTTGGGATCCGAGTAGAGCCTTACTTCAAGCACAGGCGCGTGCTGTCCTGCGTTTGTGCGGATAATCTTTGCAGCCTGTCGTAGTCCTGCACGGTCAAGCTCTGTGCGGTGCTGCTTGTCATTCGGGTCGTAGCTTTCTGGGTACCACTGGGAAAGTGGAGCGCCCACGTCGCCTGGTTTCACAGGGCAGTTCTCCGGACGAAGCCAGGCATAGTCCGGTCTGGTTGCGACTTTGTTCTGCTTGATGCCGAAAAGATGCTCAAACTCGACGCCAAACGTCAAGTTGAGCCGCTCGGGTATCTCGCCTGACTTTGACATTCGAGTAAGAAATTAGTGCTTTGGGAGAGGTACGTATTGGCAATTGCGTACCTTAGTGGGTGCGAGTAAACAGTCCTGGGGTCTTGTGTAGCCATTGATTAACTCGTCATAGGCGCTTTCGAGTATAAGCCGCGCAAGGGCAAACAAAGACGGAGTGAGCACAGACATTGCAGAGAGGAAGGGAATGAGAACGGGCGTACTTCAAACAATGCGTTGGACGTGCAAGTCGACTGTCTGCAACAAAGACAGAGTGAGAAAACAGATTGTTGCTCGAATTGAACAGACAACCGCAAACAAAGAGACGCCTGTAAATATTCGAACCAAGTGTGCTCGATTTGTATGGTGGTATAGCGCGCAAGGGTATCTGAAGGAAGCTGCAGGGAGGAGATTCGTATGCATGGAGGGAGGCAGACCGTTTGTAGGTGCCATAAAGTCCCCGTCAACGCGGAGAGCATTGACATCCTCATCCTGCCTTGTATTACCACGAATCGAAGTTCCCGAAGCCGCCACCGCCTTTCGCCTTTTTGCGAACAGGCTCCTCCGGTTCATCGTCGCCTAATTCGCCAAATTCGTCGTCTTCAACTCCGGCGCCCTTGCTTGCTAAAGATGCTTGTAGATATTTGCCGACTTTTCCTTCTGCGTGGCCGGCATCTACAGTACCATCATTGCGTATCCGCTTGCCTGTCCATGTGGTGCGGTCTTGATCAACATCGTCCTGTCCCGGCTTCTCAGCCTCATTCTTCTGCTTCCAGAACTCCTCAAACGGATCGATCAGCACCGTGGCCTCGACGATCTGGATCTCCTCCTTTGGCCGGTCGTTGCTGTCGACAGGTACGTTTTCGAGCCGTTTCAACACTTCCATCGACTCGTCATCTGCGTCATCTACCACACGGCCGAATATCGTGTGTTTGCCGTCGAGGTGACTCACCGGCCTGTACGTGATGAAGAACTGCGAGCTATTGGTGTTCTTGCCTTTGTTTGCCATACTCAATACGCCTCTCTTGTCGTGCTTCAGGGGTCCTTGCAGCTCGTCGTTGAAGTTTTTACCCCATATGCTTTGTCCGCCTTTGCCTGTACCCGTGGGATCGCCACCTTGAATCATGAAATTGCGGATACTGCGATGAAAGATAATGCCGTTGTAGTATCCCTTCTTGACCAGGTTGAGGAAATTCCAAACAGCCTTGGGGGCATACTCGGGATAGAGTTCTAGGGTCAGTGGGCCGAGAGTGGTTTGTAATCGAATATAGCCTTTGGACTTCACCCGTCGGGGTTTTAGGATGTATTCTTCGTCTGTCATTGCCGCAAGAGCATTGGAGGTATGGACAGTCATGCCTGTCGAAGTAAAGGAAGCAGCTGCGAGGCCTGTTGTATGCCGCGTTGCATTGTATGGCACTGATTTCCCGGCTTGTGTTGTAGACGTTGGCTTCTTGCTAGCGGTGGTTGACTGCTGTGATAAGGCCTTCTGCCCCTGGGCATTTGCTCGTTCAGCCCGCGCCTTTGCGACAGCTTCCTTCGCTTTCATGACTTTCAAGTCTGCAGCACTGCCCAGGCTTGCAGCATTTATCGAGGCCTCCTCTTTTGGGATGCCGGAATCTTGGCCATCTTTCAGGTATTTGAACGAGCTGAGATTGCGCGACTCTATGTTCTGCGGGTCTTGTAGAGTGACGATATCCTTGCGCGAAAACTCCTCGTCCGTCACCAGATCCCGCCACATTTTGGGCTTTATGTTCAGTCTTTCAATTGTATCATACGCAAAGGCATTCGCAAGGTCGCCATGTCGGATGGCCACGATATGGGTGTTGTCTGTAAAGACCTTGAAGGTAACCGGATCGACGTATTCACCCGCATCGTTTTTGGCGAAGTTGAGCTTGATGAGATCCTGCTGCTTCAACGGTTTGCCGTTTGTCGGATTCGTGTCATGTTTTAGCAGCCAGCGCAGGATGTTCTCGTGGTCGAATATTATGCCTTCGATTGTACAAACAGGAGTCGTGAATGGCTGCAGGCTCAGCGCGCAGAAGTTGAAGGGTAGGCGTTTGAACGAGGCATGGCCGCTTGTATCAGCGCGCACGCCGGCGCCTGCACTGGCTGAGTAGGCATCCGAGGAAGCCCATTCTGAGTGTGTGATCTATTCAAATGTCAGTACGGCCTTGCAGATTTAGCGTGAGTGCGCCTGGTCGTACGTAGAGTTTGTCGGTCCCTGGAAAAGCTCGTCAGCATGCTGAAGCGAGCGGTAGAAGGCGATCTAACCTTTGCCCATGGCCGGTTTCCAAGAGTATTCGAATGTGTGTTGGTTGAGGAACTCAGAGCCTTTGTTTGACCGAATGCGGAGAACAAGTCTTGCGTCAGCCTTGTCCTCAGCCTCGTCCTCAGTTCTCTCCTCAGCCTCGTCCTCAGCCTCGTCGTCTAGCCTCGTAGTATGAAGGTCGTAAGAAACAAGATTGCCCGTAATACTGATTTATTGAAGGAAATCTAGTCTATGGCCCTATGCAATCGCGTAGGCAGCCACTCTATCTTCGCTCAACTTTGCATGTCCGTCATTACATTGAGGATGACACTCATCGTGGCAATCCTAGGTACTTGAAGTATTCGGCAGGTCCAGCAGAATTCCAAACTTCCGTTTCCGCTTCAGTCACGATCCACACAAGTCCCAGCATCGCAGCGGAGTTCGCCCCAGCGCCTCTGTCAAGTCCACTATGCCGCCGGGGAATCATGCACATCCACTCCTTGACCAAGATCACGTTGTAGTCGGTACCTTTGCCAGCTTCGTAGTGGCTCTGACGGACGCATCTGAGGAGCTCATCATAGGCATGCCCAAGGGTAACCAGATCAGCATTCATCGGCAGGCGAAGCACAAAGTGCTTGTACGGAACGTTGGATATATCGTCTGTGACATAGACATCAGATTTTGCCTGGTTAGGGAACAGCTCAAAACCGAGTTCTTGTTCATCGGGGTATGGCCAGAGCTGCATGTGCTTGTGGCCTTGGCTCGACCCAGATTCGAACCCGCAGTTGTAAATCATCATGTATGGTTCTTTGAAGTGACACAGGATCGTCCAAGCAGCGGCTAGATCATTCCGGCTAAGACCATCTGCCTGTGGTACAAACTCGCGGGTGATCAGGAGAAGACTGGGTCTGTAAACACTGAATTTGTTTACGAGCAAGAGGTGATCTGGTTCAATTGATAAGAGTACCTCACTCGGGGGTGGATCGAGAAATGGATTATGGCCTTCTCCTGTGGTCCGCTCTGGTGCATCCGCGGGTGTAATAGGTTTACGACGGAGATGAGGAGCAAATCGAAAGCTGAGCTGGATGACTTAGTCAATGCCTATACTGTGGGCGTCTGATTTTCCCCTTCGCTCGGAGCTTTGCAGGGCGTCAACAAGGCACTCACCTTGAACCCTTGGTCTTCAATAGTCTCAGCAGTCGAAGGCTCGTAGATCAGCTGCCCCGTAGCCGTGAGCCGGTCGAATCTGGTAAGACACAGTTCTTCCAGGCCTGCCTGAATGTTGAGCGCCTTTATGAGTCTTAAATCTCGGTCTTGGTCTTTGAAACTCTCGCCCTCCATTGTGTATGTGGTTAGACAAGACAAAGTGACGCTTGGGCTAGGTGTCTATCGTGACAGGGAGACAACAAGAGACTGTCAGGTAAAGTCAGGCAATAGCAGCTTGCGATGCACCTGAAACTTTAGAAGCTGATGATCAGGGAGAATATATCATGCCGTTCGAGCCTATTGCTTCTAGGATGGATGCCTGAATGAACGCCGGCTCGTCTGAAAGATACCCAAGTCGACGCGGTATCGAGCCGTAACCTAAGTTGATTCACCGTATCGCAGTGGTTGGCAGACAATTGGACTTTGAGTGCCGGTGGTCAGTGTGTTCTCACCTTATTGGACGGGAATGGATTCATGCAATTCTCGTCCGCAACAATACCTGTGTAGAGAGGACACAGCCCAAATCAAATCCCAAGAGATGGGCTGGAAGATGTCTGAGCACGCTGGCATGAGTGTTTCACCGTACTGAGCCTTACCCGATCAGGCCACGACTGGAGCTCCCTACAGATTTATTTTCTGGGCTCGTGCTCGCATCGAGGGAACTCGACTTCCCATAGTGCTTGTCCTAGGTTTTGGCGGTTCTTCTTTTCATTCATTTAATCTTCTTCGGGGCGTCGCCATGGCTTTCTCTCGCTCAGTCACTTCGCTTTTCCGCACATCCCGGCACATTGTGTCGCCTTCTCGAGGCCTCAATCCGGTCAACAGAGTCTTTGGCCATGATAGATTCGGTGCAAGAACATATGCTGCTGTCTTTGAGCGGACGAAGCCTCATGTCAACGTCGGTCAGTATCATGTCTTTGCTTGCTGATGATATTGGTGCTGACGCTGTACAGGTACCATTGGTCACGTCGACCATGGCAAAGTAAGTCGCTTTCCCACGCCTCCGGAATCTATGCACTGATCGCATTCTCCAGACCACCCTCACAGCAGCCATCACGAAACGACAAGCAGAAAAAGGAATGGCGCAATTCCTCGACTACGGCAAGATTGACAAGGCCCCCGAAGAGCGGAAACGTGGTATCACAATTGCAACCGCGCATATCGAGTACGAAACGGATAACCGCCACTACTCCCACGTCGACTGTCCCGGCCACGCCGATTACATCAAGAACATGATTACTGGCGCTGCCCTGATGGACGGTGCCGTTGTCGTGGTTGCTGCAGGTGATGGACAGATGTAAGAGAATGCAACATGGACATTTACGGATCAGGAGACTTACATAACCCAGGCCCCAGACAAGAGAACACTTACTGCTTGCCCGTCAGGTCGGCGTTCAGAAGCTGGTTGTCTTCGTCAACAAAGTTGATACTGTGGAAGACCCAGAAATGTTGGAACTCGTCGAGATGGAAATGCGCGAACTCCTGGGATCATACGACTTTGACGGAGACAACACCCCTATCATCTTCGGCTCAGCACTTTGCGCGCTTGAAGGCAAGAGACCCGAAATTGGCACAGAGAAGATCGATGAGCTCCTAAAGGCCGTCGACGAATGGATCCCGACCCCTGCCCGAGACACCGAGAAGCCTTTTCTCATGTCTGTCGAAGAAGTCTTTTCCATCGCTGGCCGTGGCACAGTTGCTTCCGGACGTGTCGTGCGAGGTATCTTGAAGAAGGACAGTGATGTGGAGATTGTTGGAGGCCGTGAAGAGGTCATCAAGACCAAGGTCACTGATATTGAGACCTTCAAAAAGTCTTGTGACGAGTCAAGAGCCGGTGATAACTCTGGACTGCTACTGCGAGGCGTCAAGCGCGAGGACATCCGACGTGGCATGGTTATTGCCGTTCCCAACAGCGTCAAAGCCCATCAGGAGGCTCTCGTGTCACTCTATATCTTGACCGAGGAAGAGGGAGGCAGAAAATCTGGGTTTACCGAGAACTACAAGCCGCAGGTCTACATCCGAACAGCAGATGAAGCTGCCCAGCTGAAGTTCCCCGAAGGCACCGAGGATACTAGCAGAATGGTCATGCCTGGAGACAACCTCGAGATGGTCCTGAAAACACATCACCCGGTAGTCATGGAAGCTGGTGAACGGTTCAACATGAGAGAAGGCGGACGAACCGTGGCAACCGGTCTCATCACCAGGATCCTGAAATAAGATAAAGCTCGCAACATGACGACCATGCCAGAACGGAAGAGAGGAATGCCGAGCCATCCACCGACGCCGCGGAGCTATGTATCAAAAGTGTCATATTTGTCGCCTGGTCTGGTCACGTTCACAGCTTCTTGTACATTCTGCTAGGGTTCGGGGATTGCAAAGAGATCATGACCACTGGGCCATTGCGACAGCTCGGAGTCAATGGGAAGAAAAGGCCTGCATATACCACTCAACCTCTCTACTTCAATTGAAAATGTCTAAACATGCACAATCAGGAAGACAGTGCCTTCTATCCCAGACATCGTGCCATCTTACCCCGATCGATTCTCTACTTGTAGCAAACCCCAACTCACAGTGCTTTCCGCCTTTCCCCCACAGACCCCATATCTTGGCTTCGTGCAATTAGCACCACAGTCAGATGAACCACTGTTCCACTGCTCGGTTCTGTGCCGAATGTGGGAGTCCATGCTCTTCCTAAACACCGCTACGGCACTTGACATCCGTGAACAGGTAATCTAAGCATTTCAAGGCGTTCAAATTTCCTGTAAGTATTTGTACCAGCTTCACATCACAAGGACATACTACATGACAAGTTCTTTGCTTGCCCTCCAAAAACCCTCCCAATCTACCCGCCGGTCTCGTCGACGGTATATTGTAGGGTACACATCTACTTCGCGTTTCAACATGGAAGGCCGCTGCCAATGCGGCGCCGTCAAATTCCGCACCCCCAACGACAAACCCGTGAAATGGTTCATCTGCCACTGTCTCGAATGCCGCCGCCAATCCGCCTCCGCGTTCGGCATCTCCGCCATCTTTCCCAACTTTGACCTCCTGGCCCAGAACCCGGGCGCCGGAACAGGGCCGGGGACGGGATCCGCGGACTCTACAAACGACGCGAACAGTTACGAGAACGACCTGATAGGAACGTACACTCACTCCAATACGACCTCCGGACGCGCGAAGCGGTGCTATTTCTGCAAAAAGTGCGGCACGCGGATCATGAATCTTAGCGTCGTTCCCGGGAATGGTGCGGGCGGGTGGGTTGCCGTCAAGGGCGGGTGTCTTGAGGGCATTCGCGGCGACGTGTGGACTTCGGCCACGCATATTTGGACGAAGAGTGCGTTGGTGGGTATTCCGGAGGGGGTGGAGCAGTACGAAGGAGATCCGCCGCCGAGGCAGTAGGGTGTCGAAGTTTTGATTTGAGAAGTGAGCAAAGGGAAGGAAATGGGAGTCAGAGATGGTACTGTATGCTCATCGAGGTGTGATCCGGTAGCAGTAGTAGGTTATGTGGTTGGGGATTGCGCCTGACTATATTTACCAGCCAGCACAGCACAGCACAGCACAGCACAGCACAGCACAGCACAGCACAGCACAGCACAGCACAGCACAGCACAGCACAGCACAGCACAGCACAGCA